>NC_056728.1:518691961-518889438 GCF_019279795.1 Protopterus annectens | reverse complement strand
TCTGTCCAACCAGTGCTTTGTGTCCCTGCCAAGTAGCTGACACAACACACACTTTGAGATAAGTATTTATACAACTTCACAGACACTCCTAGGAAAGGCTGACACAGATTCGCCAACTGTGCCCCTTTGCCCAGACTATATGGTAGTAATTACTGCCACCACCCAGTTAATAATATCAGCTACTAAAAGGCCCTTAAAAGGGTGTCCAATTATTACTGTGCAATATTAATATCCAGTGGTAGTATGACTAACAGTCAAGGCTTACTTTAGAGTGGCCATTTACAATAACCTCTATAAATATGCAATGTCCTCTAGAGCGTATCTCTACACAAATCAGCCATAGGTAGAAGGTTTTAAAAATATTTAATAATAAATAATTAAAACACAAGACAAAACTACTACACCACAGAGATATCTAAGAGTTCAGAGATCACACAAAAACTTAAAATAATACAGTAGGACAGGTCTGATTTCAAAGAAAAATGCCTAATTAATCTTTACTAGCTTTAACTATTCCTACAAGAAATCACAGTGCTAAAACTTACATGTGAGCACAAGGCAGAGTGCTGATAAGTTAAATGTCCAAAGTCAAAATGCTTCCAGTCTCTTCTGAGAAATAGTATTTAAACATTACTAACAAACATGTTTACTGGGTCCCTCCCCAAATTACATAATTTTTGACACTTAGGTTTTCCCAGGCAAACAAACTGCATTATTTAGCAATCTAACACCTGCACAGAAATTTACAACAATAGAAGGCATTTCACATGTTTATTCTAACAGAAACTAGAGCAATAAAGCTCCTTCCACATCTAAATTCTGGTCATAAACTTTAGCCTTAAAACAATGTGCATGAAACCTTCATCCAGCCGCAATGGAGCCAAATTCTAACATGAAAGGGTCACAATATGGTTTACTGGGCCAGCAGAGTGCAATGTTGTCACATATTTTGCAGTTCCACATTTCACAGTATTCTTTACACTCAAGAAACATGCCTGTATTTTACATTTATTATCAAGAAAACATGCCTGTATTTTACATTTATTTATACATTTGATAGCATTATTTATCAAATTCTATTTGACTAGGCTGGCAGCCTTCGCCCATCTCTCCCCAATCGTCACAAGCACTCCCATGCATATTCTACCTTTTTGTTTCCTCCTTTTGTCTGCTTTTCCCATACCCTAGATACACTTTTTTCTGCTGGAGCTTTATCTTTCACCTCATTATGCAGACTCCTGAAGAAGTTTTTGAAACTGTTTTTAGTATCAGGCCTTACTCCTTGCACAGTGTGTATGATTACATTTGCAACTTTAGATGCCTGGATCGAGTGTGTTTGCTGACACTGAAGGTACAGATGCAGTGGATTCATTCTGGGTTGACTGGCAGTACACAGGAATAAGACTTTGAGCTCTTAATGTGCTATTTCCTGTAGTCAAAAGTACAAAGTTTGATTCCTTCCACCATCATTTGGCATCTGCGGTACTCTGAGCAAGTCACCGAATGAGACATTGCTTCTGTCTAACACCTGAAAAGGTACACTTTTGTCCAGTGGACCTACTCCGTTAACAGATTTGATATAAAATAATAATAATAGTAGTAACAAGAATAATAATAACAATGCCTTCCAATGCCTGCATAATTGCAAAAATAAAGTTAAGTCTTGTAATAGTGTCATTGTACAAGAGTTATTCTGCATCTTTGTCATAATCTGTAGTACCCTCCAAAATGTTCCCGATGATTATATATTTCCTTCTGAAGCTGTGCAGATAGTCAGTCTGACTTATCAACCATTGTTGTACTTGAAGACTTCAAAGATGCAATTCCAGCTAGCATACCTCCATAATCATATGGCAAGTTTGCAGACTCCAGAAACTGGCATTGTGAAGTTTTGCATTGAGTTTAAATCTGCAATTAGTTTTGGTAAATGTCACACGCATGCCAGTCCTGGAGCATGAATAAACAATTACGTGCTTCGCCAAGTGTTGTACAGTGTCTTTGGAAACCATTTTCTAGTTTGTACTAACATTCGTGATGTTTCCTGTGTCATAGCTCTGTCTTTGCAAGTATTTCCTTTCCGTATCTCTTACCATTAGACACTGCAGGAAAAGATGTAGTGGGTTCCACCGTTTGTCTAACAGCTGCCATCAATTCACTGAAGTGTGAGTGTCTTCCAAAGAGTCTGATAGTGTGGGTCTATCATTTGGTATTTTTAAGATCTTCAGTATCTTCATGTGTGTGCATTTTAGACAGAATTGAAGAATGTAGGGGGCGGGAGTAAGTATTTCATCTTGCCTGTTATTTGCTGGTTTTAGAACTGAAGGAAGATATGAGAAGTCTGACAAGATGTCATTGGCAGTGAGCTGACCATTGACAATGAGGATATTTTTTTTTCCTTAGATGGGTTGGTTTTGCTAGGTATTCCTGTTGCTGAATTAATCTGTTTACAGTACTGCTTGGGTTGAGAAAAATAGTTGATTGGAAGGGTTGAGAAAGACAGCTTTGTGACTACGATTTTTTTTGGGGTGGGGGTAAGTTGTGTGGTAGAATGATTTTGTCTTGGATGAATGGTTTGGGGCACTTTTCCAATGAAATCTTTGCCCCCCAAGTTTAGTAAAGTTTTTTTTTGCCATCTATACTGATGTGTTGTCTTGTAGTTATTGGAAATAATTAGTTTTTTGTGGACAGAAGTGTATCTGATAGTATGGTAGCAGGTGATTTGGCCTTGACGGCAGAGAACTAGGTTCCACTGGCTCCAGTCCATTGTGGTGAGGATATCGTTTAGTGTATCAAACGTTTGTTTTGTTGTTGTTTATTTTTTAGAGAAAGAGGATTTAGGCAATTTTATTAAGTTAAAAATATTAAACAATATGTATGAGCACTGACAATAGAGATGGATGCAGGATATTTATGCTGGTTGTGTTAACCTGATATATTAATAACCATGAAGTCAAGAAGGGGATTATTATCGGTCTAAAACTGTGACCCCGTAGGCTGTTTTAGAATTTGGGATAGGCTAAGATCCACAAGGAATTCATTTATCTTTGTTTGTATAGGACCTAATTGGTTTAGATCGAAGTCCAGTAGTATTACAGTGTTTTTGTAGTAGGTGCTTTTTTCTGTTGAAAGTTTATTTGTTTTACATTTGTTGACCGGAAAAGTCTGACTGGATATATGTCCATTTATAGCAGATGCCCGGGGAGGAAAGCTCCATGTACAAATTAAGTAGTTACAATCCAAGTACCAAATAATAATAGTAATAATAATAATACGGGTACAATAAAATTAAAGTACAATAATAATACATGTATAGGTTTGTGGCAGAAACATATGCCATTACACTTCATATATAGTTCAATATACATAGGCAGTAGCACTGTTAAATGGTGAGGTAATAGTTTAGGTGAGGTAGGAAACTAGGGGGATCTCGAGGGGACGTACTTAAATTCTGTCCTATAGGGTTATGGCAGGAGCATATCCTGTGGGATCTGAAAAAGAGTTTCAGTAAGTTTTAAATTTGGACATGGGCTGTTCTTGACTTAAGTCTGTCGGGAATTTATTCGAGATTTCTGTGATGTAGTTAGAAAATAGTGAGTCCCCAGCCATGTTGTTTGATGTAGTAATATTGTGAGTCCCCAGCCGTGTTGTTTGATGTAGTAATATTGTGAGTCCCCAGCCGTGTTGTTTGCTGTAGTAATATTGTGAGTCCCCAGCCGTGTTGTTTGCTGTAGTAATATTGTGACTCCCCAGCTGTGTTGTTTGCTGTAGTAATATTGTGAGTCCCCAGCCGTGTTGTTTGCTGTAGTAATATTGTGAGTCCCCAGCCGTGTTGTTTGCTGTAGTAATATTGTGAGTCCCCAGCCGTGTTGTTTGATGTAGTAATATTGTGAGTCCCCAGCCGTGTTGTTTGATGTAGTAATATTGTGAGTCCCCAGCCGTGTTGTTTGCTGTAGTAATATTGTGAGTCCCCAGCCGTGTTGTTTGATGTAGTAATATTGTGAGTCCCCAGCCGTGTTGTTTGATGTAGTAATATTGTGAGACCCCAGCCGTGTTGTTTGATGTAGTAATATTGTGAGTCCCCAGCCGTGTTGTTTGATGTAGTAATATTGTGAGTCCCCAGCCGTGTTGTTTGATGTAGTAATATTGAGTAGAACTTTATCTGTAGACCGGAGTTCTCTAGATTTAGTATAAGGACTTATTAAAGACCTGAGGGCAGGGACTTTGTGAGGTTTGTAGAGGACTTTATGTGCAGTAGTGAGTTGGTTACAGAGTAGCAGATTAGGGAATTCAAGCCAGTTTAAGTTTTTTAGGTTTAGACAGTGGTGAGTGTGGAAAGCTGAACCACTAGCAAATCTGGCAACATGATTATAACAATTGGAGAGTTAGCTTAGTTCAGTTTTTGCCAAGTTGGTCAGTATGTTAGTAAAGTTTGTGATAAGGTTTTGCAGTCTGTCAAAAAAGAAGAGACGTAGAAGGTAAGCTGCTGCAACTAATCAGCTGAAGACCCAGTATCTGTTATTTTTCTGTCTTAGATGGTAATTTGCCTTTCCTGCTTATGTGCCTGTATGGGGGCATGTGCAAACATGCTTCGTTGTCGTGTAGGCAGTGATGTTTTTGACATTTACATATCCCACTTTTCAAAAATTGATTGTCACAGTCTGTCATGACTGGGATTTAAGTAACCTTAGCAACAACTTGCAGTCTTTACTTGTGCTGTCCATCAAGATTCATAACAAAGAAAACCTAGCAGGCCCTTGTATTTATATTGCAGAGCAGGCTTTTCAGTTACTTTAACTTTTTCCGTAAGTAACTCAAATTTATAGGGCCATCCAAATGAAGGTATCATATGTTTGTTCAGTGCAAAATGTATCCGTAGCCATCTGGTTGTTGAAGTACATTACTGAAACCTGCAGTGTGCAGTCATGCAAGACTTCATTCTCCATTAATAGTCGACTATTAGATGTGAAGCTATTACATATGAACATTTAAAAATTATTTATACTCCTAAGAAGTTCTTATGGAAGAAATTTCTCCAAAGCCAACATCATGCTTAAGACAGAAGTAGTGAACTTCATGACACCCATGCAGATGGACAATACAGTTACAACTGCTGAATCCTACACAAATGCACTCTATAAGCACTTACATGAGTGCATGGATCATGGTATCCCAAACAGAACCAAGACGCTATCCTCCAAAAAAAGGAAGCCAATCTGGTGGTCCCCTGCCATAAACAAACTGTACAACAGAAGGAAGAAACTGTTGCAAAAGAGAGAGTAAAATCCCATTAGTGAAGTAGCTCCCTGGTCAGCCTCAGTAAGAAGCTGAGATCCCTTACAAGATCCTCCAAAGCTAGCTACGAAAATAAAATTGCCACTAAATCCAAGGACAACCACAAAGCATTCTATAGCTATGTCAAGAATCTCAATGGCAACACCCAGATCTGCTCTGAGTTACAGCACAAAGGCATGAAAATGACAGAACCAACTGATATTGCCAACATCCTGGTAGATAGGTTCAGTGTTAACTTTACCCCCCACCCCCTAAAGGGCCCATATCTATACAGGAAGAATGAAGAGTCCCTGTAATCACAACTATGCAGGTGAAAGCCACAATCTCTAAAGCCAACAACACAGCATTCATGGGACTGGACAACATCCCAGGCTGCGTTTTACATGAACTTCAGAATGAACTGGCTCCCCACTTAAGCACCATGTTCAATAATAGCCTCGCATCAGGCTTTGTGCCCACTGAATGGCGCACAGCAACAGTTATCCCAGTCCACAAACGGGGAGCCACCACTGATCCCGGGAACTATAGACCTATTAGCCTGACGAGCCTGGTCTGCAAAGCCATGGAACGTATCATCATGGAACTCAAACAAAGACATTGGTAACCTCCAAACTCTGGATCCCACCCAGTTCGGGTTTGTGAAAGGCAGATCATGCCTCCTGAACCCGATCGACTTCTTTGAGGCAGTCACCAAAGCCGTAGATGAGGGTAAAGTGGTTCACACAGCCTATCTTGACCTTGCCAAGGCTTTCAACACCATCCCCCATTCTGGAATTATAGCTAAACTCAATAAACTAGGCATGAATCCCTACGTCACAAGATGGGTTGCCAACTGGCTCACTGACAGAACCCACACTGTAAAAGTTGCAGACTCCAAATCTGACTTCAAACCAGTGACAAGTGGAGTACCACAGGGTTCCGTCCTGGGACCGCTCCTGTTTGGTATCTACTTCTCTGAAGTACAGGCTAACACAGAAGGCCTCTGGCTAACGAAGTTCACAGATGACTGCAAACTAGGAGCCATAGTCAAGTCCCCAAATGATGTGAACATCCTACAGAAGGGCCTCTCTGAGACAGATGCCTGGTGTCAGAGCCATGGCCTCAAGCTCAATGCCAAAAGTGCAGTGTCATCCCCTTTGGTAAAACTCTGTACCCATGAACTACCACATAGGCAGCAATCTACTTAACACCGAATGCGTGATAAGAGACCTTGGGACCCAGGTGGACAGTAGTCTCTCCTTTGATAGTCACATCGCCACAGTAGTCAGGAAGTCCTTCTACGTGGCACACCTCATCATAAAAGGGTTCTCATCCAGGAAAAAAGAGGTCATCGTTACCCTCTACTCATCACTCATTAGACCCATTATAGAGTACAATGTACCTCACAAGACATCTGCAGCAGCTGGAAAGGCCACAGAAGTACCTCACAAAGAGGATTACTGGACTCAAACAAATGCCCTACATTGACCGCCCCAAAAAACACCAGCTTTACTCCGTAGCATATCGCCTACTCAGAGGTGATCTCTGCCTAACATATAAAGCTATGTCAAACCCAGAGCTGTTGGACATGCTACACCTAAAGAAATCCCAATCCCTCTTAGCTGCACGCTCTAGGGACCTAAACCTTGTCACCACAATAAACAGGACATGCTGGAGGGATAGATTCCTATCCCAGAAACTTCCCATACTCTGGAACAGGCTACCCATCTATGTCAAGCAAAGTTTTTCATTAGCACTATTCAAGAAAAATCTTGAGTGGATGGGAAATAGGAAATACACCCCGGGGATCACTTCTTTGTCTCTGCTCGTCAGTGGCACAGGAAAATAACTTTCTTGGGTGGCGTAAGCCAGGAAACCTTGTTGGCTAGGCTTACATAGGCCCTTGTGCCAATAGCCTAGTACCTACCTATGAACCTATGAATAAACAGAATCATTTTAAAAACTTAGACTTGATTCTGGGTTCTAAGTAATTCTAGACTCCTGCAGTTTTTTTCCCATCTGCTGTTTTATCTAAATCTTCAGACAGTATCATCAGGAGCTGAGATTTGTGGTACATGTTTGTCTGCAGTCTAATATTGTATCCTATGATAGTTGTTTCTAATTCTAAGCTAGAATGATTTTTCAGATGGAAAGTGAGCTGGATGTTGCCTGCTCTTACAATAGCATTGACATAAAGCGTGGTCACCAAAGTACATGTTGAAGAATTGGGGCAAAATTACAAAACTGCTTACATCCACCTCCTTTATAAGTGTGACTGCTGGTTGTTAAAGTTGGCCACTACACTAGCTTTCAGTCTTCTTACAGGAATTTGCCCATGTGGGCATCATTTTTGTCAGACTCATGAATATGACAGCTACCACTTTCATTTCCAGACTAGAATGATATTTTTTCCACGCAGAAATAAACACTCATTTTTATTTGCTCGACCACATTCAGAGGAAGGCAGAAAGATTTTTAGCATTTTGAGTATGGAGTACAGATGTTCAAAGGAGTATGTTAAAATATGAGATTTGCCAAAATGATGAGCCTGTGTTTGTTATGTAAAACATTACCTTAAAAAAATTGCAACTAAATTATGACAGGTATCATTCTTATGAATCTTACTGAGAGTGAATTTATTTATTCCACTTAACTTATTCATGCCTTTAGTCTAAGGCAAAAAATACAAAAAAAAATCATCTAAATTACAGTCACAGATGTATTCAAACAGGATAGTGCAGTCTTGCATTCCAGTTCTTTAGGACAGCTCACATGCAAAGCAGGATTTTTTTACCCTGGCATAACTAAATGATGTTTCATTCAGCAGTGTGGATTTGTCAAAATCACAATTACTTTTTTTTAATGCAAATCCTACTAATTAGTACAGTGTTTGGACACAAGCAGCTACTGAACTGTTATGAGAAATACTGAATACGTTGTGCGAAGCATTATAGAAGTACTAATCATGAAGTTTGCTTTGTGTTTTATGTTTTGCAGGTGCTAAAATGTGAAAAGAGGGACAATAACATTAAAATGCTGTATTAGTAGTGCAATGAGAATGACAACACTAAAAATAAAGGTTTGAATTGTGGTATTATCGTAAAACCCTATTTGAGGAAGAGCTTTAAAAACTGTAACACATATTTTAAATTATTTTAGTATGAATATCAATCATGATTTTTACAGTAGTGTCATACACAATGTGATTTTAATGAGTTTATAATGAATGTACTCAACAACCTGCTTTTGATATCTGATGAAGGACTAGTTACTGTATCCAAAAGCATACAGCTAGCATCTGTTTTTGTATAACATTTATTACTTGTTTTATTGGTTTAATAAACATATTCACTGCTAGTTACTTTGTATTTTACTTTTATTGTAATGACCTTAGCTCCACTGTCACACCTGATGATGAGAAATATGACTCGTATTTAACCATGATTACAGAGAGCTGCACAGCAGGGAAGAGCTACTTATTGTTATATACTATAGGTTACTAAGTAGCTGTTCTCTGCTGTGCTGAATAGCTCTGTTATACTACAGAGAGTTTCCTCCCATCCTGTCTGGTGTACCAGTACACATAATGCACCATTGTGTACTATGCACACTTGCACTCCATTCAGAAAAGGTGACAGTCAGCTGTCTGCTGCTGTTCATTATTGTGCTCCGTGTCTGTGAATCTTGGCACAGAACAGCAGCATATTAAACACAGTGAGCAGAATGCACTATGCAAATGCACAATATCTGCATGAATGGAATCTCTGAGCCATTCATTGATTGTCATGTAAGTCCGACAGAGGCTTTCCCTTCTGTGGAGTAAACACCTGGCCTCAGTGCATGTTCAAAGTATAAGTACTGTCACATGACTTAACCCTGAAATATTGGTATCATGTCTTCTCTAAAGCATGCATATTTTAAGCCACACCCAGCTGAAAACTGCAAGCTAAGACATCATTTATATCAATACTTTCATCGGTTGCCAGTGAAAAGGGAACCAAAGTCTTGACTTTTTCGGAAAGCTAATTGCTAAGATCAGGCAATAAATCAATAATAATTTCTGCATCTGGGCTTTGTGAAAGGCTTATACTAGCATATCCTTGCCATTTATCTGAACGTATCAATTCTGCACTCATTAACATGTACTTCTTTGTCAATTCTTCATCAGAAACCAGTTCTGATGCCAACACTAGCTGGTGTGCTGTCATATAGCTTGCATCAGTTGTTATTTTACTGAGATGATGGATGCTTATATATAATGATTGCTGCATTTTTAAGGTTTATTTCAGCTCAGTAACTTTGCCAGTGCATACATTCCCAGTATACTGGTCACAGATCTCACTGGGATTACTTTCATAATGTCTACAAACAATGCACTCTTTGGCAACAGCGACCTATTGCTTGCAAACGAAAAGCTTTGGCTTTCAGTTCCCTTCAGTAAATAAATACACATTTCCTTACTTCCTGAAATGCACAACATACTTTTTCTACTGTTTCTTCTTTACTAACACTTTCCTTAAGTCTCTTCTTGGCTTAAATGTAATAGGTTTCAAAAATATGAATTTTACTGTAAATAGCAGCTAAGACTGAGAAAATTCAATACTAAAACAATAACCTACAAGTGAGTGTGGGTATATCAAGATTTTTCCACAGTTGGCATGGTTTAATCATGAGGGTGAAGCCCGAGTGATCAAACAAAGCCAACCAGGCATAAATCATGATATACCCCCACCCATGAGTGGGTTATTTTTATTATAAAATGACATTATTTAAGAAAAAAAATACTTACCTTTCTTAAATAATGTCTTTGTGTAACAGAGCCATAGTGTTCCTCCACGTTGTTTGCCATTCTTCTGTGATTTGTTTATGCATTTCACATGCATATAGGAGTTACGTTCTCACACTTGCACAATATATCAGTGTTGTTGAATTAAAGTAATGGAAAAAACAGAATCTCTGTCTGTTTTTTTTTTTTTTTTTTAAATATAAGAGTAGCAGTTGAGAAAGAAAATCTCCCTTGCTGCTATGAGACAAAAATCTGTTTGTTCTGCAAAGATATGGACAGCTTAAAGGTATGTTTGCTGAGATTTATGGAGAGACAGTACAAAAAAGAAGGAAAATCGGGTATGTTTCTGTCCTTTTATTTTTCAGAATGTAACTGAATTTTGTCCCAATCCCCTTCAAGAAACACATCACACCGAATGACATTTGATGACCTTTATTAAATTTCCATAAACATAAATGTTAACCAATATTCATTCATTTCAACCAAACATGATACAGGTGAAATAACATCCATGTAACATTATCATAGGACAGGACATTGGAAACCTGCTCATCTTGATCAGTATGCAGCATCCATACCTCCACTCACTTAAGAAGCAGCGTACCCACTCACTTCCGTTACCATTTATTGCATTATACCATCAACCAAATAAGCAGATTCCTCCGCTTGCTTATGCCCTTATCAAGCAGCGTAACCACTCACTTTCCTTTCCCAACTTATTGAATTGACCATCCAACACCAGAGGGGGAACAGAAGAGGGCAATCCTGCCCCTCTTCTCCACCCTATCCATACTAAACATAACCACATCCTCACTAATAAAAAGGGGAAGGGAGGGCGGGCAGCAAGTTCACACCAAAATATGACTCCTACTCCAGTTACACTTGCCTAACATCCTTTAAGCCCCTCCCTACCTCACTTCCTCCCAAACCTCCTCCATTCCTATTCGACCCTATCCTCCCAGTTCCTGCTACTCTATTTATCTAACCCCCCTCCTTGAAGTCATCCCTGGACAAATTGGTCTGTTCCAAACCTCATTTGTCCCAGTCCCCTTCAAGAAACACATCACACTGAATGACATTTGACGACCTTTATTAAATTTCCATAAACATAAATGTTAACCAATATTCATTCATTTCAACCAAACATGATACAGGTGAAATTACATCCATGTAACATTATCATAGGACAGGACAGCGGAAACCTGCTCATCCTGATCAGCAAGCAGCGTCCATACCTCCACTTTTTTGAAGCAGCGTACCTGCTCACTTCCGTTACCATTTATTGCATTATACCATCAACCAAATTAGCAGCTTCCTCCACTTAGTTATTACTTATCAAGCAGCGTAACCACTCACTTTCCTTTCCCAACTTATTGAATTGACCATCTAACACCAGAGGGGGAACAGAAGAGGGAAGCCTGCCCCTTTTCTCCGCCCACCAGCCTGACCAGGCTGTTTCCCCTCTCTCCACCAAACTTCCATCATCTAGCCACCATTGGGGGATAAGGCCAAACATCATTCGGTGTACAATAATTACCAGGACATTACCAGCCCCTGGCAATTACCTAATGATTACCAGGGCATAACCTGCCACTGGACCAGGAAAACTCAACTCCCACCCACCGAAACTAAAAAGAATTTCATACCACCCTTCCCATAGCAACCCCCTTTTACGTGCCCAATGACATGTAGAAACAACCCAAAAACTTTCAAATACCATTAAACAGCCGCCTTGCCAACACCAACTACCCATTATAAACAGTAAGGCACCAAAACCCCATGATTGCTTTAGCAGTCTGACCCCTCTTAGCTCTATAAGTACCCTTGAATGCCACCAGCAATATACCAAACTTGAAAATGCACTATGCCACTTGGTCGGAACAAGATTAGTGACATGTCATCTCCATCCAGAATGTAAAAAATGAACCATACCTTTTCTCTCCTTCAAGTATGGTAAATTAAAGCCACACTTCCCACGCAAGGACACCCCATCTAGCTCACCACTTGAACCCACTTACTCAGTGCAACCCCTGAAGGCTACGAATCTACCTGATCCAATCCAAGCAAAACCCCAGCTACCAATAATACAGTGCAAATTCTCTCCTGATGCTCCCCACCCAAAACAGGCAAAACAAACCATTACATTGTAACTATTGTGAAGAAAATATAATTCCAAATATGGCTGCCTTGCTGGAAGACCATAACCTCTTTTCACACCACTCCATCAACCAACATCAACCTCAACCCCCTCTCTCGCCTGTCAAAGCCACCTTCCTTCAACCTACCAAGTAATGCCCGGTCAGCCCATCTCCTTTTGCAACCTCCGAGGGATCTGTAAAAGAAAAAACTGTAAATGCTCCATTCACACATAATCACAACTTCGTAATGACAGTATGCACCACCACTGGCATATCTCCTTCATCAACTGCTTAAAATGCATTTACTACCGCATACAAAACACCAATGAAACTTAAGATGTGTTAACAAAACTACCCGTAAGATTTTCTCTACACCTCACAGATTCACGATACAACTAATACCTATGCAAAATAAACAAATGATTGCATTAAAAAGCCTATTCTATAACTGATATATCACTCTTTTCCCAACCAAGTAGTTCCCAACATTGTTAACCATAATTAAGGCAAAGAAAAAACATCCATAGTCGTGCTATTATAGCCTATTACCAAACCTGAAGTGTAAATTCCCCCCCACAGCTCTACCTATATTGCTTTTGGACACAGGCAACAATCACCCATGTCCCTGTTAAGAGCAACATGCAATGCACTCTGGATTAAGGAATCTTACTTACTTGAAGCTATCTACTTCATCAAAACCTTAGAGCCATTAACCTAGTAGCTTCCCACACTCCTGAAATTGGTGTCACTCCTCCCACCAGTAAGAACCCAAAACTACCCCTAAGCAAATATCAAACCCTGCCATAACTTCCCCTCAGCATACCTTATCCTCCCTTGGCCTTACACCACCCAGCTGCACCAACCTGGAAATGCCTTAATGAGTACAAAACAAACACTTGTGAACATACCATCTACCACACATCAGCCCAGCCTCCCCCAGCAGAATACCTTACCTCCAAATACAAGTGCACAATAACCATAAACAAAATGAATATAGATAAACTGACTTTTAAGGGTCCTAGCACCAGTAACCTAGTGACTTCTTATGCCTTTAATTACTGCACATCCACCCCACCTGTTGAAAACCCCCAGGACCCCTCATAACAGATCGGCAACCCTGCTTTACCCAGCCCCCAACATACTCATTTACTTGTCGCTACCCTACCCAGACCACACCAAGTTTGAATTATCTTGCTAAACAGCAAATAAAATAAAATTCCCTGTGACCCGTTTTACACAACTCCCAACAAACAGAACGTCCAGCCCCTTAACATCAACTACCTTTAACTATTTCCTGCGGGACAGTGACTGTTTACATTACACTCCACCAATCAAGCACATTTATGCTCCATTCCATCAATGACAACAGCCACTGGTACCTGCACAGTCACACCCCTAGTCCTACCTTACCTTAACCCAAACAAACCTTCTTACATAACCCCCTATCCACCACTCCAGCACCAAAATCCACAATCCCATTATACACTACATACACTAGTCCAACCATCAAAATCCACATAAAGCATCTATTACCTTTCATTTAATGAGGGTGCTGACCACTGGTCACTCAGCACAAGTCCATCTCTGGTCTTCATGTGCACCACCCCAGCAGCAGTGGCTCCAACACCTCCAACTCTCCTTCCTTCCAGTCACCAGTCATGCCCACTTGATTCCACACCTTTGCAATCTGCAAAAGAAAAAAAAAAAAAAAACACAGATTACTCTTAACAGAAGTAAACATCTATGAACCTCAAACCCTGTCCCTGTGCCTATACATTCAAATGTACTCACAATGATCCCCCCACCCCCTTTCATCTGCCTTATGTATCTTGCTCTGAGCCCCCCCTTGCTCCTCCCACCACCTGATTCCATGGGTAAGGCATTGATAGTGTAATGTTGCTTTTTTTGTTTCTTCCCCTCTCCCCTCCATTCCCCGCCTTCCCTTTTCCACCCTTCAGTACTTCAGACAGATTAGACAATCCCGAACCTTTTGACCAGTCAAGTGAAAGCATGTCTGCAACGCAGTTTAAGGTTTAGCTATAACACTAACACCCCCCAATCCTACTACCCATGGCAGTGTCACTAGGATGAGTCATGAAAAAGGGGGGGTGAAATATCAGTTTAGCAAGGCAAGGACCCAAATGCTATAACCGTGCTCATCAAGTAAGTAACCCCGCATAAACACCACCCTAACAGGTGAAAACCATTCTAACCCCACCAAGCAAGTAGTCTAACCCCTGAAAGTCTACTTCACAAGATCACTATCACCCTTAGTGGGGAAAATAACTTTATACAATTAAAGTGATTACTGAGCAGGATTATCTTTGCTACAATCATGCAGGATTTCCGTACCTAAATAATTGATATCCCTATCCTGGACTGGCAATTACAGAAGTAAAGCCCTGTTTAGGTATAACATGCACACAATTCTCAGCCTGAACACTCTGAACATTTTAACATGTTTTTCTCCGAGCTATCCCAAATCCCCAACAAAGACAGCCACAAGCCACTCTCATGGACTTTTTAATTCTAAAGTCTTTCATTATTGCATTACTTTAAATTTCAAATGTGTCACCAGACTGGGAAAATGGAGCCCATAGCAGTAACTGCTTACAGGCACATATGCTCTGGTCCCCTAGCCCTGACCACCTGCCTGCCCCTTTTATTTTTTCCACATATACTCTGGAATTAAAAAAAAAAAAAAAAATTTCTGATCCACTTCCTCAACACTGACAGCCACGTGTGGGGCTTGCGACTAAAATGTCTGTCCTTTTCTAACTGCCACCTTTAACGAATTGCCACTAATTCACCAAAAACTACAATTATATGAAAATGGACCAAGGTAAGCCATCAACCACACATACGCAGCCAGCCTTGACAATCTGCAAAGGGGGACAATTCTACATGAAATAAGGTAACTTGTACTGTAAAACATACAGATTTCGGGTTAGTAATAAAATATAAAATAAACAGAGCTTGAAAATTATGCAAATATGTATTATTAAGAACTTTAAAATGAGGAGATGTGGGTGCAAGTCCACAAATCCAAGGAAAGAGCAATGCTCACCATCGCAAAAGACATGTTTTGTGACCGAGTTTAAATTTCCCATCAAAGGTATTCTGTTTTTGTCCAGGTTCACCTTGCAAATGATCTGGCTTGGCTGTGCTCACCCTCACTGTAAAATAAAGGTTTTGTTTGCCTGATTAGACAGAAAAATTTTATTTAATGACTAGTGAACCCCTAAATCATGGTGGATTTATAATTAGATGAAGCCAAATGAAAGGTAAGATATATCCACTAATGTAAAAGAAGAGATTTCAGAAGTAATCTAACTACTAATCTGCTTTTTCTTATTTTGCTTCACAGGGGCTTGTAACGAACTCCATCATCATCCTCCCAGAAATCCCCACCACATTTCTGGAACTTGATGCCACCGCACAGAGTGGAAAGCTGGAACGTAGAAGTTCTCACAAATTGGTTTGCCAGTGCCTGCAAAATTAGTAGTTAAATAGAGGGTGTCTTGCACCACGACTTTGTTGGAGTCGCCACTGCTAACGTAGAAGCAGTGGGTGATCTTGTCCCTGTGATACACATACCTGGTACTCAGTGAGAAAGACACCAATGCTCTATTAACTTAAGTGCGCTGTTACCTTGCGTTCCATTAAGGACCCATTTGTCTGTGCTATAAACCACACACACACGTCTCCCACTGGCCTTCACGACATATGTGTGAGACTCAGAATGACTCAGAATCAACACAGTTACTGCTGACCAAGTTTAGATGCCCCGATAGCACATGCGTATCACCACTCACTCACACACACACCTCCCCCACCATGACATCTTTACCTTTAAAAGTAACTTTAGCTGCAGCCTCCCATCTCAGCACGCCTGCTTGAATCCATCCTTGCTTCAATTAACTTACAGCCTGTGAAAAGGTGAGCAGTACAGGCTTGGAACACCTGCAACCCAACCTCCAAAGTTAAGATCCAAATGTTTTCATTTTTTTTTTTTTTGGAACTTTAAATTAAACAGTCACGGCTCCTCCACTCAACTGAGCCACAAGTCTGACGTGACCACCTACCAGTGAAACAACGTGCTCCCATCAACAGAGCACACGATCCCCAATGAACCTGAGCAACCACCACCACGTGCTATGAAAGCAAAGAAATATGACAGAATCGAGCACACGCCACAACTACCTTGTATCCTGGGAGTTATAATTTATTACCTATAAAGCCAAAACATGGATCTCTTGCCAATACTATGCGAATGCGTCTGAGCAGTCAACCAGCATCCTTTGACCCAACGTGCTCTCCTGCATCAACTTAGCATGCGCAACAATGACCACTGATAGCTGTGTATCACAGCCCGCAAAAAGCTACCCTTCACTTGATACAAGCAAAACCCACAGTCTATACTGCCTTCACTACTCTACCCCTGTAACGTTTCCTAACAAGGACATTCTTAAACTGAAGACCACATGAACGAAAATCCCTCTCCTGCATCAACTCCAGTGAATGGTAACTGAAACAGAAAGCCATTCAGGATGACCATTACACAGCACCCCCAAGCAGCCCACCGATTCACCAAGCCAATGGCTAGTCATACAGAAAAAAAATTGTTTTAACTGTAACAACTGCCCTGTTCTGGTAGTCAAACTCACAGTAACATAAGCAAACCCTAAACGGAAACAAAACAACGACCAAGAAGCACAAATCCAAGGCAAGCAGGACATGTTTTCAATACAAATTTAACAAAATCCAGTCGTAAACATGATAAAACAGTAGCAAATACACACTAAAGTATAGTTAAGTGTTTTCACCTAGTAAAATACCAGGCTTCCTCAGAACAATGATTGAAATCAATTTCATCCCTTAAATAGCTGATTAAAACCAATTAACATCAATAAATCACATGTAAATGAAAAATAATTAACCCTGTATTACCCAATAACTAAATCAAAAGAATTTTTACCCTGTTATGTAAAATAAACCATTAAAATCTTGTTTGTGAAGTACAAGCAAATGCCATATAAAATATTGTAAATATGAAATATATAAAAAATAAATACATAGAAGAAACGTATGCATGTAATAATACTACTTGCCACTGTAATCTACCTAAAATACGTACAAGTGAAACAGAACAAACCAAAATTGAGTTCATGGCAGCAAAAACTTCCTGTAATAAGTGCAATACATCAATTAAAGTTTTGCTGCCCTGAGTTTTAATACATTATTAATGCAAATACAATCAAAGAGTCCAGGAGTTCTGCCTGCATCCAACTTAAGCTGCCAGAGCAGTTCCCTGTATTCCAACCCGGACTCCCAACACCCACCTTGGGGATCAATTAAAACTTGTTCCAACACAAAGAACTTAATTTTCATCCCCTTACAAGACAGCGAATGCCTAAAAAAGCATCAGATTCCTTTCCCTTGTATACCTCGTACATATGCTCGTACACCCTTCTCCTCAATGGTATCTCAGTTTTACCAATGTAAAAACTCTGTCAGATTTCCCAAATCCCTATATATACCACCCCTTTAGTTCCACAGTTATAATACCTAGAAGCCTTGATTCTAAAACCCCTTGATGGAATAAATAACTCGCTCTTGTCAAGAATAAAACAACATTGTTGACAAGCCCCACCTTGCGGGTACCGATTCTAAATCCATCGCCTGCCCGTGCTGTAAAATCCTTCATTTTAAAAAGCTCCTTTAAGTTAGTATCTCTCCTCCTAACAAAGGTAGGGTGGCTCGGGAGGTATAAACTGGTATCCTCGTTGACCATCAAAATAGGCCAATATTTCCTTATAGTGTCCTCCACATGTGTTGATGTACTTGAAAAAGTGTGAATAAAGGCCCCGATATGTTTATGTTCAACATCCTCTGATTTCTCAAGACCATTGATCCCTGTACCTAGCAAAGGAAAAACATTTTCGTCTCTGTTCTCATTTACCTCATTTGCTAGACAGAAATCAATTGTTTGGGGTATCCTCTTTCAAGAAATAGTGTAGTCAAGGACATAATCTCCTCTAAGAATTCTGCATTCACACTGGACATTCTAGAAGCCCTGATCATTTGGCCCTTCATTATACCCTTCTTTTGATAATAAGGGTGTCCGCTCTCAAAATGCAAATAAGAATTTGAGAACGAGGACTTCCTGTATAATTTGGACTGAAAACAGTTGTTAATATTGTCTTTGTACAGTGTGATGTCCAAGTAATTAATACTAGAATCATTGACATTGTGTGTAAAAGCTAAAAATTCAGTTGAGTGATTAAGGTATGTCATGAATTCAACGAATTTATCCTTGGGGCCATCCCATAATAAACAGATGGCGTCCAGATATCGGGTGTAAAAAGTGATATACCTTTGCCAATCTGTGTTAAGGACAAACCTCTGCTCCCAGTAATATAACACACAGTTTGCATACAGGGGGGGACAAACTGCCCCCATAGCAACACCTTTTATTTGCTGATAAAACTCCCCATTGAAATGTATGAAATTATTTCTAAGAATGGTGTCCATAAAGTCCAGAATCAAGTTAATAATGTTACCGTCTAGACCAGATTCTGACAATAAAAGTTCCCCAAACCACTCTAGGCCCACATCGTGCGGGATGCTGGGAAATAATTCAGTCACATCTGTAGTGACTAAAAAAATGTCTGAAACAAATTTGTCCCTAGTTATCCATCTCAAAAAATCCCATGAATCTTTAGTAATGTGTGACACAGATAACCAAACCCTCCCTTAAACTTAATCCCTGTACCAACCATTGTTAACCTGAGGCCTACCTCTACCAACAGTACCTACAGGTCGTCTCGGACGTAAACTCATCTTAGCAAGTTCACGCCAAAATGTGACTCCTACTCCAGTTACACTTGCCTAACATCCTTTAAGCCCCTCCCTACCCCTACCTCACTTCCTTCCAAACCTCCTCCATTCCTATTCAACCCTATCCTCCCAACTTCTGCTGCTCTATTTATCTAACCACCCCCCCCCCGAAGATGTCCCTGGACAAATTGGTCTGTTCTAAACCTCATTTCTTCCTTTTTGTGCTGTCCCTCAATAACATATTGCAATAGAAAAGTCTGCTCACTGAATGGTACTTTACTAGCTGGACTTTTTTATTGGTATATGTTAGATTTACAGTGGGCATGCTGGTTGGGCCGACCAATCAGCATGCACAATTTAGAATACTAACAAGCTATCATTGTATAATAAACAATATATTTCTTATTTGTTTGCTAATTGTTCCTTAATATATTAGTACATACTATGATACTATGCATCCATAATAGCCCAGAGCTAAAAAGAAAGTTTGAAGTCTGATTTGAAACCTGGTGTGTAGTAACTTATATATAAATATATATATATATATATATATATATATATATATATATATAAAAATAAATATATATATATATATATATATATATATATATATATATATATATATAAATACATATACGGATTCCCTTTAGAATTTAGAATTTCTAAAACCTCGAATTCCATATGGTTGAGACCATATGATCGAAGTTTTAGAACTTCGAATTTCTGAACAGAGGTCTGCATACAGCGCAAAATGAGAGTTTTTCCTTTTCTTCGCTGTAGTGTGATCTCGGAGTTGGTATATTTAAGAAGCGGGGGTGTGGGGGGTGCATGGGGGCTTGCCCGCCGCTGCATAAATGTTGAGAAAGTTTTTTTTTTTTTTTTTTATTTATTTCAGAATGTCAAGATTCCAAAACTTCGAACATATGGTCTCGACCATATGAAATTCGAAGTTTTGGTAATTCGACATTCAGAAGTCAATCCATATACATATATGTTATTATTTATTTATTAACATTTGTTAACCGGGAAAGTCCACTGGGTTGGGAACGCATTTTCATTGGAGGCCCGGGGAGAAAAGCACCACAATTAACAGTAAAAATATAAACAAATGACAAACAATTTTTAAATAGCAAAAGTTAGAAGATTTTAAAAGTAATACATATATAGGCAATATAAAACTTATCAGTATGAATCAGAACTTATATAAACTTAGATAACGGTGGTGTAGTACAAAAACTTTGATTTGTTTCTTTTGGCATTGCATGAAAAAACATGACAGTTTTTCCAGAAATCAGTTGTAGCAGTAATAGAGCTGATGCTGTCTGGGTAGAAAGTAATTTTGAGACTATGGAACTGGGTTAGAATTTTATATATGTGTGTGTGTGTGTGTGTGTGTGTGTGTGTGTGTGTGTGTGTGTGTGTGTGTGTGTGTGTGTGTGTGTGCGCAATAGACAATAATCTAATAATAAGACAGTCCCCCTGTTGATATGTACAGAATTATTCCACAGCTTCTAGAACACAGGACCAAAAATGAAAAAGTCAGATTCTTATTTCCACAGTGTTCAGCAGTTTCTGTGTGTTCGTCTGTTAAGAGTGACAGACACAAAAAGATCTACTAATGTGTAGAAAATGATTCCACAACTGACAGAAGAATATAGGACCCAAAATAATAAGTCTGTTAAACTTGTTTTAACCTGTGTGCTGTAACATCTCTTTGTTAGTGCAGTAGGTGAGGCAGACACAACCAGTCCTGCAGTTACTGGTAGAAAATTGTTCCTCAGCTTGCAGAAAAACACAAGACTCAAAATGAAATTACTTAAATCTTGCTGACAGTGTAGGCAGATCACACCAAGTACCCTTGCAGTCTGTGAATCACTTTATTTTGCTGACATGCATATGATGCAAATTTACAAAGTTAGGTACTTAGGTACCTGTTTGACCTGCTGAAGACATGGGCTCATGTAGGATGCCTGAGTGTGTACTAGCATTCAGTTGTGATTCAGAAATCACATTGCATGATTCACTACCTAACATTTTATTTCCTGTAAAATTGCCAATGGCCAGAGGAAATTTGTATAGCAGAGTCTACTTCTAGTATCAGCAGAGTGTGCCAGCCTACTGTTTGAAAAAGAGCAAGGCTGTGTCAGTTCAGGGAGTGGCTACTGGGACATTATGATCGCCCATTTGGAAAAAAACGGTTCAGGATATGATGTGACTGTGATCTTACTAGGGCCATACTTATTTACAGGAAGGTCAGTAGTGCGGACATCGCTATGATACCCTGTGACACCACAACAGTATAGATCTTGATGTCTAGGAACCAGTGGTTAGCTAAGAATCAATGAAACATTTTCAGTTTTAGGAAGGGATATCAGTGTCCTGTACAAGAGTGTTTCTACTATCTCCAGGCCTTTCTATCATATAGGATGAACAGACTGCGTGAGCTACTGAGTGGTGCTTCCATGCCAGGTCGATATGGTAGGAGGTAGTAAGTACTGTGATATAGTGATGACATGTACAAAATGGTCCTTCTGGGAACTGCTATGTGGTAAGGTGATGTTCAACCACATCGGGGTGTGTTCAACCACATCAGGGTGCCATCATGGCACCAGGTGTATCTGACTGTACACAGGAGTGTTATATCTTTGTACCACTGTTTATTTGGAACACACACCTGCTTGCTTCCTGTGACACAAGTTATGGGACATATGTATGGAGCTGTGTGATATAACTATTGCTCTAGCATCTTCCTTTCTGCATGTCAAAATTTGCAGATGTGACCCTTTGTTCATCAGCATGAGCACAGCAGGGTATAACTCACATAGGCCTTGGGAAGCAAATGAGTCAGGGGCCAGGCAGGAGTAGTTGTTCTGATGTATACTGAGCAGGGATACTTGCTCTGATGTATACTGACCTGTACTGTATACATCCAGTCCACTGGTAGGATGAGTTAACTTATGGAAACCTTGGGGTGACTGATTTAGCAGGCAACTGAAGCACAGCCTTCCCCTGCTGAGGCTGTGTCTGGCAATGGTAATGGGGTTGGGAGTGGCTCATTGGAGTGGTGTTACTTGTCAAAATCTGTCTACACCTGCACTGTAAAAATGTTAAATTCAGCAGATTGTCTGTCATTCAGTTTGTCACAGAGATTGTATCCCTCTGGAAGAGCAACTGGTAAAATATAAGAACAATAAATATGACTCATTGTTTGCATGCATGGTGTGTATATGTGTGTCCTAACGTAAAGTAATTTAAACATATTATTTTGCCTAGGTCATTGATGTCATCAAGATCAGCTACTATGTGTTACACAACCATCTTTACAGGCTGCAGTTTTAAGGCATGCTGCAGGCCTGTAGTACCCTAAAAACAGCATTTCCTCTTATCCAAGAGT
The DNA here is from genome assembly GCF_019279795.1 of Protopterus annectens. Lineage (NCBI taxonomy): Eukaryota > Metazoa > Chordata > Ceratodontiformes > Protopteridae > Protopterus > Protopterus annectens. Next base: position 518,867,009 of record NC_056728.1, on the reverse strand, counting down.
ACTTTCCTGTAAGGAAGTGGCTCGCTTACTGTAACATATAAATGAAGTTTCTTTACTTATGTGACATTTCTGTGCTGTTCAGCTTCCTAGTTACATAACATGTTCAGTTTGGATTAAATTGGGCTGTAATGTCTTTAGGAAAGTGCCTCCTTGGCATTTTCTTTTAAGGTTTCATGCTCAGGAAACACCCAGATAGCTCGGTAATTATAGACGTTCCTCACTCTGAGGTCATAAACCTGTTGAGTCTGTGGGGATCCTCATGCATTTTACTGTGCAGTGTCATCTACACCTGCCGTCTTTCCTTTCCACTGGGGCAACAGTCTTATGCTTTTGGAAATCTGCAGCTTTTTACTATGTATTATTAGAGAGCAGCTGAGACAGGAGTACCATAAAACCTGGTACAAATGGCAGATGGAGTGAACAGGTATAGTATCTGCAGCTAACTAATTTATAGTTAATAAAGTTAATTCAAACACTGCTTTGTAGCCAAAGATCAGATTTATTACTGTGTGCTTAAAACATGACAAAGTACACAAATCATAAACTGTTGCTGGAAAAATCTGTTATACTCTGCAAGGAGAGTCTGAAAACAAACTGCAGTTTTGAGTACTGTGGTTTTAAATGAATGGACAGAACAACTTGACAGAGAAAAATGGTCAGTATAATGGCATCTTCTCTAGATGAAGTGTGCATTATAGGAAAGAAAACACTTAGCCAAAATCAAAATGATATCAGTATGCATACGTTTATGAAGAAAGTCTGGACAGAACAAGTTAAAAATAATAGCTAATAATAATAACCATTTAAAGTTATGTATTGATGCTGGTACCACATAAAGCATCAATATAAGGTAATGATTTATATTATTTCAGTTTCTGACCAAAGTGGACTTTTTTTCTTACTTAATTTCTTTTGGTATGTGTTCAGTTTAATATGATATTTCCCTTGAACGCTTTCCACTGCTAGCTCAGACTCATGACTTCATGATTACTCACATTAACACGTGTGAGTGCACACAATTCAGCACATTTAATTCGAAAGGAGTGTGAAAGCCATTGTCATTTAAAGATTAGCTATTATTTAACTAGACAGTGGCCATATAGTTCAAGCTGATGGAGCATTTTGATTGCTGCGTGTCTTCATTTGTAGCACTTTTTTGTTTGTGTAGCGTTTGTCTTTTAGTTTCAGATCTTATTTCATGGATAGTAGCAACAATTTCTTTTCCTTTTTGTATTCTGAGATATGAAATTCATCTCGTACTATAGATGCCGTACCTTATGAATTAGTCTGTATTGAGAGTAGCTTATCTGTAGTGCAGTAAGGCATGTCAGTCAGTGTGTTACTTACAGACAGCATGTACAGTAACACTTTGTATGTAATGGAAAGCACTTTGTGCTTCATACTGTGCAATGGCATGCAATTCTTTAACCTCTAATGTGTATTTTTGTCTTGTTGCTGTGCTACACTGGTCAGCTTTATAGATTTCAGAATATTCATATTCTGACTGATGTAGGAATGTTGCATGCATGACATTTAAAAGGAGAAACATTCTGAATTCAGCTAGTGTATTCACTGTCATGAAAAGTAGATTTACATATGTTTTATAAAGTAAAATATTCTGAATTAAATTTAAATTCTGGCTTTAAAAATGTATACATGGGTTTTATATGATTTATGGTATAGCAATAACCCATGCCTGGGTGTGGGTAATGCTGGATTTACCCACGGTTGGTGTGGTTTGGTCACGAGGGCGAAGCCCGAGTGGCCAAACAAAGACAACCATGGGTAAATCCAGCATTACCCACACCCAGAAGTGGGTTATTGCTATTATACAATGACATTATTTAAGGAAAAAAAAAATTACTTTTCTTAAATAATGGCATTGTATAATGCCTCCTTGCTGGCCTTCCGCACCTGTCTGGTATTCTGCGGCAGTTCTGATGTACTGCGCATGCGTATGCCTATGCAGTATATCAGAGCTGTGGGCAAAAGCAACGGAGAAAGCAAGATCTCTGTTGCTTTTTACAATCTGTCTTGCTATGTTAAACTCATTTAACATAGCGAGACAGCTTTAAAAAAAGCAATGGAGAATCTCCGTTGCTTTTTTTAAAGCTGTCTCGCTATGTTAAACTCATTTAACATAGCGAGACAGGTTGTAAAAAGCAACGGAGATCTTGCGTTCTCCGATGCTGTAAAAAAAAAGAGTTATACTAATGGAAAAAGTCCAGGCGACTGGACCTTTTTCCATTACTATAACTCTGATTTACAATGTGCACGCTGACCAATCAGCGTGCACGTTTTGGAATATTAATGGGGGGTCATTGTATAATGCCTAATAAATGTTTCAGATGAATGGTAGAATTATCAGAACGGTTAATTAATCCAAATAGTATGCAGTGTTACTACACATGTGTGGATAAGGTGGGGTCTGCTGTTTCACATATACAATATCTTATACTGTAGGGCTATAGAACAATCCCTAGTCTTTGGTTATGGCTTTGGAGTTAATGATGGTGTTTTTATCTTTTATTGCGTAGTGTTTGCAGTTAAGGATTGTATTGTTTTAGTGTGCTGCTTTTCGAGCTAAGGATGATGTTTTATATGTTTTATTGTACTGTGTCGAGTTTTGGATGGTTCTAATATGTTGTGTTTTCTTGTGGTTACAGTACTGCAGATTTTGTGTTACTGTAATGTAGGGTTTAATCACTTATTTGTGATTAGTTCATGAAAAGTGTGGATCAGCAGTGATTGCTTGATTATACAAGAGCGACAGTAAACAAAATATCTTGTACTTTATTGACAAAACACAAATAGTTTCAACATCAGCAGTACAACTACATAACTCGACTGACTTCTGAGCTAATAATTAAGTGTGGCTAAAAATCTTATTTGTCTTCTAGCTGGTAAACCTAACCAAGATGCTACACATGAAAGAGGACAGGTAATGTATAGGTATTGGTTATAAATTACTACTTACTTCTGTAGTTATACAAAAAAAAATAGTCCATCCTCTGGGAACCTACTTAAAGCTACATTATGTCAAACTTTTACTCTGGTTTTGAACCAGCCTTCTTTAGCACTGAATTTGCCTTTATTTGAGTTGACTGACAGACCACTTGCCATCACCTCATAAAAAGTATTCATCATTTTGCAGTATTGCAGTGTGCTGCCTGGTTATACTGATACGGGGTGATGTAGGTGGTTTCAATTGTTTATTTGGCAAGATAGCTGTTGCCTGCTTGATTGCTGGTAAACTCTGTGCCAGGCAATTTATAAATAGTTCCATTTTCACTGCAAAGCTTTTGTGTGTAGAAAAAGTTTTTATTTGACTGCACATTGACTGTCCCTATTTTATAAACTTGTTTTTCCCTGTAAGAAACAGTGCTTTTACATTCTGTATAAAAGCAGCCTGGCTTACTTGCCAATGGTTTAGATAAAAATAAAAAAGTCTTATGTATATTTTATTATATTATCAATATATTATATTGGAAGGCGCTGTGGTGCAGTGGTAGCATTGTCACCTCACAGCAAGAGGTTCTCCGGTTCAATTTCAGCTGGGGTGCCTTCTATGTGGAGTCTGCATGTCCTCCCTGTGTTCGTTTGGGTTTCCTCCGGGTGGTCCGGTTTCCTCCCACAATTCAAAGACATGCATCTGGAGCATTTCTCCCCGGGCCTCCTCTGAAAAATGGCTTAGTTCCAAGTCGGACTTTCCCAGTAAACAAATGTTAAATAAATAAATAAATGTACACACATGATCTAGGCCAATGATCCATTTATCAAGCAAATGCTAATAATTGTGATGTAGAACTGTTCACAAACCTTAAATACTAATGTGGTCAGAAACTGGACTTTCTGAAGATAACTAAAAATTACAGTATCCTACAGAAGAACCGCATTTATGGATTGTAAGCAGTAGATCCTGACACCAGCTGGGCCTACCAGAGTTCCAGGAAAAAGTGCTGGTAAATTCCAGCCCTAGAGTTGACTCACTTCCACGTTGTTTTGCTAATTCTGTCAGGAGATCAGTTAAAGCCAGCAGTGTTTAAAAGTGTATACGTTATTATTTTATTAAATGCACGTCTGCTTACTTTCGTTTACTTTTTTCCAGCAAAATCTTGTGTCCGTTGTGTTGTGTTTCATTATTTATGAAAGTGTGGTGGTCTGTACTCGACTACTTTTTTCCTACATTATGACTGATTTTCAGAATTAAGATATTTTTAAGCCTTGCTGTCTTGTCTTGTATATCATCAGTCAGATAACATGAGGGGTGGGGACGAAAGCTGTAGTCCTACTTACATATACTGCGTCATCCTACAAAATGACATCTGTTTACACACGTAATAATCTGGTTGCACAGAGGTAGCCTGTTAACTATACACACAGCTGGAAAATTTACTATGCAAATAAGCATCTCATCCGCACAGCAGGTTCATGTTAGAGCAGTGTCAAGGAGGATAGTATCTTCTACACAGAAAAAAAGAGTATTCCCTGCAGTTTATTATTTTTCCCTAATGCCACTGTGTTACTACTTCATGCCTGCTATACGTTATGCAATGTGTGTGTGTCTGTGTATGTGTGTGTGTGTTTCATTTATGTTAAAATAGTAGAAAATTTTGCTTTGTGTTAACAGCTGTTCATGCTTTGTAATACAAAATGTGTACATAATTTATTATGTTAAATGCTACACCTGTCTTTGTTTTGTGTAATTAATGGTAATTTACCGTAACCTTTAAAACTTTTCTTCCTGGTCATCCACTGAAGAATCCAACTGGATAATTCGGTTAGGAACAAGCACATAAATGAAGATATATAGGTCTACTAATGAATAGCAAAACAGTAGCAGAAACCACTGTAGACTTTTTCAATCATAACGTATATTGCAGCAGTTATCCTCTGTTTACTTTTTCCTGAAGGCTCACCTGCCATGCAAATTAAATTAACTCTGTCAGTGTCTGCATGTTTAACTGTATGCTAAGCGTCCCCTGTGAAGAATTCAGAGCAGTTTTATTTAGTTTTAATGGAACCCTGCTGTAATGATAGTTTGCACTTATGTGTAATTTCTAAGCATTGATTAACCCCATGCTAGTATGTTTTCTGGTGTCAGTGTATCGGCGTTGTGGGAGAGTACTTTGTAGTTATGAATAGAGTTTATATTTACAATAACATTTGTGTATTACAAGTACATTCTCAACATAGATCATGGCCACCAATTGTTTAATAATGCTGCCACATTTCTGGCTGTAAGGTACGGCATTCTATTAACCCTCAGTTCATATCAGAAGAATGCCACAATGGGGCAGATCACAACCATAAAAAGCTTTCAGAATTAGAAGGAGTTCATGCTGCAGGGCAGCTGAAAAAAAAAAAAAAAAAAAAAAAAAGATAATTTCTTCCTTTCTAAAATGGTGCCATATTTAATAAAAAAATAGCTTTGACTTCACAACTTGCAGCCCTACTAATTATTTTCAGGTTTGTTTGTGGAAAACTTTTCAAATGGCATTTGTGATATTTACAAAGACGGATTTTGCAAAGGCAGTAGTTGTCAATCCGTAATGACAGAGAACAATTGGGTGTGCATTGGTCTACAAGCCTGATTCAGTACTTGTTTTGTACAAACTTGCCAGTTGTCTGAATAGTGCTGTCAGTAAAAGGACACCAAATGCCTGAATCATTGCCTACATACAGCAGTAGTTCAGGAAATTACATAACAGGACTGAGAAACATTAAAACGCACATATGCTCATGTCTCTACTTCTTGATTGTACTCATATCTATGGTGGCAATTGCCCTCAACACAATCTGCCTGGGTAGAACCATTCTGGCAGATGTAAGGCTTCATTCTCCATGTACGTAGTTTCTCTTTGTAGCATGTTGCCTAGGAACTTAAAATTCCTCAGGTCACAACTAATTCTACTAGCTAATTTTAATATTCATTAATCTGAAAGGACCACAGATGCCTGAGAAAAAATGTGTAAGACCTCAGTATTAATTTTGTCCAGTCACTTCACTCTTAGGTCAGAATAAGTTCATTATAGCAAACATAGGTACTGATAACAATCAAATTGCCTCTAGAAACCACAGAATATAGAAATAAAATTCATCAAATTTTATTCAAAGGTTAAGCACTTTTATTCTTGTAAACCCTAAGGACTCCATCAGAACCAAATAGCAGTGTAACTACATACATTATATAAACCAACTAATCAAACACATCCTAATTAGTTAATTAACCAATACAATTTTAAAGCTATAAATTCTCATTTTATAACAAAATTCTAATAGGTAATAAAAACAATCTTGTAAAATTATAAATATTCATAAGAAGTGCATTGTATCATCTGTGAATAATAAATAATAATAAAAATGGAATTCATAAACCATACATGTAGTGAAATAAAATTCTTATAGCTGCAATGGCACAAAAGCTACATTCCCATTATGCCCTGGTGAATCTAGCACATTAAGTTATAACTGCCAAATCAGTTCTTTAAATTCAGTGACTGGTTCCCAGAGTCCACCCCACAGATTCCCAATAACCTTTTCCAACACTGCAAAAGGAAACTTATTACAACCAGTACAAACCATTTTATTCTTAAATAAGACATTATCCTCATTACTTCTTTTAATATCATAATTGTGTTTGTATATATGCCTACATAAAGTTCTTTCAGTTTTACCTATGTAGAAAGCATCACAATTATCACAAATAGCAACGTATACAATGCCAATAACCATACATTCATAGCCATCTGGTAGTGAGATTTTCATTTGTTGATCCCGCAAATACAAGGAATCACGTACCAGAATAAAGGGGCATTGGTTACATCGACTACAATTATTCATGCCATATGAAGAATTGTTTTTTTTGTGAACCTGATATTCCAAACTAGCTTTTACATTTTTACCCCTCTTGAAAATAAATAGTGGTCTCTCCTCTGTAACCTTAGACATGTTGACATCAGTACCAAATATGGAACAGTACGTAAAAATAATCTTTTGCACTTCAGTGTTCAAAGGGTTTTGTTTTGGAATCAGTCCTCTGTTAAATACTGCAATGCTTGGTAGGATAGATTCACACATAATACTTTGCCCTAGAATACTACTCATTTAGACTCATTTAGTTGGCAATCCTCATAATCAGTTTGTGTAAATGGCATACAGATCTGTTTTTGTTGTGATTTCTGATTCTGTGACTGGTTATAAATTAGTAATCTATCCCCTTGACTGAAGCTCTTTCATAATACACCTGTAATTCTTTGATGACACTGAATTATGCACTGGGAAAGTTTTTTTATAAACATCTTTATTGAGTTATCACTTGTGACATAGGTTCATAGGTAGGTACTAGGCTATCTGCCCGAAAGCATTTATAAGCCTAGCCGGAATGTGTTGGCTTTCGCTGCCCCCTTAGATTAGTTTCCTCTGCCTCTGTCCAGCAGAGCCATTGAAGTGATCCCTGGGGTAAACGTTCTGTTTCCCATCCACTTGTCAAGGTTTCTGTTGAAGAGGGTTAGCGAAGAGCTCTGCCTAATGTAGATTGGAATCTTGTTCCAGAACATGGGAAGTCTCTGGGACAGAAATCTATCCCTCCAGCACGTCCTATTTATTGTTGTAGTGAGGTTTAGATCCCTGGAGCATGTAGCTCGAGGGGATATGGTTTTCTTTAGGTGGGGCATGTCCATCAATTCTGGGTTGGACATGGCCTTGTATGTCGGGTAGAGATCACCTCTGAGTAGGTGGTATGCAACCAAGTACAGCTGGAGTTTCTTCAGTCGAGCTGCATGGGGCATCTGCCTAAGGCTAGTGATACTCTTGGTGAGGTACTTCTGTGGTCTTTCCAGTTGTTGCAGGTGTCTTGTAAGGTACATCCCAAATAGGGCATTGTACTCTATGATGGGTCTGTTGTGTGATGCGTAGAGAGGCTCAATGACCTCTTTCGATCTGGATGCAAACCCTTTTATGATTAGGTGGGCCACATAGAAGAATTTCCTAACCACTTTGGCAATGTGATTATCAGAGGAGAGGTTACTATCTACTTGGGTCCCCAGATCCCTTATTACGTCTTCCGTATTTAAGGGCTACCACCAATGTGGTAGTTTGTGGGTACTTTGTTTTTTCCAAAGGGGATGACTATGTACTTTTTGGCATTTAGCTTGAGGCCATGGTTTTGGCACCAGGTATCTGTCTCAGTGAGACCCTTTTGGAGGATGTCTGTGTCAGCCGGAGAGTCAGTTATAGCCCCTAGTTTGCAGTCATCTGTGAACTTGGTCAGCTATAGTCCTCCTGTGCTTGCCGGTACCTCTGAGAAGTATATGCCGAACAGGAGGGGTCCTAGGACTGAGCCCTGGGGAATGCCACTTGTAACTGGTTTAGAGTCAGACCTAGCTCCCGCAACTCTTAACATGTGGGTACTGTCCGTGAGCCAGTTGACAACCCATCTCGTGATGTAGGGGTTTATGTTCAGGCTGGTGAGCTTGTCTATAATATCTGAGTGGGGAATGGTGTCAAAGGCCTTTGCGAGGTCTAGGTAGGCTGTGTGGACCACCTTTCCCTCATCTATAGCCTTGGTAACTGTCTCAAAAAAGTCCACCAGGTTTAGGAGGCATGATCTGCCCTTAACAAAGCCGAACTGGGTAGGGTCCAGTGCTTGGAGGTTCCCAATGTCTCTGTTAAGGAGATCCATGATGATGCACTCCATAGCTTTGCAGACCAAGCTAGTCAGGCTTATAGGGTGATAGTTCCTGGGGTCCGTTGTTGCTCCACCTTTGTGGAGCAGAATAACGGTTCCTGTGCGCCACTCTGTGGGCACGTAGCCTGTGGAGAGGCTGAGTTTAAACAGTGCATTTAAGTGAGGGGTTAGTCCATCTTTGAGCTTGTCTAGGACGCAGCCTGGGACACCGTCTGGTCCCATTGATGCTGTGTTTTTGGCTTTGGAGAGGGCTGTTTTAACCTGAGTGCCTCTGATTTCAGGGGCACTACATTCTTCTGGTATAGTTATGGGCCCTTTTGGGGGTGAGAGGGGGGTGAAGTTTGCACTGAACCTGTCTGCCAGGATGTTGGCTATATCAGTCGGTTCAGTGTATTTTGTGCCATTCTGCACTAACTCTGAGCAGATCTGAGAATTGCCACTTAGATTCTTGACATAGCTAAAGAATGCCTTGTGGTTATCTTTGGAGTCCATGGCAATTTTTCTTTCGAAGCTAGCCTTGGATGATTTTTATGAGGGAATGTAGTTTCTTGCTGTCTTCCCTTCTTTTCTGTACTAGTTTCCTCCTTCTATTGTATAGCTTGTTTATGGCAGGGGTCCACCAGACTGGTTTCCTTTTCTTGGAGGAGTGAGGCTTGGTTTTGTTTGGGATAGCACAATCCATGCATTCTTGTAGGTGCCTGTAGAGTGCATTAATAAAGGATTTTGCAGCTTGGACAGTGTTGTCCTTTAGCATGTGGGCTTTGAAACTTCCCACCTCATTCTTAAGTAACGTGAAGTTTGCTTTTGAAAAGTTTTTCACTGTGATTTCTTTGACCAAGGGTGGTGGCGGAATGTGGATATCCAGAGTGATTAGTTTATGGTCAGATCTAACCAGCGAGGGATTGACCTCCGGTGTGGAACACCGGTCGCCCATGCTGGTGATGACCAGGTCCAATATGTTGTCATCTCTGGTTGGGGTGTTGACCAGTTGATTCGTGGCATTTGAGTTTATAAATTCTAGGAACTCTTGAGCAAGGAAGTTTGTATTTGAGTAGTTCTCCCAGTTAATGTTTGGGTAATTGATATCACCCAATATCAGGGTGTTTGGTAGGACCTTTATGTTTCCCAGTGTTTTTAGGAATGCAGAGTGGGGGTCCTGGGACATGGTGGGTGATCTGTAGCAAGCTATAATTTGAATAGCAGTTTTGCCCGTTGTTATTTGCACGTGGATGATCACTGAAGCATCGTGCTGTGCCACTAACCTGGAGGTGTGGGTATCCTTGATGAATATATATACTCTGCCGCCTTTTGTATTTTGGTCTGGGTTTTGTGGCCAAAATGTATGGTATGAGTTGTAGCCTGGTAGTGCTGGGGTGCTCTCTGGAGCCTTAAACCAGGTTTCTGTTACTGCACATATATCGATTTTCTCCATACTTTGGAGTGCCTCGAGTGCGTGCATTTTGAGGTTTAGACTTCTGGCATTGAGTAGTATTGCCCTCAGTTTTTTGTTATTTGGTTATTTGTGCTATTTACAGAGAAGGGTTTGTCTTTTGAGCTTTGATTAAAAAAGGCACTATGGGGGTGGCAAGAGCCTTGGCCAGTATTCGAAAGTCTAAGGGTGACAGGTGTAAGCCATCTCTAGCGAAGCAGCGTGGCTTGTCGAGCATGTCATCCCAGGCTGAAAGATACTGGATCCCCTTTGAATGACACCAGAAGCTTAGCCAATTGTTGAAATTGATCATTTTTTCTCTATACCGTGGTATCATTCTTGGTGAGGGCAGGATGCTACTCAGGGTCAGGGTCATATCAGCCTGGGCTACATGATCAGAGAGCTCCTCCACGTCTCTTTTCATGTAGTCCAGGGAGGTAAGCTCAGGTCATTCACACCAACATGGACAATGACAGAGTCATATTTGTACTTGTTCTGGAGTGACCTGAGTGCTTGTGTTATGTGGCGGATCCTGGCACCCGACAGGCAGCTAACAGTAACCTTCTCCTTGTTCAGTCTGGTGAGTTGGACGTCCATGTGGGACATCAGTTTGTGCCTAGGAACAATCATACCATATTAACAAGTTTACATTTACAAGCATTATGTTATATATCATATACTCTAAGCAACTTATATAAATTATTCAGTGACTGCCTTCTCTTAAACCTCATTCCTCCTACAAACCATTTTTCTGCATGAATTGTTCCCAAAATTTGCATTTTCTTTTAAACAAGAAACATTTTATTAAATTTTCACGTATGACTTAGGCAGTCATACCTTTATATAAATGAAAATGAACCATATTGGCATATTTTTAGTTGCAAGCCTTATACATCATTTGTAATCTATTTAGTCAAGTTTTATTTCACTTTGAAGTACATTGCATTGCAAGCATGAAATAATAAGTTCAGTAGCCACTCAAAAGAAAGGTCAGTGTGGCTACTGAATGCTTCAGAAATAACAATTTCATATGTTGTTACCAGTAAGCAGTGAAATGCATATACAGTATTTGTTTATTTATTTCTTTACTTATATTTTACTGCTATTCCTGCTTAAAATAAATGGATTTATGCTAGTACTTTGAGGATCCAAACATTGACCTTTCTAAGAGGAAAAAAAAATCTATGTTACAGTAACATCAGTTAAAAAAAATTAAAACAAAAAATAACTGTTTTTTCCCAAAGGCACAAGATTGTCATCCATTCTTGGGGGAGGGGGTGCATTTCTACACCCTGCTGTGACTGCATATTTACTAACTCAACTCCAAGGCCATTGAACTTTTGGGTAAGAGACGATGAGACAATCAGACAATGCTCCTGTTTACTAAAGTTTAGCAGCTTTGAAATTAGTATTATGAGAATTGTTGATCTATCTGCACATTGACAATTTTACTAAAGTGCTATAGTGCAACAGATGCATCTTCCAAATATCTTGCCTGTTTGTTCTCTTATGAATTGACATGGCTCTTAGAATACACCAGAAACAGCTGCACTATTCACAGAGTTTTCAAGTCGGGGGCAGAAGTCGGTTGCTAGATCTTTCTTCCGTACCTCATACACACGTGCACACACACACACACACACACACACACACACACACACACACACACACACACACACACACACACACACACACACACACACACACACACACACACACACACACACACACACACACACAGGCAGTTTTAGAGTCCCGGATCTATCTTACAGCATGTCTCAGGAATGTGGAATGTAACTGGAACACCTGGAGAAAACCCATATGAATACAGGGAAGACGTATAGACTTTGCAATGATGGCAGCCCAACTGAGAACTGAACTGGCAAACTCTTACTGAGGAGGGTAAACCTTCCCACTGGGTGCCACCCTCTAAATAACTACATGTTCCCAAGTAGACTTACTGATATATCGTTAAAAAACATCAGTTTTCTAATTATTTTTAATTTTTTTTACATCTATCCTATATTTTAAACTGAGTGTTTTCATTACTCTAGTGCAGTTATTACAGTGGAAGAAATTGTAGATAATTAAATGCACTGCAAACACATTACTGCATTCATTGATGGGCATATCCTCAGTATATCTAATAGACTCTTATTCCACACACAGAAGGAGATGCCAAAAAATGTCTGCTATACAATGGTCCCTTATCTGAAAAGGTAAAGGATCTCTTTTTTAGATAATGTCATTGTATAATAGCAATATGTGGCAGTATCATGTGTAATTCATATTTCCAGCCATGGTAGGGGAAAAGCTCCAGCTTGGTATTGCGGGTTGCGCATGTGATCTCCCCCCCAAAAAAAAATAAAAAAATAACACATTTGGTAAAATATAAATGACATACTTTCCATCATACCTAATCCCAGACACTTCAAGTCTTTGGTTTCTTATCCATGGCAGTAACATTTAAAAAACAAATGAACTATTGAGATACTGTTTATGCCTAGACTGAATTATGCTTATTATAGTTGTCTTTGTGTACGAGAAGTATAAGGTAGTACTAATGCTACCCAACAGAGTCTGAATGGTGGGTGTGTCAATGCTGGGGAAGGAAGAATCATTCTAGCATATAAGGAAGAATTATGTTTGCATATTTGGATAGTTTGTAAAGCTGCAGAATTCCCGTCCCTTATGCGAGTCTTACCCTAGTCTATATAATAAGTGCAAGAAACCATATAGCTAGCTAAGCAGCACATTTTAAGATAACTTCAGCATAACTATGTTACTGACTTTTAACTATTCATTATAGCAGTAGTACTTACAGCTCACAATGTGCACACTGCAGTAAGAACCTTGTAACAAATTTCCTGAGCTAGTATTCTTAGGAATCTTTCTGCTCTCTTGTTTCTGTATGCCTTTTTAGCTAGCTATATTTCTATTGATTCTCACCATAAGGGTCACTGTTATAGTAAAGTTCATAATTTGGGGGAATTAGCCAAAGATTGTAACAGTGACCCGTATGATGAGCATCCGCAGAAATATGAATTCATAGTAGATGAATTCTAAAACCTCAGATTCCCAGAGCAGGGCTTGTGTCCTTCTCATGCTGAGGACACTGGTAACTGCTGATGCAAAAGAGAAGAGTAGTCCAGATCATCTACAGTTTGTTTGTTTGTTTTTGTATTTATGTATGTAGATTGTGCATTTATTCTTTCAAATATTTATTTATTGCGCAGAGAGCGATCAGCAGTCTATCGGTCTCATCCACGTGACTTCCAGGGCACTGTGACAAGTACCTTTATTAGGATTTTCTTACAATATTCCTGTTTTACAGTTAAATTAAATTGTACTATACTTATATCTACTATGAAAACAAATTCTGCTTTGATCACCACTTCTCTCATATGGCTAGAAAATTCTTCTGCCTTGCACAGCTTTTCCTTCTTGGGATCACTTCAAGGTCCAGAGAAATTATAGTCACACTTTATTCCTCCTTTATTAGGCCCACCACTGAAGGAGATGTCTCCTTCAACATGCATTTCACTAAGCACCTGGATAGACTTTAATGTTTCCTCACCCAAATGATCTTCCACTCTGTTAGTTCCCTTAGCTACTCAGACAGACTCAAAACTCTGTCTCTCTGCTCAATCTCATATAAGCTGTCGAGGGTGATCTGTTTAGCCTTCCATGTTGTGAGCAACACCAGACTCCTGGTAATCCTTCACCTAATTAGAACTGGTGGTTAAGCAAACACCAGCTCTAGTGACTTAAATCTGTAGTGCCACAGTGGCTGTAACAGCTGATGCAACTGGTACTTAACCCAGTATGTACCCCGTTTGTAGAACAGGCTTCTCTTACATATCAAGTGCAGTGCTTCCCTGGCAACTTTTAAAACCAATCTTGATGGTGAGATGGGTGATTGCAAATTCTCCCTGTAGTATGTGAGGATAATGTACTTAAAGTGGGAAGGGTTAATCTCCCAGAAATATAGCATGACACGGCTGAGCTTCTCAATGGCCTCCTTGACCATAACATTAGTAAGGAACTATGGACCTATTGATATTTTAGGTCAAAACATTTGCGAAGCAGCTGCCTGAATTTACATCCTCACCATTTTTGAACATTGTCAGTTAGACATACTTTGAAGGCACAGCAGAGGAGCATCTTGTGTGTTTCTCCACCCTAGGCCTGTGGCCAGAGCACCTACTGCTTTAGTATTCCACCCAAACGTTATGAATGGTACTATAATAGTGACCCTTACAATGAACATATTGTAGGTGAATGAGCATACTTGTCATAAATGTAGATGTTTGAATATATAGATCAACATTGCAGTATAGGTGTCCTCCTTCCAACACCCTAAGGCTGAGACCTTCACTTCTCTTCTCAGTAGTTATGACATGAGAACATTTTAAGATAGAGAGTGGTCCTGTCCTACTCCCATCATCTGCTTTGACTCATTTTTGGGAAAGATTGTACATTCCAGCCTGATTGGAGCAATCTGTCAAGCACACTTTGTGATATTTTTATTCACAGAAAAAAGAATTAAAGCTGGAGCAGGCTGTTCTCCCCTTTCTACCAGGCATATTCATAGATGATGCCCACTATGGGGATGCCTGAATCTTTGAAAATCAAGCCATATGGAGGGCTGTATGCCTACAGCAAACCCCAAAGCATTATGAATTAAACTACTGCAGTGGTTCTTGTATTTTTACATTTGCTGTTGTACTGTGAATGGTCACATAACTTTACTTTCTCCTCTTAATTGAGGTTCTTTTCCCTTTAGTTAGTTCTTTCAGGTTTCTTTAAACATCGCCCCCTTTCTACTATCATTCTGCCTTACTAGTGTTTTCTCATTTGTGAATATTCATTAAAAGATTTACTAACTATATCTAATGTGTTTCTTCCTCAGATTGTATATTATAGCCGGCTAATATTGTTAATGCACTAGTCATCACAGTCTTGTTGCCAAATAAATGTTGGTTTTGTGTTATAATTACCATAGCACATTAAAAATACTGTTTGACAATGATTTTTCCCCTATCATTAATTCTATGTTCAAATTTTGGTATCATCTTTGCTGCAAAAATATAATGCTATATTGTTGCCCTGATGCTATATTAATAGTTGGGAATTGCATCAAGTAGATTTGGATGCATTTGGTATAAGAAAATGCTTTGAAATTTGTTGTAATTGTATTTTCTTTTAATGTTTTGTATACATTTGTAATAAAAAAGATGTTATGAAGTTATTGCTATAAGTTGTTTTTTTCATATAATAGAGTTCCACCTTGGTCATTCCCCATAAATGAGCACTGGTAATGGCAAATCTGGTCAGGTAACTAAACTAACTAATTAACTATAACTCTACTGATTTTGAGTACAGTACATCATCTGTGCATGAGGTATGACTGGTCAGTGATGACCGTCATCAAAGACGTTAAATGTCAGTGTACAAGTGTATCCATGACAATCTGGGTGTGGTATGGCTAGGCTGCTCCACTCACTCCCGGAAAAAGACAGTAAGAGAGACAAAGAGAAAGTGAGATAAAATGACAGACACTCGCTATAATACCCTCATTGCTAGATTCACTTTGTTTAATCATATATTTAACATACATTAAGAAGTTTTCATATTTATACACTGTTAAACTGTGAGGCTGTTGTTGCCTTATAATCTCCAAACTTCCTGCAGTGGTATATTAGAAATGCCTGTTACATGGTTTTCAGTGATTTTAATCAAACCAGCTACCATTCTGTTCACATGAAAAGAGGTACTCGATCCCTATTTAGAGTGACAATCTTTCTCATAGCTTTGTCATCTATGTCTCTTTCTGAGCTTCAGAATCAGATGTATTACACTTTGAGACTACCCTGACGGCTAATGCATTGTCTGAGTTGCTCTACCAACACAAATTTCATGACTATCATAGCAATAAAATGGTTTTGTCAAGTTTTGGAGTGGCTTAGTCACTGACTTGGGGTTCTGTGCCCCTGCCTGTGGATTTTATTTTCTTGTTTACATCCTTATATGGTAACAACCACTGAAGCTAATAATATCAGATGTTTGAGACATAAGCCATCTTCCATGTATGGTAAATGCAGGCACATGTATGATGGAGAGAGGCTTGTTGGCAGAAGCTTAAATAGTGCGGGGCAAAGGGGGCAGCTGCCTCAGATGAGAGATGTCAGGGAATGCAGTCAGAATATGCCTATTGGGAGAGTGCAATACCAGCATTCAAAAATGAATGTCGATGGTGCACTTCCAGTGATGGTTTAAGAGCTTCAGCTCGCCATGTGTGCTATTTAGACTATAGCATGGCACTTGCCTTTGTAGCACTTACTACACTTTAAAATGAAGCACCCTTTTTTAAACAGGAAACTGAATACACTTTTTTTCAGCCTTGAGCTGGGGGCATGAGACTTGGGAGCCACACAGGCGACTAGAAAAGCAAGCTACAACTCCATTTGTTGGCTTGACTCCTTTACTAGTGACCTGCTTGTGTTCTTGAGAATTTGTTGAGCCAGTATGCTGAAACATTCCTATTTTCTCAAAGGTTATTTATTTATCTTCAGTGATACCTTGATACAAAAAAATTTATGGACTCAGCTGGGAACAGGTTACACTGAACATTTCATGTACTAGCATGAAAAAGAACAAGTTACGAGTTAGTTCTGAATATTTTAATTTTCACACAAAACCTGATTAATTATCTGTTCTCTGACACAAGATAAATTTTTTTTCTCATCACCTCAGAAAGTGTGATAGGTAGTATCACATTTACAGCTACAACTAGCTTCTGAAAATAAGAAAGAATGAGTGTTGATATACAAAAACCAAATGTGTGTAAATAGCTCCTTGTGCTAATTAAAGAACCTCAGATGCTTAAGTTCTTAGATACACTTCCAGTTTCAGCGATCCTTAAAAAATAATTAAAAGTATGTAGCTCTATAGCTTTTATATAGCATAGGATAATGTATTCCTTTGCCCTTTTTGCAGATGTGACATTGATATGGCTTATCTATGTTAAATTTGCAGAAATGAAACGATTATTACACGTGATAGTTTTTCTATTGCAAGTAAATTACTAAAATCTATACTTAAAATAATATTTAATGTATGTTTTCATTTCCTATGAATTTGAAATTTACAGCTCTCTTTCTTTATAAACTGTTTTAAATATAAACCAGTAGCACAAGGTCATTCTGTTAGATACCTTGTAAAAAAGCTCATCATTTAAAGGAATACGACACTAAAAAAATCAATGATTATCAGACAGAAGATGCTGCCCACATTATACTCAAACCCCGTAGTTGTAATACTGCTGAGTGAAACAGCAATTTTACTGTATCTTTAATATTTTTTTTACCTAGACCATAAGTATCATTTGCCCCTCAACACCCAGATGACCCATTCATTCCTCTCAACAGTTGGCCCATTTGTTCTCAAGTCTGTGGAAGAGCCATACAAACTACTTTCTTTTTTACTCCTGGGATTAGAGCCAGTTCATATGTTCATAAGTAAGTACTATGCTAGCTGCCCTTGCAGGCCATTTAAGAGTAGCCAATTTCCCTTTTTGTGCTGAAATAATCAATCTCATGTGGTTATAGACTGGCCTTACCCACCCCATGGTCAATACTTCTATATTACCTTAATAAGAATAACAGAGCTAATACCATAGATAATTTGAGGGGACTTATGTATATGTATATAATAAAGCATTTAGAAGCTCTGTATGTCCATTAGTACTACAGGGGCAGTCCTGGGGTCAATTTTCTCTTTCTCATCCATAGATCTAAGTTGCACTTAAAATGGACAGGGATGAACTGTGTTTTATATGGATAGACCATCTGTTTCAGAGCAGTGTTTTCCTCTGCGAGATATACCTGTCCCTCCACACCATTCTGTTGAAGTTGCTGTAGAGGCTTAGATTCCTAGACCATGTGTTTCTGATGCCATTTGACTTGCTGATGTGCAGAAAATCCACCAGAAATGGGTCAGAGGATGCCTTGAATGCCAGACATAGGTCACCTCTTTGCAGTTTGTATAGTAACAGGGCTTTGAATCAGTCCACATAGGACATCTTATTTAGGCAGTGTATACTTTTCCTAAGATATCTCTGTGGGTGTTCCATTTGTTGCATGTTGATCCATTTGTTCCGTATTGGAAATAAGAGTTGTAAATCAGCAAACTGTTGCATGTGTGAGGGTCTGCTGTCTGCTCATCTAACTCCCTCTACATAGTGACCAGTGGCTTACAAAAGTGACACTGCCAGAGGGGGACATGTGTCTACATGCTGTACCTCCTATCTTCTTTGTGGCTCATAGCTGCTATGACCCAGTTAGCTGCAGTCCATTGGGTCTAACTGCTGCTCCCCTTGGAAATGCAAGTCAGAATGGTGACTTGTCCCCTACCTTGCCCTTTCAAAAACTTGAACTGCTAATTTAAGTCAGACCATCTGGAATGCAGTCAGGGCTTTTGACCGACTAAGCTCTACCAGCTTCACTCTACTTCTTCTCCACATCTGATTTAAAAGCTGCCAATAGCTGCTGTCCTCAATCAGCAGGATTACCAGACCAAACTTATCATGTTCATCAGCCTCATGCCCACTGATATCTGGGGGCTGTGGGGGTTCTCATTATTGAGGCGATCATGGATGCTGGTGCTTCATCATGCTGCTGTTGAGGAGTGAGCCCTAACCCCTACAACCACCCCACAGCTGCCTTGTGAGCACTTCCGCATATGCACAACCTCCACACTAAGCTGTGTATCACTTGCAATGCGGAGCACACCAGGCAATTAATTTTTCTATCACAGTGAACCTAAGTAGCCAACCTCCCCCAAAATGGGCAAGAAAATGTCAGCTGCTCCTGGCCATCCTCTCCCAACAAGTCCCTCAAATGCTCATTCCACTAGTCATGGAAGGTTTGTCTGGGGCACAGTCAGGCCTTTATTCTTCTTTGCCTTGGGGCCAGGTTATCCTCTATAGCTTTTGAAACTAAGACTTGCAGCTTGCCTTTCTAGCTTGCTCATGTATTCCACACTGAACACTGTTATGTGTGTAATGTCCCCTCTCTGGGCCAGTAATCAAGGAGCCTAAATCCTTACCACTGACACTGTAGAGGGACACTCACTTGGAATACAAATGGATATACTCAGTGTTTCCAGATGCAGACCTCTCTACATCAAGCACAATTTCCCTTAAGAGTACACAGGGAACACACTCAGCCGGAGGTCTGGGTTTCTGTCTCTGTCACTCCCCAGGTCCCGAGTATGGCTGCTCACTGGAATAGCTGTTGAGTTAAGTCCTCAGCCAAGTGTTCAAGCCAAATCCTCCAGCACCCTGTCTGTGAAACTAGTGCTTTGTGTCTCTGTCCCAAACAGTTGACACACACACTCTTTGAGATTTGATTTGCACACACACACACACACACACACACACACACACACACACACACACACACACACACACACACACACACACACACACACCCCTGGGAAAGGCTGGTACAGATTACACATTCTACCAACTTTGCCCAGAGTACAAGGTAGATTGACTGCCACCAGTCAGTTACTATAAGGATCTTAAAAGGGTGTCCAATTATACTGAGTGAAGTTAATACTAATACAAATGGTAATGTTGACCAAACAGTCAGGCTTTCAGGTGTGCCTAGAGTTATTACCAAATAAATATATGGAAATACTCTCAAAGCTTAAATATTTCTAAAAGGACCAGCCACAATGAAAAGTTTCCTCCCACATCCCAAAGACATGCTATAGGTGGATTGGACACTCTAAATTGGCCCTAGGTGTGAGTGTATGCATGTGTGTGCCTTCTGTGGAAGGTTGGGCGCTGGGCTGGCAACTCGACACTGCAAAACTCCACTGCCGATCATGAGCAGACAGGTGATCCGCTGTGGCGACCCCTAAATGGGAAAAGCCAAAATAATAATAATAATAAGAAGAAGAAGAAATAAGAAAAGAACATTAAAATACTAAATATCCATTTACAGTAAACACCAGAGTTTCAGACACAGAAAATATTAAAAATAACACAGCTAGAAAGATTCAAACAGTAAAAACAATACTTAACTATTCTCACTATATTTTCCTAACTGATTTAGAGAATTACTATCCCTGGTCACTTACTAGTGCAAGACAAGATGAAGTTGGTGAGGGATCCTTCTCGATCGTATGACATTCAATGTTTTAGAATTTCAAGATTCTGAAGTGAATCCATATATATATATATATATATATATATATATATATATATATATTCCCTCCCCCCAATATTATGAGTTCCTTACAACTGATAGTAGTTCCTGATGTCACCAAATGTTTGTAACATCAAACATGCAAGTATTAGTACCCATACTTTATGGTCAGTGCTACTATAGCAACCATATATTCTCCTGTATGGATGCATGCAAGGCAATAACAGGACAGTCCCACAGAGGGGACACTTGCTGATTTGTGGCTGTTGTCAGTATATCAGATTGTTTTGCCATTGTGTATACAGATCCACCAAGATGATTTGCCAGGCTGCTAAGGTGGGGGGGGACTGGGATGGCAATGATCGTGACGTGATTACCTTATATGTTCTGTGCTGCACCCACCACAGTGTTCTGGCAAACTGTGTCTTTGCTGTCCATATAACTGTGCCATCCATTTACTCAGAGATGAGGAGCACAGTTCAAGGAAATGAGGGTGGTGTTTGCCCAATTCTACATGCATGATTTGTATAATATTACAACTGTTAAGCTCCCTGGGAGGAGCGCAGTTCAGGTAAATGTGGGTGGTATTTGCCTCATTCTACATGGATGATTTGTATAATATTACAACTGTTACTCCCCCTGGGACGCAGCATTGATGATGGCAGTAGCATCCATAACTTCATCATGATCTGTATCTGTTTTCAACAGTGCCTGAGGATGTACACTGCAGGTGTGTACCACTGCTCAAACCACTTTCGCACTGTAGATGGACTGCTGTGGGTGATACTTAGGACCTCTCTTGGTCTTTATAAGTATATCCCAGTGAGCCATAGCTGTATGCCAAAAAAGACTTTGGCTACAGTGCCATGCCAGCAGGCATGTAGTACAGATTTTGTGATACGTATGCTGTGCAATTCCAGCTTTGTGAACTGTGTCCTGGTAAATGTGCTTGTTCGGGGGGGGTCATTGAATTTTTACTGAACACCGCATATCTCTGTGGCATGCACTCATAGCATATGGGCACACTCAAAACATAGGATACTATATTTCAGAATCCTGCTGAAAAGACACAAAAACTGTATATGATGTTTCTTTGCTTATGTTTAACTGTAATTACTTTTAATGTTTGCCATGTATGATAACTGTAACTTTAGGTTAGAGCAAAATTGACTTTGTTTGCTTATTTATTTGTTTTTGTTATCTGGGTAGAGCCCCAATCTACGTGAACCATTTTTAGACCTGCCTGGTGGTTACAAACCAGAAACATAACATGCAGTGAAAACACATAAAGTGTGCAGTTACAAAGATGACTATCTTACATAATTAAACTTGGAGCACAGTAGTAATATATACAATATAAGCAGTTAAGCAGTTAATGGACATAAAGGGAATGGAGACGATAGGAGAAGGCAATGATAAGAACAGAGGTATAAGCAGGCAAGAAGCTTTTGGCAGAATATATGCTACTGCCATGAGTGATTGAGAAAGTGTTGGCATTACATATGTCATGGAAGTTTCTGAAAATATTTGCTTTCTACTTCATTAAACATGTTTTTAGTTCAGAGTGAAGTCTTGGATATGAGTGTATGTCTTTTAACTTGTGGGTGGTGTTCTGTTTCATAGTTTAGGACTGATGACCAAGAATCTGCTGTTTTTGCAGTAGAGATTATTACTTACTGGAACAGTAGCATAAAGGGTTGGTCAGCTTTTGGACAAGGCCAGCCAGAGATGGCCCCAGTTGCATGCACCCACTCTTATTATAAAAGCTAATAGCTACATGGGTGAAGAAGCCATCAAGCAGTGCCATTAAAAAAGTGTTCCTTTGTCATACTTATGTCACAGAGTTCAAGTTAGCAGCTAGCAACCTGAAAGTTTGTCCCCCCTACTGACTCTGTTTATTGTATTAAACTTGTTGTAGCTATTAAGCACTTAAGCAGTAATTATAATCTCTTTATAACTGTTACACTGTGCAAAATGTGTTCATGCCAGCTGTCAGTGCTGTAAAAGAATAGACAAAAATAACACTGAGCTGTTAATTAAAGCTTCACAGAATCAATCTTAGTGCTGCTTTAGTATCAGAAGGTATGTTCTGTACATCAGTGCAGTCTGTGAAACGCAGTTTATGATGTGTACCTTGCATTCTTCAATGATGATCGTGTTAGGGCACTTTCCATAATTAACATAGATAATGATGTCTAGGTTGCAATTCATAACAGTGCATTAATTGCCTTGAGTGGCTTTCAGGAAGAAAAGGCGAGGCTTAAGGATGCATGTTAAGTAGCACAACAGCAGCCATAAGATGCAGTTACAGTACCACTGTTCAGAAATGTTGCTGTTTCCTATTAGGGGTTATGTGTATTTCATTCATTGCATAGCTGTACACTGTTACCATAAAAATAATACTTTTTAATTTATATGTTTGGGATGCTCTTTCACGCTACCATTTTGATGCATTGTTTGGTACGTCTTTTGCTTGAGTCACAGGCGTACACTACTGAATGTAAGTTTTCGCTCTTTGAGGGTGGGGTTAAACAGGGCTTCAATATATGATACTGAAGTGTCTCAAAATACATTCTGCAGAGGTCAAGACAGCAAGCATACCTTAGCCTTTGTAGAAAGGAAGGAAAGGCCCTTCAATGACATGCTGTTCTACTTACAGTGAAGCAGAAGGGAGCTGCAGATATTACCCATGATGATTTGTTTTAAAGAATATGTGCAGCATTGTTGCTCCTTCAATTTGGCTGTACCATGGCCCTTTTATCACAAATATATATATTTTTTTCTCATATATACATACGTGTGTGCTTTTATGCTTTACGTATCAGACACATCAGGTGCGGGTTCAATACACATGTAAATAGGCAAGAGGTCAAAGGTTGAGTGTTTGCATTGCACTCCTTAAGTGCCAGGTGCCCTGAGGAAATGGTCAGCATTATGTTTAAAATGCAGAACAGCTTATACATATATGAACTGAACGGTAATTTTCATGAGCCCATTTTGTTATAAAATAGTTCTGTCAATCAGCTAATAATGACATCATTGCAAAAGATAAGAATTGATAAAAGAGAAGTATATATGTGCTACAGATATAGTGAGACAAAGGAGGTGTGTGTGTGTGTGTGTGTGTGTGTGTGTGTGTGTGTGTGTGTGTGTGTGTGTGTGTGTGTGTGTGTGTGTGTGTGTGTGTGTTTAAGGGAGGTTCAAATTTAACCTTAAAATGACAGTTTAAGATGAAAATGTGCATACTTAGCTGGCATACTGGGTCATCGATAAAGGATTCCACTTCATTGGTCCAAAGTCCTCAATTCATTCCTGACCTCAGGTCAGTGTGTGGAGTTGACATGCTTTCACTTTGCTGCATTGGTTTTCTTAAAGCAATTCATGTTCCATTTCCTAAAATATGGTGGTTAACTGGCTTACTCTATTAAACTGTTCAGGTTTTTATATAGTACATTGAATTTTGACATCCTGGCCTGACTTACAACTGAAAAAAGCAGTGCACTTTTTCAGTAAACAAGTCAATTGTCAAAAATTAAATGAAATGTTTTTATGTTTGACAGAACTTCAGTTTTCAAAATATAAAATACTAATACATGTTTTAGTAGTTTGGGACAGTGACTGCCCAAGTAACTGTGCCATTGCCTTGCTGTATCTGTGAGATAGCATAGACTATAATAAAGTCTGCCTGACTATGGGCAATGGAGGAGTTATCTATGACCAGTAAAATTAAATACAAGCCCAAGTATGTACATTTTCTTTGGAGCAAATAAGTCAGCCATCATTTGTGGCTAAATTGCAATTATTTATACTGTATAGTACATTTGCTTAAAATGGATATGTCTGCACTTTAAAAAGCCCTTGAAAGGGAGAATGTCCCTCAATAGTATGTGCATGTGCTGAACTTTCTGGGAGACACTCAGTTGCTGTACTGTGCAGGAGCATGTTACATTGCATACTTATGTACATGCATGCAGGTAACTGACACAGTTTTCTTGATGTCACTGAGACTTTGGCATGTAAAGTCTATCAGGGGGTTACATTCGGAGATTTATATATATGTGTGTGTTGTATACAAGTATGAGGTACTAATCTTACTAATGACAGCAACATTTAATTTACCCCACGCACAAATCTCATGTGGGTTACGCATTTTTGGAATCATTAAATTAGGCACTATTTTTTTTAGTTATTTCTTAAATGGGTAAGTCCACTGGACACTGTCTTCCCTTTTAGGATTCATCCTCATTACTGTCTGGTTAAGTGATTTGTTCAGAGTCACACAGAAGCAATCAAACCCTAAACCTTGGATGCAGGAAGCAGGTCAAATCTTTAGTCATGTGTGCTGCCAGACATCCACTTACCTGCATTATAATTTGCTGTTATGCAGTACTTTTTGTTTTAGCATTTACACTATAATATGAGTAATGAGGAGTATGCATATCCTCCCTGTACTTGCATGGGATTTCTCTGGGAATTTTTTTTTCCTCATACCTTACAAACACTTGCAGTAGCCAAACTGACAAATGTAAATTATGCCAAGGTGCGCATGTTGTGTGTATTGGGGGGGGGGGGGGTACAGAAGAAAGGGCCTATCCATATACATCTGTTCCATGCTTACTAGTAACATTGTACATAGTGGGGGATATTCAAAGGATCACTACAGGAGTCAAATGCAACTCGCCAGCTTGGATTGATGGATAAATAATACATCTGTTTAAAAGACATTTTTGTATATTACTTTATGTGTGTAAGAAATACAGTTGTTAGTATCCTACATGGACAGGACGAAAGTTGATAAGAAAGGTAATCATTTGTTTGTTATGTTTACTTGGCAGACATTGAGGCAAAAAATGGCTCTACTATGTTTTGTTTATTAGTTATTCATTTGCATTGCTTCCATGTACAAAAAGTGTAGGAAGGATTCACCAAGGCTAACTAAAGCTCATTCTCTCAGGGTATGGCTACTTCTACAGCTTTTTTTCCCTGCAAGTCATCTTTGTGTTACATTTGCACAGCTGCCACTTGGTCATCCAATAACCACAGTTGCAGGGCATTATCAACTGAATATTGCCTCCAGAGCTCTTGTCTGGGGCCACAGTGTTCAAGCAGGTGTTTCTGTAGACTGCCACCCAAGAAGATGAACTCTGACTCTGTAAACTTTCTTTCAGCTTATCCAGGTTAGGGGTTGCCACAGCGGAAATCCGGTCCACTATTGATTGGCAGTGGATTTTTACTTTGCCGAGTTGCCAGCCCGACACCCAACCTTCAAAGAAGGCATATCCATTCATGCACGCACCTACCTGCATGTCTTTAGGCATCACTCGATCATGGGGAGGACATGCAGACTCCACACAGAAGGTGTTACAGCCGAGAATCGAATGGGAGAACCTCTTGCTGTGAGGATACTGAAATGTCCCTAGATAGACATAAAATGTATGTACTCAGTCCCTGTTAACAACCCTCACTCCATACTACAGTTCTGGAAAAGGAAGGTCTGTTTTCTGCATGATAATGTATTTTCTCATGCCAGCTTGGTTGGAAACGGGAACATGGAGGAGAGGGCATGCTGTGCACATTAAGGCTTAAAGGCTGATGAAGACTGAATTCTCCAAGTGGATGTAACATTGTGGTAAATAATAAATGGAGTCCCAGCATCAGGGCTGGTGAAGGTCCTGTGCTATATCCAGTAGTAGTTGTTCATAGTTCATCATTGAAAAGCATGTCAGTAAAATCAGAATTAGATTTCCAAAGACTGAACAAACTTGTGAATCTGAAAAAGAGATGGCATATTCCTTACGTTTTTCTAGTACACTTACAGATGCACCTCTGACAGGGGCCATCATGGGTCATGTTAGACTTATATTTTTATTTTTCCGTATCGCCTCTTGCCTCTACCCAATGACTGGTCATAGTTGGGTGTGTATTGGACATTAGCACTGCTCCATCCCTTACGTCTGCTAGAGGTTGACATCATCAGGACTGCCCCACCCTCTCACAAGAGGCACTGTGCAGTTATTTCCCTTACTTTCTTCAGAAATATCAATTCATACATGTGGCCAAATATGTGCCCTCTCCCTCCCTCTCTGCATTGGTACACCCATCCCCCTACATGGTCTATCCAATGCCTGAGATGCTACTCAAACATTGGTTTCCTGGACCATAATCACAGCTTTATCTCTGTAGGCCACTAACACAGGCAAACGTTATGTTACATATTGTAAAGAATAAATACACAACTGTAAAGTGCATTTAATTGTTTTCCTTTAAAGGTAGTTCTGAGTCCTCCACCAAGTCATTTATTAAAGCTACCACTCCAGAGTTCCAGCTATAAACCTGTCAGCTAAAGCCATAAATACTGGTCTTGCTGTTTCTGCTGTTTCTGTTAGTTTGTGTTTCTTATTCAAGTCTCTAAGCCATTTTAAAGAACATTGGCATTTTGTTCAGTACAGAGGCAGTATACCTTTATTTTGGTGCCATGTTAGAATAGTTTATTTTCTTCTGAGTATGACATAACAGAAGACAGTATTGCATTGTATCTGAATATTTTAATGTAATTTTACTACACAAGTCTGGCCTATTGACTCAGCCATGGAATCATGTTTGACTTCAGAACCCAGATTTTAGAGTTCACAGAGGAGAAGGCTAAACAATTCCAGGTTTAAATGGGTGAGACGTGCCAGTGTGCAGACTCATTCTGGGATGTTTGCATGCCCTTGTTTCAGAGTTGGCACAGTATAACAAAGCATTACTTTTAGATTAAAATTGTAGGTCTTGGAAATGGTCTAGAATGCAGATGCTGCAAAACAAACAGCTGTGTGTTTGATAAAATGCAGAGACAAAGGGTCTTGCTACTGTTTTCAGTGAAGGAGCTTTTTCACAGCCTACATAAAAGAAAGGGATTGAAAAGAGAAACAAATCAGGATGATAGCGACAAGACAGATGGTGGCCACATCGATTTGGCAGTGATGACCTGCCATTCTTATGTATTTCAGCCTTCTTTAGCTTCCATACATTTATAACTGCTGTGTACACTACTGACTCCTGTAGTTTGTGCTGCAAACAGCTGTAATATCATGCATGTTGGGTCCCACCTACCTACATGAATGCTGGCTCCCACTTACCTACATGCATGCTGGTTTCCACTTACCTACATGCATTTTTGCTACCACTTACTTAGATATGTGATTTCTCCCACTTACTTATATGCATGTTGGCTCTCATTTACCTATATGCTTGTTGGTTCCCACTTAACTATCTGCATGCTGTTTTCCACTTACCTAAATACATGTTGCCTCCCACATACTTACATACATACCGGCTTGCTTCCTTAACTACATTATCATGAAATGTGACTGCTGCATTAGTAGGGCTGTTGCTAACAGCAGTTATGTCTGTGTTTGGGAATAGCTCTGGGCCTCAGACATTCACTCTGGAGGTGCAAAATGCTTTTCTCCAAAAGCTGAGGATGGAGGCGAGTGCCGCAATGAAGGCGTCATCTGAAGAGACCAAGAAAAATGTTACATATATCCCTTGCTGTGCAGCATAGAGAGAAGATGCTGCCCTTTCTGTAGTCTGGCCAGCCAGAGTTTGAGGAGAAAGGATGGAAGAGAGAGGGGAATAAGGTGGCTTGGGCAGCTTGTCTCTGATGGGGGGGGGGCGCACAAAGGAAAGTGTGATTTCTCCACTGTGAATGGGGGAAACCACTTCTTTTGCTTGAGGGGAGGATCCATGGCTGCTTGCTAGCAATGCTGCTTGTGCAAGTGAGGACTAATTAGTGTGGACACCCCATTATGCAACCCCCTCTGGCTGTGCAAGCTGGGTGTCCACAGGGACTTTGGAACTGCGAAGAAAGCACTCAGACCCCCACAAAGGTTGTCTAAATGATGGCCCCTCTGAGTCAGCCCTTGCCATCACCCCAGTGATGGGGAACAAATTGGTCTGATTGGCCAGGAGGGGGCTGATGGTCAGCAGGCACTGGGGGCAAGAGTGTCAAAATATGACACAAAGAGTGTCATTTCTTGAACTGGAAATCTTTACTTTGCTTGTAGAGCACTTGTTTCTCTTCCATGTTCATGAATGTTGGTCAGGTAATATACACATGGAAAACTGAAATAGTTTCTTGCTTGCTGCAGCTGACTTTTCAGTCATGCTGTTCATATTAGCCTAACATAGAACTAACGCAGACTTGAACCTTCAACCATGTGGAGGAAAATAACATTAGCAAGTATTCTTGGAGTAAGAGTGTGTTATGGGAGATCAGAGGTAAATGAGTGGACTGTCACTATAGAATGCATAATGTTTTAAAACAAATGACGAGGATAAGATCTCCTAATGACAGCGAGAGCAAAAGCTATTGCGCAATGAAAACAATCAGAAAGGAAATATTGATATTGATGTTGTAGAAGGTCTTAACAGTCATCTTGAAGGCAAGCACGATGATGACATTAAACTGACTTCACTTTATGTTATAATGAAGTGTTAACTGTCTTGAAAGGATTATATGAACAATTTGCAGAATTCCTCAGTTTAATTGCCATTGAATGTAGGTGTCTGTATGGTATAAGACGATAAAATACAATTTAAGGCCAGTTACAGAACTAAAATCTGTTGGGTAAATTATATAACCAGCTATGCTTCTAGACTTCTATAAGGAAAGGGTCAATCCTCCTTTATTTATCAGAACTTGATGATTCAGAAACTCACTCAGGCTTTCTGGGTAACTTAGTTTTGTTTATTGTCATTATTTTAAGAGTAGTGCTACACTGCTATCATTATCACTGGCAACCACCGGGAACATTTTCTCCCTGCACTCTGTGTGTATACTGCTGTGTTCAGCATGTACTGAAGCACCAGTAAACAACACCTGCGTGACACTGTCTGATTTTCATTCTTATATTTATTTATCCATTGTTGACCAGGTTAGTCCCACTGAACTTGTGGCATATTTTCAGGGGAGACCCGGGGTGATATTTATAGTATTAGGTTTCATTAGGCCAGGGCACCAAGGAACTTCCCCTGAGCTACCCCCAACATAAGCAGATGACACCTCACTTTAACACTTCATCTGAAGGATGACACACTCCTTATGCTACAATGCAGTGTCAGTAATCCATCTACCTGGTGTGGGAATAAAACTCACGACCTTTTGCACTAAAGCTGAGTGTGCTACCTGTTTAGCCACTGACACTGATTAGTGCCATACTCTTAGTATTTCATTAAAAAGTAGCCATTATCAAACTGCAAACAAACACTTTGCTTGTCTTTCTTATAATCCCATCATCTGTTCCCTTTTATATCCCTATCCCATAACTGGTCAAAGATACTTGCACAATTTCCTTCCACTCTTTGATGTTGCCACAACTAAAGGACAAAATGCCTCAGTAAACGCCCAACATATTTTCTTACTTTTTATACCCCACTGAAGCCCTCAGTGAAAACAGATATGATGCCAAAAAGTAACCCAGCTAAAAGGAAGTTTGATGTCCTGTGTCACCTAGGTTGCTAGCCTCATTGCAAGCTCTGTCTGAAAGATATATTTACTGGCAGATGTACTATTTCTTATGAAGGGTTCCCTACCAAAAAGTAGAGTACACATGATTCCATGTCCCACACTCCCAAAAAATAACCTGAAATTTCCAGGAGCTACACAGAAGGTTAAGACACACTCTGCTACCATTAAAACACCCTCCAACCACTATTATTTAAATATGCTAACTACAGGATCTGTGTACCTTGGAGTAGGGGTGTACTTGGAAGTATTAGAACCTTGGCCTTTGCACGTGTGTATGTATGTATGTATGTATGTTTGTGTGTGTATATATATATATATATATATATATATATATATATATATATATATATATATATATATATACATGGTTTACTATTGAACGGCACTTCAGCGACAGTCAGATAGTCGAACGTATAAGGTCGTAAACACGGATGTCGAAGACATAATAATCAATCTAGGAACGGTTTTAACATGGGTCGAGGTAGGGAAGATGTTTGTAGTAGGGAATAATACTGAACACCTACCTCAACCCATGTTAAAACCGTTCCTAGATTGATTATTTTGTCTTCGACATCCTTGTTTACGACCTTATACGTTCGACTATCCGACTGTCGCCCAAGTGCCATTCGCATTTTCAATAGTAAACCATATATATATATATATATATATATATATATATATATATATATGTATATATATATATATGGGTTCAGGCACCTAGGCGGTGTGACACCCCCCTGTGAGACAGCTGGATGTGGACACATGGCAGTTTGGCAGTTTAGCTGCAGTGACAAATGCCTGCAGACAATCCCTGCACCCTAACCACAGGTGGGAGACACAAACCCCCTTAGTGATACACTCTACACCCCCCTAGAAACCACCATATGCAAATGTCAGTGGAACATGTGCCTGGCATAGGATGCCAAGTGGGCATGAAAGTGGTAGTGTGAAACCTGTGTGCTGCGGCCAAAGCCTTTATTAACACAATATGTAAAGTGATGTGTGCAGTGCTTGGTGCTTACTAAACCCAGATATAATCACAACTTGTAGAAATGTGCCACAGCATGGAGAAAATCCTGCACATCACTGTAGTCACACTTATGTTGCAAGATGTGCTTTAGATGATGCTCCCTTACAACAATAGCCTTCCTACGTGGTGTCACAGGCATCCCCCTCAAAAGAGACTCTTGTCGGGTATCTGTCAGGTTCTGTTCCTGTTGCAGAACAGACAGAAGGTTGGATAGCTGCACAGTAACACCTTCAGCCGACGATGCCATGCCTCTACCTGGATATTAGTCTGCGGGAAGTCCATGTCAGAGGCATCACACACATTCCAAAACCTCAAAGGGTAGGACGATGGCAGTAGTTGCTGTGCAGAGCAGCGAGATGCATACTTGCATGGTCAGCCTCGCACATAATGATGATCCAGAAATACGCCAATAGGCTGTGCACAGTCTGGTAAAGTAGCCACGATGTCCAGAAATGCAGGGATAACATCTTCCACTGGTAAAAATGCCAACGCAATTAGCTTGCGGATGGCAATTTAGAAAGCAGTGTCCGTACCATAGAGGGCCACAAGGTGGTGATGCTGGATCTGTCGCCAAATGATCTGTGCGAAATGGAAAAGGCACCCCTTCAGAATACTCTTGGAGAACGCCTTACAGCTGGACGGATCGCTGCCTTCTCAAAATCAGTCATAATATACTGTGGAGCCAAGGTGCATCCCGGTTCTGCGGCCATACCCTTCAGTATCTCCCACATACTGTTGTATGCAGACTGACTTCCTTGTCATAAGACAGTACACCAGGGGGACAATCCTTGTTGAGGTGGGGGTGCCAATACATCCATGTAATGTATACAGCTGGTGACATATATCAGCCCATGTAGGGAAGGTGCCATGCCCAAGAATAATGTCAGATCTGCACAGATAAGTCAGATTCTGTGACATTGTAAGTACAACCAAGGACTCAGTCCCATCCATATCAGACCTTCTACGGAGGATAAAGCTGCCACTATGGAGTGGATACTGGCTAGCATCAATATCTGTGAGTGTTACTGGAGGATGTGGTCATGGATGCCCTTGCTCTCTGCTGTACCCTAGTTATGCTATGTCGGAGGGTGGCATGGCAAGGCATCTCTTGTAGTACATTGTCATCCGCTGTGCCTAGGACACTCTGCATTACCAGGCTTGGCATGACATTGCTGGTTACTGCCATCTGCCGCAGTTCTGCTCGCAGTGTAGCCACTTGAGCTATCGTTGCATCTGGGCCATGCTGGTGTGGCAGTGATTTAAGCAGTTCTTCCCCCTAATCCTGACGAACAGTGATGGCACGACCTCTGCAGGCCTGTACTCTCAGCTCGATACATGCCCAGTACCGATTAGTTGGTGCTTCATGTTCCAAATGGTAGAGGTATCCTCCACTATCAGCATTGGTTTGCCCCATTGGCTGGGCACTGTGCTGTATCTGTTGCCAAGCTGACCAGGGCTATACAGGTACATACATTCCATCATGGTAACACTACTTGTTGATGGCCTCTCAGTATCCATCACGGCCAGTGTAGCTGGGAACAGGATGTAGACACGTCACTGTTACAAGTCACTATTGGATATTAGAATATTTGCTGTACACTGCCTTGTGTTGTACCCTGTGAAGCAGTGCTGCCTGCCACAGTTCCCTGTGCAGCTGTCTGTACTCCACCTTTCTCTGATTACCCGTTCTGCTAGGGTTTCACTATGTGCAGTTCACACAGCCATGGGGCTGACAAGTGCTTGTAGTCTGGTAGGCGTCTACACAGCTTGCTTGCAACACAATTTCTATGTGTACTGAACAGGTCCCCTTAACCTCCCAGCTGTTTCTGCTGGCCAATCAGGGTGTGGGGCCTAGTCTCAATTTCAGTGACAGAGGTTACATAGGGAGGTTATTCTGTGTTGCACCCTTGTCTGCCTACATGGGCCTGCGTACTTGTGTACCCCATCCCCAGCAAACAATGGATGGGTTTGGCAGCCCCTGCAATACACACATGCTGCTGTGGACTAGGTGGAGGGTTGCTACCCCTGCGTGACAGTGTTCCGCTACTAGACTGTTTATTCCCTGCTGTTGGCTTGGTAGTCTGTGCTTGCCTGAGTTGCCATGTTCCCACCTGCCATTGCTCTAGGGGGGCTCTGGCAGGACAGTTGCTGTCTGTTGCAGGCATGCCTCTCCATCACTATGGGTTGGGCATGAAATGGAACAACAGTGGTGCCCACAGAGACACTGTGTCTATCATGCTGTGAAATACATGGTTGGTGTTACACCAACAGGTCTTGCAATAGCATGTACTTTCTGAGGGGTATGAAGTCTGAAACTCATCTGTCTGTTCCAGTACACTGCTGGATGTCCACATATGTGTGTTATTTAGGCTACGCATATTCTGCACAGCTCAAGGCTGTCTGTGCTGTTATATAATGGTCGACTATATTGGCAGGGACTTGCTGTCTGGAAGATGCGCATGTACATACGCTCTGCTACAGCTGCAGCTACTATGGATTGTACTACTTGCTTCAGGAGAATGTTGTGTGTGTGGGTTTGGGAGGAGATGCAGAGATCTACAGGTATGTTGCGTTTATTTTTGTGTTTACTGTATTGTTGTGCTTTGTGTGAACATTTGGAGCGGTTAGGTATGATACTGTAATTTACAATCTTTTGGCTTTATGTGTTGTTGGCTTTTGGTTTGCAGCCCACGTTGCTGCTTTAGGGGTTGTCTCTGTTTGTTTGTTATCCCACCGACATGGGTTCCAACGGCATATCTCCCTTTCGGCCGCACCGCTCTACGGTCTAGCGGTGCTGCGGCCTTCTAGTTTCGGCATTGTAGCTCGCGGGCATTTGTCTCACAATCTACATGCCGGAACCCATATATATATATATATATATATATATATATATATATATATATATATATATATATATATTTTTTTTTTTTTTTCCCAAGCAGTGGTGGTTCAGTGGTAGCATTGTCGCCTCACAGCAAGAGGTTCTCCCATTTGATTCTTGGCTGGAGTGCCTTCTGTGTGGAGTCTGCATGTCCTCCCCATGGTCAAGTAGCATTCGAAAGACATGCATGAATGGGCGTGCCTTCGTTGAAGGTTGAGCGTCGAGCTGGCACCTCGGCACTGTAAAAATCTACTGCCAATCATTAGCGGACCGAAGTTCTGCTGTGCGACCCCTACCCGGGAAAAGCTGAAAGAAAAACAACATATATATATATATATATATATATATATATATATATATATATGGGTCTACTTCTATTCGCTGACAGCCCATTTCACTGAAACCCATTTCATTGACAGCTCATTTCATTGACAAAAGTATTCAAGGCAAAAACCTGGGATTTGCCCCCCTCCCCACTGTTGTGTGACTGTGGAGTTGTTATATATAGTTGAGGGGGTGTGGGGGGTGCAGCCCCCAACCTAGAATGTTTGTCAATGAAATGAGCTGTCAATGAAATGGGTTTCAGGGAAATGGGGTGTCAGCGAATAGAAGTAGACCCATATATATATATATATATATATATATATATATATATATATATATATCATATCCTTATTCATATGTAAAGTTTCTCTGTTTCAGTGCTACAGTTCAGGCTATCAGAGTTTCATGGGAATCTGTCTGTGAAACTCCACGTTTATTCACTTACATTGACTTTAATTGCAGATTCCTGAATGGCTCCCTATTGGATATGTGAGGAATCACTGACAAGACTTAATGCGATACATTCATTCAGTAACAGCAATTCTCAGCCTATTCACCAAGTCACAAAAATCAGGAGAATCAGATTATAGTAAGCCATCAGGTGAAGTGAGAGCTGAAAACTGAATGACCAGATGTCTCACATCTGACTTTTGTTAATCACTGTTTGTCATTTGGAGATAGACAGTTTACAATGAAGGGTGTACATTTATTTTAAAGCTGCTAAAAATTACCCACTTCACTTATAGTAAATTAAACTTTTTATTCGATAATTTCAAGAAGCTGTTGGTGATGTTATTTTAAGTGCAGGTCATACTAATTTTAAAGAGAAACTACTTTCGGTACTTTACCACAGTGTCTTCCAAAGATAGAATTGCCTGAGTAAAATACAGAGAATTATATTATATTATATTTTATTATATTATATTGTATTTATAAAAGTAAACTATCATTCCCTGAGTAAATGTGTTTCATGTAATCCATTATATAAAATAATTGTCAAGAACATTCCATCTGCATATTTCTTTCCTTTCTGTCTCTCCTGCACAATAACCTCTCTTACTTTCCTAAAACATCTCATATAAAACCTGCCCATACACATTTCCCACTTTACTGTACAGTGTTATGGCCATATGCTTTTAGCATAGCAGCACAGTCAATCTGTTTACTACGCCCTGACAATCTGTGTTCTACTCCTGAGCAGTACAGTTTTACTGCAGTGTAATAAGATATGTAAAAAATGTCACTGCGTATATGTAATGCACTACTATTTACCGAATATATATGATTATAATATGAGGGTCTATATTGGCCTAATGGTTAAGGTATTTACCTTACAAACATAAGGTGCAGGGTTTGAGTCTCATAAGGGATAATTGGCTAGGCTTAAAAAGGCTCACAAGAGCAGTTAGCTTAGTATGAATCTATGACATATTCATCTATGACATATCAGATGAAAGAATGCTTAAAATGTTGAGTACAACATGCTTGATAGCTTTTAAAAGAATGTTCATGTAATCGAAACCCCAGAATATCGAAACAAGGAGTTTCGAAAAGTTATAGTTCATAGGTTCATAGGTTCATAGGTTTATACTAGGCTATCTGCCCTAAGGCATTTATAAGCCTAGCCCAAATTATTGTGGCTTACGCCACCCCTTATATGAAAAAATACTGTGCCCATTAGTTTGTTGTGCCTCTGTCCAGCAGTGACCCAGAGATGATTCCCGGGGTAAACCTACGATCTCCCATCCACAGGTCTAGATTTCTCTTGAACAGAGTCAGCGAGGTGCTCTGCCTCACATGGACCGGGATTTTATTCCACAGCATAGGAGTCTCTGAGTGATAAATCTATCCCTCCAGCACGTCCTATTTATATCCGTGCTAAGGTTTAAGTCGCTTGCTCTAGTGGTTTTGGTGGATTTGGATTTTTTGAGGTGGAGCATGTCCATTAATTCGGGTTGGACATGGCCTTGTATGTCAGGCACATGTCACCTCTGAGCAGGCGGTATGCGACTGAATAGAGCTGGAGTTTCTTCAATCTGGCAGCATATGACAGATTTTGGAGTCCCTTTATCCTTTTGGTGAGGAACTTTTGGGGTCTCTCCAATTGCTGCAGATGTCGGGTGAGATACATCCCGAATGGGGCATTGTACTCGATCATTGGTCTGATAAGTGAAGAGTACAGGGGAACAATGACCTCACTAGATCTGGATGTGAATCCCTTCATGATCAGGTGGGCAATGTAGAAGGTCTTTCTAACCACTTTAGCAATGTGAGTGTCAAAAGAAAGGCCACTGTCAACCTGGGTCCCCAGGTCCTGATAACCTCTTCTGTGCTTAGTGGATTGCCACCTATATGGTAGCTTAGGGTTACCTTGTTTTTCCCGAAGGGTATGACTATACATTTTTTGGCGT
Organism: Protopterus annectens; assembly: GCF_019279795.1. Lineage (NCBI taxonomy): Eukaryota > Metazoa > Chordata > Ceratodontiformes > Protopteridae > Protopterus > Protopterus annectens. The sequence goes on along the minus strand of NC_056728.1, from coordinate 518,830,517 downwards.
TTAACTTCAGGCCATGGCTCTGGCACCAGCTATCTGTTTCCGTGAGATCCTTCTGCAGTATATCAGTGTCCGATGCACTTTCTTCTATGGCGACCAGCTTGCAGTCGACTGCAAACATTGTCAGCCAAAGTCCTCCCATGTTGGCCTGTACTTCTGAGAAGTAGATGCCAAACAATAGGGGCCAAGGACCGAGCCCTGTGGGACACCACTTGTGACGGCTTGGAGTCTGACACAGCCAGCAACTCTAACCCTGTGGGTTCTGTCCTTAAGCCAGTTTGCAACCCATCTTGTGACATATGGGTTTACATTTAAGCTGGTAAGTTTTTCTACAATACCCGAGTGGGGTATTGTGTCGAAAGCCTTGCAAGGTCAAGGTAGGCTGTATGGACTGCCTTTCCCTCATCAATGGCCTTGGTGACTATTTGAAGAAGTCGACCAAGTTCAAAAGGCATGATCTTCCCTTGACAAAGCCAAACTGGGTCGGGTCCAATGTCTGCAAGTCCCCTATATCTTTGTTTATGAGCTCCATTATGATCCTCTCCATAGCTTTGCAGACTAGACTTGTTAAGCTTATGGGGCGGTAATTACCAGGGTCCGTGAAGCCACCTTTGTGGAGTGGGACCACAGTTGCCGTATGCCACTCCTTGGGCACGTATCCTGTGGTAAGGCTGAGATTAAACAGCTGCCTTATGTGCGGGTTTAATTCCTCATTTAACGTGTAGCACACAGCCGGGGACACCATCCGTCCCATTGATGCTGTGTTTTTAGCTTTAGAGAGAGCAGCTTTCACCTGCGCATTTGAGATGTCCGGGAGGCTACACTCGGCTGGGATAGTTATCTCTCCTTTAGGGGGGAGGGGGTCGAAGTTTGCACTGAACCTGTCTGCCAGTATGTTGGCAATGTCTGTGGGTTCAGTGATTTTTGTATCATTTTGGACTAATTCTGAGCATATCTGTGAGTTTCCACCCAGGTTCCTAACATAGCTGAAAAGGCCTTATGATTGTCCTTTGAATCCATGGCAATTTTTCTCTCAAAATTGGCCTTAGTTGATTTTATGAGTGCTGCGTATTTTTTACTAATAATGATCAGGGGTGACTTCCCTTTATGGATTTTGTTCTATCATGTAATAGCTTTCTCCTCTTATTGTAAAGTTTGTTAATGGCTGGGGTCCACCAGACTGGACGTTTGCCCTTTGTGGAAAGAGTCTTGGTTTTATTTGGGATTGCCTGATCCATGCAGTCCTGGAGGTGTTCATAGAAGGCATTTGTAAGGGCTTCCGCAGCTTGGGTTGTGGTTTCCTCTGACTCAGGGGCCTTGAAGGATACCACACCAGTCTTGAGTAGTGTGAAGTTTGCTTTAGAGAAGTTCTTCACTATGGTCTTTTGTTTGGGGTGGGGGCGGGATGTGGATTTCCAGTGAGATTAGTTTATGATCAGATCTCACCAATGAGGGATATACTTCCGGTGTGGAGCATTTTGTCCCCATGTTTGTGACAATGAGATCTAGTATATTTTCTCCTCTCGTGGCAACAGTGACTAGCTGTTCCATGGCATTTGAATTTATGAACTCCAGGAACCGTTGGGCTAGAAAGTTAGGGCTTGAGTAATGTTCCCAGTCTATATTTGGGTAGTTGAAGTCACCCAATATGATGGTGTTTGGAGATACATTTATACCCTCCAGTGTCTTCAGGAAGGCTGTGTGGGGTTCCTGAGTTTGAGAGGGTGGCCTGTAGCATGCTACAATTTGTAGAGCAGTTTTGCCTATTGTTAGTTGCACCTGGATGGTTTGCGAAGCTTCATGCGTTGCCACCAACCTGGAGGTGTGAGTATCCTTTATGAATATGGATACACCCCCTCCTTTTGTGGAGTGGTCCGGGTTTTGGGGGCGGAACGCATGATATGAGGTAAAAGCTAATAGTGGCGGGGTGCTCTCAGGAGCCTTGAACCAGGTTTCAGTTACAGCACAGACATCGATGTTCTCCATACTGAGAAGGGCCTCGAGTGCGTGCATTTTGAGATTTAGACTTCTGGCATTGAGCAGCATTACCCTCAATTTCTTCCCATTTTTGTTTTCTAGGGTGGTAGGTTTAGAATTTGAGCCTTGCCTAAAAAGGCACTATGGGGTGGCAAGAGCCTTAGCCAATATCCGGAATCCCAGGGTGACAGGTGCAAGCCGTCCCTTGGGCAGCGTGGCTTGTCAAGCATGTCATCCCAGGCAGACAGACACTGGATCCCCTTTGAATGACACCAGACATTAAGCCAATTGTTAAAGCTGATCATCTTGTCTCTATATTGTGGCATCATTCTTGGTGAAGGAAGGATACTGCTCAGGGTTAGGGTCATACCTGCCTGGGCTACATAATCAGAGAGCTCCTCTATGTCTCTTTTCATGCAGTCCAGGGAGGTGCGTCTCAGGTCGTTCACACCAGCATGGACAATGACTGTGTCATATTTGTACTTGCTGTGGAGTGACCCGAGTGCTTGTGTTATGTGGCGGATTCTAGCACCCGATAGGCAGCTTACTGTGACCCTCTCCTTGTTCAGCCTGGTGAGTGGGACGTCAGTGTGTCTGACTATGGAGTCACCTATGACAAGTATGTTTGGTGTTGTATTTGGCCTTAAGGGCTGTGACTGCTTTGCACACTGCTTTTGTGGTTTATGTGTTGCTTGTGGGGTGTCTTGAGGTAGCAGTTGTTTGGGTGTCTGCTTTGGAGGCCTCTGCTGTTTAGGTAAATTTTTACTCAGAGCCTCCGAGTATGTCTTTGTGTGTTTATGTGTTTGATTCAGTGGAGTGGTAGCATTATGTGAGGCTGGTTTTGTGGTGTGTGTAGTTGCCTTCTCCTCCTGTCTGGTCTTGCCAGTCCTGAGTTGAGAGAGCTCAGCCTCCAGTTTGGCTAAATAGCTGCATCTCTCGCAAGTATTTGTGTTATGTGGGAGGAGGAGAGGGTTGTCTGTGTACATGAGGCAGTTATAACATTGCCTCAAGATTCCCAGATTCACCAGCTGGACCGGAGAGGAGATTGACAACTGACCTTTGGACATGCTAGAATAATATTGGGAAATCCTTAATTGAAAGCAAGGGCCAGTGGGGAGTGAGGGTGTAGTGCTTTTAATTTTTAGTGCTGACTTATATAATTGCTTTAGTGAGCAAGTGCCAGGTAACTAGAGTGCAATGTGATACAAGTAACTAAATGCAAAACGACAAACAGTAACTTTCTTTCAAGTGAAACAAGGAAATAAGTACAGTAAGCAATGCAGATATCACTAGTGATCCACTGAACCGCTGAGAAGTTGCGTATTAGGTGAATTAGCTTCCAGGGAAATAACAAGCAAACAAACAACAAGTATATAAACAAAGCTAGATTCAGTAGGCCTGGATCTAGTCTATGCTAGGGCAAACAAGGTGAACCAGTTTCAGTAAGATACAGTTCAAATATTCAGGCACTATAAACCTTTAACCAGAAAATTCCCAGCTCAGAAGGGCAGAGTCCAGCCTCTTCTCCCACAAGAGTGCAGTCCACGAACCTTCTTAATGTAAAATAACTGGCCTGAAGCCCAAGTGCCTAAACCAGAACTAATACACTTGGACACTGGGCTCTCAATCAGCAGTTCCCAACTTAGAAGGATGAAAGCTACCTGTCCTGCCACCACAGTGCTTGCCACAAACCTTCCTAATGTAAAACAACTGGTCTGAAGCCCAAGTGCTTAATCAAAGACTTGAATGATAGCTACACTTTAATCAAGTTACAACCAAGCAGTAATAAATACCATTGAATACTTTAGAGAATGTCTGGATTAGTGCTCAAGTTACACAAACAAAGCTAGATCCAGCAGGCCTGAATCCAGTCTATGCCACAGCAAACAAGGCACCAACTTCAGTAGAAACAGTTCAGATATGCATGCACTATAAGCCTTTAACCAGAAATTCCCAGCTCAGAAGGGCAGAGTCCAGCCTCTCCTCCCACAAGAGTGCAGACCACGAACCCTCTTAATGTAAAATAACTGGCTTGAAAGCCCAAGTGCTTAAACCAGAATTAATACACTTTTAGAATAACAGACACTGAGCCCTCAATCAGCAGTTCTCAACCTAGAAGGATGTAAGCTACCTGTTCTGCCACAACAGTGCAGACCACAAACCTCTCAGTGCAAAACAACTAACTGGTCCGAAGCCCAAGTGTTGAAAGGTTGGCGTGAGCTGCCACCGCAGTAAAAATCACTGCCAATCATTAGGCCGAAGTTCTGCAGTATAACACAAGCAGAAAGCAATAAATTTTTTTTTTTTAAAAGGCTAATCAAAGAAAAAGATTTGAGCTGAAACGAAAATGCTATTAAAAAAAAAAAAAAATTTGAATTTGGCCCAAAAACTTCTTGCCTGCCCTTGCCATCACTATGGGTTGGGCATGAAATGGAACAACAGTGGTGCCCACAGAGACACTGTGTCTATCATGCTGTGAAATACATGGTTGGTGTTACACCAACAGGTCTTGCAATAGCATGTACTTCCTGAGGGGTATGAAGTCTGAAACTCATCTGTCTGTTCCAGTACACTGCTGGATGTCCACATATGTGTGTTATTTAGGCTACGCATATTCTGCACAGCTCAAGGCTGTCTGTGCTGTTATATAATGGTCGACTATATTGGCAGGGACTTGCTGTCTGGAAGATCGCATGTACATGCAGCTCTGCTACAGCTGCAGCTACTATGGATTGTACTACTTGCTTCAGGAGAATGTTGTGTGTGTGGGTTTGGGAGGAGATGCAGAGATCTACAGGTATGTTGCGTTTATTTTTGTGTTTACTGTATTGTTGTGCTTTGTGTGAACATTTGGAGCGGTTAGGTATGATACTGTAATTTACAATCTTTTGGCTTTATGTGTTGTTGGCTTTTGGTTTGCAGCCCACGTTGCTGCTTTAGGGGTTGTCTCTGTTTGTTTGTTATCCCACCGACATGGGTTCCAACGGCATATCTCCCTTTCGGCCGCACCGCTCTACGGTCTAGCGGTGCTGCGGCCTTCTAGTTTCGGCATTGTAGCTCGCAGGCATTTGTCTCACAATCTACATGCGGAACCCATATATATATATATATATATATATATATATATATATATATATATATATATATATTTTTTTTTTTTTTTTTCCCAAGCAGTGGTGGTTCAGTGGTAGCATTGTAAGCCTCACAGCAAGAGGTTCTCCCATTTGATTCTTGGCTGGAGTGCCTTCTGTGTGGAGTCTGCATGTCCTGCCCATGGTCAAGTAGCATTCGAAAGACATGCATGAATGGGCGTGCCTTCGTTGAAGGTTGAGCGTCGAGCTGCCACCTCGGCACTGTAAAAATCTACTGCCAATCATTAGCGGACCGAAGTTCTGCTGTGCGACCCCTACCCGGGAAAAGCTGAAAGAAAAACAACATATATATATATATATATATATATATATATATATATATATATGGGTCTACTTCTATTCGCTGACAGCCCATTTCACTGAAACCCATTTCGTTGACAGCTCATTTCATTGACAAAAGTATTCAAGGCAAAAACCTGGGTTTTGCCCCTCCCACTGTTGTGTGACTGTGGAGTTGTTATATATAGTTGAGGGATGTGGGGGTGTGGGGGGTGCAGCCCCCAACCTAGAATGTTTGTCAATGAAATGAGATGTCAATGAAATGGGTTTCAGGGAAATGGGGTGTCAGCGAATAGAAGTAGACCCATATATATATATATATATATATATATATATATATATATATATATATATATCATATCCTTATTCATATGTAAAGTTTCTCTGTTTCAGTGCTACAGTTCAGGCTATCAGAGTTTCATGGGAATCTGTCTGTGAAACTCCACGTTTATTCACTTACATTGACTTTAATTGCAGATTCCTGAATGGCTCCCTATTGGATATGTGAGGAATCACTGACAAGACTTAATGCGATACATTCATTCAGTAACAGCAATTCTCAGCCTATTCACCAAGTCACAAAAATCAGGAGAATCAGATTATAGTAAGCCATCAGGTGAAGTGAGAGCTGAAAACTGAATGACCAGATGTCTCACATCTGACTTTTGTTAATCACTGTTTGTCATTTGGAGATAGACAGTTTACAATGAAGGGTGTACATTTATTTTAAAGCTGCTAAAAATTACCCACTTCACTTATAGTAAATTAAACTTTTTATTCGATAATTTCAAGAAGCTGTTGGTGATGATATTTTAAGTGCAGGTCATACTAATTTTAAAGAGAAACTACTTTCGGTACTTTACCACAGTGTCTTCCAAAGATAGAATTGCCTGAGTAAAATACAGAGAATTATATTATATTATATTTTATTATATTATATTGTATTTATAAAAGTAAACTATCATTCCCTGAGTAAATGTGTTTCATGTAATCCGTATATAAAATAATTGTCAAGAACATTCCATCTGCATATTTCTTTCCTTTCTGTCTCTCCTGCACAATAACCTCTCTTACTTTCCTAAAACATCTCATATAAAACCTGCCCATACACATTTCCCACTTTACTGTACAGTGTTATGGCCATATGCTTTTAGCATAGCAGCACAGTCAATCTGTTTACTACGCCCTGACAATCTGTGTTCTACTCCTGAGCAGTACAGTTTTACTGCAGTGTAATAAGATATGTAAAAAATGTCACTGCGTATATGTAATGCACTACTATTTACCGAATATATATGATTATAATATGAGGGTCTATATTGGCCTAATGGTTAAGGTATTTACCTTACAAACATAAGGTGCAGGGTTTGAGTCTCATAAGGGATAATTGGCTAGGCTTAAAAAGGCTCACAAGAGCAGTTAGCTTAGTATGAATCTATGACATATTCATCTATGACATATCAGATGAAAGAATGCTTAAAATGTTGAGTACAACATGCTTGATAGCTTTTAAAAGAATGTTCATGTAATCGAAACCCCAGAATATCGAAACAAGGAGTTTCGAAAAGTTATAGTTGGTCACTCGTCAGGAAGCCAACGGCTACAATGTACTGTACACCATTACAACCCCCCCCCAAAAAAACAAAAAACAAAAACAAAGCGACAAACAAAATAAATTGTGGGGCTTTGCCCCGCCCACACCCACCAACATGGAGGGCTGTGCCCTCTCCACTCCCCTACTTAAGTATACCAACTCCGAGATCACACCACAGTGGAGGACTGCCAGAACATTACATAGGGTGAATGCCGAGACCGCACCACAGTGGAAGACTGTAAGAATGGCAAGACAGGGTGAACGTTTTGACATCAGCCGTTAGCTTCCTCATGGCTGGCCAACTGTAAATTTTCGAACTCCTTGTTTCGACATTCTCCGGTTTTGCTTAGATGAACGTTCGCTGAAAAGCTGTCAAGCATGTCATACTCGACATTTTAAGAGTTCGTTCACCTAATAGGGAACCTAATATGACTGATAGTGTTTGTACATATTTTTATGCACTGTATGCTTTAATTGTATTGCCTGAATTATGCTATTTCAACAAAGTTTTGACTACTTTCAGTTTGTAATTTTTCTTTTATTACTGTAGTTTTATGATTTTTTTGGTTTGCTTTATACATTGGATATCTAATTTCTTATATTCACATATACTTGCATTGTAATCTTGAGTGTTTAAACTTTATTCTATTTGTATATTAAAGCACTTCACCCTATACAAATGGGCCATACAGTGAGACATTTCAGGTAAACAAATAAAATAAAACAAACATAGACCTTTACCTTTCTGCAGGGAACCTGACACAAATGCATATATGAAAACAGACTTTAATGCATAGGAGACTTGGCTTTCCTGAACTTAGCTTATGTACATCAAATCCAAATTAAAAGCAGTTATGTCTGATAATAAGTTTTTTTTAGTGAAAGTATGCTAGGCGAGCTAATGGTTTTTACCAGTGATGGCACCCATTCTAGGGTTGACATGCCACTTTAGTTATCTACTTGTACTCTTGGTACAGAATTAGAAACTTGGTAAACATGTGACATGGAATCCATGAAGAAATATTTTATAATGCAAGCTATTGTAATTGCCTTGTGCATATTTGGAGAATGCAGTGATATTGAGAGAGGATCTGTAAGATTCACAAGTTTCTCAGTACCAGTCCTGCCAAACAACACAAACCAGCAGCGCAAGGTGCTTTCTCCAATTTGCTCAATAAAATACAGTAGGTTATAACAATGCAAGCTATCATTCTGCTATGCAGTGCCTTAGTTATCCTTCAGTCTTGAACAACAGGGCCATGTTATGTTAGGTTTAGCTGTACTCTTGAATATTATGGCACAAAGCCTGGTGAAGTGGTCTCAGTCTCTAGGTGGTCTCTCCTTTCTAGTCCCATCAATTCTGTGGAGATGGGAGGGGATCAGCCACACCTCAAGGTGCTTCCGTAATACTTGCCCCCCACCCCTGCACATTTCCTGCCCTTCTTGCTTTGTCTAATACTGGGTTACACTGGCTAATTCTTTACATTTAGGAGGTGTAGACAAATTCCTCTGTGAAAGAAGATTAAATCTTACAATGGTGAGTGTGAAAATAATTCAGGGCTGTTTTAAGAAAACTAAGGGCACTGCATTGCTGTGCTGGGTAGGTTTACACTAAACTATTTCCCCAAACATGGGTTCCTGGTAGACCTGAGGAAGCAGAAAACTTGATCCTAAATGCCAACATGCCATTTATTACAAAAAATGTAGAGGAAGGACTAATGTATTGCTATAGATGATTTAACTTAATAACTGCTTTGGCCCTTTTGTTTCTGACTCTGTTTAGCTGCAGTTAACATTTAAATTTCTGTGTTGAACCTTGCTTTGGTACAAAAGTCTTTGAAGAAAGGGAGAGGCAATTATACATTGTACAATACTCTTTGTTGATTATCGGTTGTGGTGTTGCAGTTGTTATTGTTGTCGCCTCACAGCTGGAGGCTCTCCTGTTTGATTCTCAGCTGGAGCACCTTCTGTGTGGAGTCTGCATGTTCACCCTGTGGTTGGGTGCCGGGCTGACAACTCAACACTGTAAAAACATCACTGCCAGTCAATCTGCAGACTAGTGATCCACTGTGGTGACCCGTAACTGGGAAAAGCCAAAAGACAAGACCATACTCTTAGCTGACTGCTAATATGTCCTTTATTTTTTTTTTCATCTAAGGTTAGTTGCTTCTTTTTTTGTCTATGTATTAATACTTTTTTTCTGCTTTTGGCATTTGTATGAAATCTGTTTTTAACATAATACACACATACACTGATTTATGGTTATTAGAAAAAGAAATTCAGTTTTCCTGAAGTGAAATACAGGAGATTATATCCATGACTGTTAAGTGTAATCATTGGTCATTATCATGATTCCATTGTAATTTACTGCATCTATATGTTAGCAAAATTGGAAATAACAAGCGGAGTCTAAGTACATAGCACTGAATAAAACAAACCAACTACTTTACAAGTATTACATTTAAAAATAAATACACTTTATACTGAATAAGTAAGTATTCTGGTACGAAGTACCAGTTTTCTGAAACCTTGTGGTTTTCCATATATTTCAACAGTCCAAGTTCCAGAATTCTGTGGTATTACCTAGAAAAAAATAGGAAGCAGGACCTTTCATAATCCTCATATATTATTATTTTTAGTATTATTTTATTTCATAACCTTGACCTTGCACCTTATTCTGTGATACTCTGTAAAATTATTTTTGCAGGTTTCAGTTGTCATGTACATGAAATCACCTGTAGTGTTTTGCTTTTTATAATGCGTGAAGAAAAAAGGCAGGGATTCTCCCTTACTTTTCATATCACAGGTTAGAAAGTTCCAAGGATGTCCAAACCTCAGGCACTAGCACTAGTTCATTTGCTTTAGTGCCTGTGGAACAGTTTCCCTGTTTATAGAAGTATATGTTAAACTATGAAAACTCGTCCTGGGTCAGATGTGAATGAATTACAATTGACAATAGACTTGTGTTGTGACACTACCATATCTAAATGTCTGGCTGTAGCAGTACATTGTGTGATACTCTGACATTCATGGATTTCTGTGTTTAAAAGTTCTTATTCTTGTATTTGAGTACAGATTGTCTCACATTAATGCATTTGCAAAACATTTACCAACATGCCTTCATTTACTGTTGCGCCATGGGTGTTATGCATATTATCTCAGAAAAAAATAGAAATCTTTCAGTACACTTGTTCAAGAATTTCCAATGACAAACAGGCCTTTAGTAAGTAAAGACATGAAGCCAAATTCTGTTAACTATGGGCATGTTTTCCAGTACTATCACATCAACTTAGCATGCACACCATAACTGTAAGATGATTTATACTCTGAAACATAATGTCTTACAAAAGCCTCCCTTCTTATTTACTCAGAGGAGTATGTAACAAGTAATGATGGAAGTGAGAGAGTCGCTAAATCCATTTGCAATGTGAGCATTATTTTGCTATTCTAGTTTTTTTAACTGCTCTTATAATACAGTCACTTTTATGGTAGGCTGAAAGAGTCAAGCAGTAGTTACAGTTACTTCTTAATATTGCTTAGGTCCCAGGTTTGGTTCCTAGATGGTGGGGATGGAGGGGGGGTTCTTCTGTGTGGAGTCCATATATCCTCCCTGTCTTTGAAGCATTTTTGCTAGGGACTACAGTTGTCTCCCTTGTCTCAACAAAAAGCTGGGAGGTTGGATTGGAGATTGCTCAACTTGTCTGTTGTTATGCATGTGTCTGTGTATGTGTATAGGATATGTGGTACATTAGTAGCCTGTTTTGGACTGGTTCCATTGTTTACACCCATTGCTGACTTGGATAGGCTGTATTTCAACCTTGAAAAGAATAAAGTAAGTATCAGAAAATGGTTATTATTGTGAAGGCTGTTCCTTCTATATATAAGGTCAAGACTGCAATGTAATAATTAATATCCCAGTTTCTTCTAAATTGCTAGCTACAGCTAGGCAGCAAATTTTTAATTTTGCATCCTGTACATATTTTTATTTGACTACAATGCAACAATGATTTCATTATTTCTCAGACCCCAGGTCTTTCATATAAAAAGTGCCTCTTATGATGGACCACATAGTCATCCAATAAATAAAGGAAAATAAGAAGAATCATTTTTTTCTATAAACCTTCGCACAAAAAATAGGTTATCACCAGTACAGGAAGAACACTCAAGACCTTTAAATATTCAAAAGAAAGAGTATTCATTTTATATCTGAATATGAAATAACATGTATGCATTTAGCTTGGTGAAAACCAGACACTGTTGTCAGCTGCACCTCTCCCCAAGTGGCTGGTTGTAGAGAGTAGAGAGCAAGCAGCCCCAGTGAGAGTACCCACTCATTAGTTTAAGAGAAGTGACGTGAAGTATTAGAAAGACGAAAACAAAGCTGCTCATAGCCTGCAACACCATAAGAATAAGGCCTCCCTTGTCAGCATGACCCTGTGTGTAAATAATACAGAATTAGATTCAACTCCCACAATACCTCATTAGGCCAAATGTGCTTCAGTCCCCAACCTCATGTGCAGTTTTTCTGCACTGATGCATAATATGAGTTAATAAATAGGTCTAATGTTTCTGAACCAATCCATGAGGTAAATGTAGCACCTCTTAAAGCCCCAAATGGAAGACCCTCACAAAAAAAAAAAAAAAAAAAAAAAGACTAGTAAATGTGTCCAGTTGTCCTCTCTTTTGGACTCCAGAGGCATAGTACATCGGAAATGTGCTGGTCTGTTAGTACCTGTCCCACTTCCTGGTTAACAAGAAGTATCCATTGTAGACGTGAAATATTACTGAGGGAAAATGCTTCTAAAATAGTGAGATGAGGGAAGTGCTTTCAATTGGACAAAGGGGTAGTAAACAAGAATCTGAAAGGAGTGACAGTTGCAATTTAAACTGCTCTTATTCACTGTGAGAGTTCAGATTTTTTAAGCATTTGTAGCACTTTTCTAGAGGGCCCTCCAGGTTGCTTATTTAATAAGTCTTTGTGTCTGTGTATACGTGCTGACAGTTTTAACTAAAACATGATATACAACCCTAAGGGCTAACCATGCAGAAAATTGCCAGGCTGTCTTGTAGGAAGAGCATAAATCTGAATGTGGGAGTTTCAGTGTTCTCAGAGCCTGTCTTCTAGAAAAGTCCATTGAATCAGTTTTGTTTGAATTAGATTGTGATAAATTGAAAAAGAGCCACTACACTGGTCTTACTTTCCTTAGTACTGCGTAACAAGAATATATCATAGCATTACCCCTTCAGCATTCCAAATAATATGTGCATGGGTAATCAAGCATTTTATTGGGAGAAATATCTGAATAATTTCAGCCAGATGTCCTCCATTAAAACTGTAAAATGTAACAGATACTCTTAAAAGTGAAATTGCAAAATAAATTCAAATATTAACTATGCAGACCCTGGCACGTGTTGTGTCATGTATTATAACTACTTTTGCTATACATTTACTAGTCTATTGAAGGATTTTAAATGCAACAGTTGATAACCAAATAAAACGTCCAAGGTCATTGTTCACTGAGTATGTGGTCGTGGCTTGGAAATAGACATTATTATCTTCTGTTTCACAGTCAGAGGTCTATTTAGTCAGAGCCACCCTCTTGGGCATTGAAAGGAGGACAGATGTTAAAATAGTAACATACTGGAATGCCTCCACCGTGGGATAACACCATACATAAATCCCAAGAATACATTAGGAAGTGGGCAGAGTACACAAGGGATAACAACAAATCACATTCTGTGATTATTACCCCAAGCAGTGGCAGAATAGCAAGTACAAGATTCCAAAACACGCTATCTTAATGATCGTCATTATTTCCGCTCTACATTATTCGACAGTCGATGAAGCCACACTTCAGTTTCTGGCATGAGCCAAAGCTCTCCAGTTATTACTACACACTGAAATGGTGTCTGGGAGAGAGCACAAGTACAGGGATGGAAAGCTTTAATATGTGGCATGCATGTAGGGATGGAAAAGCTATAGTGCAGTAAAGGCACAGAATGTCAAAGGCACAGGTTCAAGAGGCAATATATGAGAAGTATACATAAATGCAAGAGACCTTTGGCCAACACTTTAGTGTTGGATATGATGGCAAGCCTGCCAAAGAAAGGCATTAAATGCTCTAGTAGCACAGAGAACAGTGACATTACATACAAATGGAGGAACTGGTGGGTGGGGCTTTAGGGTTGTAGAAGAACAGAGTTTAAACATAAGGTATGATGGTTTCAATGCAGACAGAAACTGTGCAGGTAGACAGAGTTTGGGATGGCATTTGCTGTCCCCACAGTTGTGAATGTGCCCTTTGTTTTTGTACATTGGCATTATAATGCTTATTCTTCCATTAACTGGGATATGCCTCTCTCTTCATACTGCTATGAGTACCCCAAGGAGCCTTTTCTCCTCTGACCCACCAAGCATCCCTTTTTTAAACACCTTTACTAAGTTATCACTTAAGAGATAGGCACATATACATTAAAAGAAAAGTAAACAAACCATATTAACAGATTTTTCCATTTATATACATTACACATAACATATGCTTTCTTTCTTTACAACAGCTATATTTTAGTCCATTATTACATAAATTACAAAGCTCCTGCTTTGCCTTAAACCCCCCTCTCCTCCTTCTGAAATTTATACTGCATGTGTTGTTCGAAACATATTCCATTTATTTCAATATCATTTGATCCTTCCCTTTTCTAAAGATCCATCTTCTGTTTTTTATCCCTTTTAATATATTCAGCACTTCAAATACAGTTGGTGTAAATTTTGGTTTCTATTTTCTGGTTATTGCTTTTTGACAGCCAACAGAATTAAACTTAATAATGAATTACTTTGTCTAGGCAATTCAGATCCAGTGTCCCAGCTGAAAAAAAATAATTTCTTTAGTTACAGCCCTTTACTCCTTAAAATTTCTGACAGATTACTCTGTAGGTAATTTTTAAAAAGTGTCAACTCATTGTATTCCTAGAAATCCTGCTCTCAGTTATCTCTTTCTTCTCCATCACACCTCCAACATTTGCTATCTACCCGAACAATTCTTTGAGGTCTGCTTGGGGTATAAAAATACAGATGCAGAAACTTCCAAGGAAAAATCCTAAACCTTCTGGACTGTGTTGCAAAGTTGGGAGCCATACGTATGTCCTCGGTTCTACCTCAGTTAGTCGACACACCGGAACATCGACATGGAAATCGCGAGCCCCAGAAGATCGACAGTTCAGAAGACCGACCCGACGGGCCCTAGAAGATCGACAGTTCAGAAGACCGACCTGACGGATGAAAGCACCGACGCCGAGGATGCCGACATGGGAAAAGGCTGTGTAAGTATGCGGTAGTGACGGACGTTAGAGTGCGAGTAAGGTAAGTGTGGATATTGACGGTCTGTGGGGATAGGGGTGGGTTAAGTGAGTTAGGGTTAGGGAGCGGGTCAGGCAAGTGTGCGGTAGTGATTGTGTTTGAGTTAGGGGCGGGATAAGTGAGTTAGGGTTAGGGAGCGGGTCAGGCAAGTGTGCGGTAGTGATTGTGTTTGGGTTAGGGGCGGGATAAGTGAGTTAGGGTTAGGGAGCGGGTCAGGTAGGTGTGCGGTAGTGACGGACCTTAGGGTTAGGGTTTGGGTTAGGGTTGTAGGTAGTTGTGTATGTGAGGTTTAGTGTGGGTTTGTAGGGATTTTGGTGTGCTTGTGTTGTGTATGTGGTTTTTGGACAGGGAATGTGTTTTGTTTGTTGATTGTTGTGATTGTGGTGTGTGCAGTGTATGAGGTTTCGTGTTTGTATACCGTCGGTTATTTCATTGTCGGGCATGTGGGGTTTCGTGTTTTTGTACTGTCGGTTATGTGGTTTCGGTGATTGCGTTGTTGGTGTTTTGGGGTTTCGTTTATGTCAGGTAGAACCATGTCCTCCCATTGTTCCGTTTTAAATTGTTTTTCAACTGTCATTTCCAAATCTTTTCTAACCTGTTCTGATTGATTGTTATAGTTATCATGCAGTATTTTATATGTCCTGCTAGTTATCCCATTTTAACAGCAGCTTCTGTTATAGAGTCAACTAAAATCTGTATCAGAGCAGGTCTTTCACTTAGGACTCCCCTATCCCTTTCTCTTTGCCTGTACTCTGATATCAGTCCTTGGTAGGAAAGGTAGTCTCTAATCTGCAATCCATACTTATTCTTGACCTCATCCCACTTTATTACTGCTATCCCTATTGGTCAAATCTCCTTTCTCCATTCCACATGTGGGCTTAGTTCTTAGAATACTTTCTGCAACTTTATGAATATAATAATCTGTTCAGTTATTCTTCTTCTAAAGGATCTGCATCCAAGTAAACAAAACCATACAAAAGTGCAAGCAGAAATGACCAAGTGGCAGTGTTTATTGTTACAATTAAATTGTTACAATTGTTAAAATTACAAATTATTGTAACAATAAACTCTGCCACTTGGTCATTTCTGCTTGCACTTTTGGATGGTTATGTTTATTTATTTTTAACTTACTTCGAATGCCTTTGTGGATTCTTAGTATGTGCATCCAGAATCACACTCTCTCCTTATTTCTGTATTTTTTTACTCTGTTCTTATTTCTAGACCCCCCACTTCCATCCCCACTCCTCACCCCCCCCCCCGCTTCATCATAGAGCTTCTCTACTGGTTTATAAAACTATGCCTGAACTGTATATAACACAAAAGGGACTTAATTACTTTCACTGCTTGTCTCTTACTATCCATATCCACAAGCAAGAGCTTCCAGTTTTTGTATTAACTTTTGTTTAGTCTGTTACCCCACATACTTAGCTGCCATAAACAGAAATATTTCTAATCCATACTCCTAAGTACTTAACTGAACCGATTTGTGTGTGGGTATGTAATTTACTGCTATAGCCTTTGTTTTATTTTCATTCATTTTAATTCCGTAAAAGACTTGAAACTTTCTCAAAATATTCCACAACGCCAAGATGTCCTTTTCTGGAATTATCAAGTACAAAGTCATGTTATCTACAAATAAAGCCAACTTTCCCTGATTACCACACCAATTATATCCTTCAATTTCTGAGTCCCTTATTTTCTTTGCTAATAGGTCTAAATATAAAGCAAATGACATGGGGGAAGAGAACTCCCCTGCCTGGAGAGGAACCCCCCAACACACTTAATTCTTGTCTCTGATTCTTCATATATCTTCGGAGTTAACCTTATTATTGTATAAGGGAATGCAAATGCTTCCATTGCCCTACTCATATAATACCAGCTTAGTCTGTGAAATGCTTTCTCATCATCAAAACCCACCACCAACAACAGTATTTTCTTACATTCTGCTTTCCTCTGGATTATCATTGTTCTATTAATGTTGTCAAATATTTACTTCCCCTCCACAGAACCACACTGATCCATATCTATCAGTTTTGGCAACAACTTAACCATTCTGTTAGCCATTATAGGCATAAACACTTTATAATCATGGTTTAAAATTGAAACGGGCCTTTATGAAGCTGGGTCTGATCGGTCTTTACTCTCTTTAAGTAATACAGCCACCACAATTTTCTTCGAAGATGCCGATGCTTTCCCTCCATTGAAATACTTTTAAACAAAATCTTCCAGATCTGCATCACTTTTTTCCCTTCTAACTTCCAGACTACCACAGGAATACCATTTCTTCCTGAAGACGTCCCCGCGGAGCTCACCCCAGCACCTCAATCATATCTGCCATGCTACTGTCCCTGGCTTCATTTTCTTTAGTTCTGTTGTTAATTCTTCTAGGGTGGGCTGCTCTACCTCTTGTTAATATTAAGGTTGTTTAACTGATAATTTTTCAGACTGTTTAGATTCCAGAAAATATTACCACTACAAGTATAATGGGAATGTGGAAAGATGTAGTTGGTTCCAATGACTCCTTACAATGCATTCTGTTGCTAATGAGGCAAATGAAGGAGATGCTATTTGTAAATTAAATAGTGTTAAAACATCATAACTTGAGTCAAAACAAATATTAGAAATAGTAAAATTATATCTGAAGTGGCAACCCACTATTTTAATCTGTAACCAGTTCCACTGCATATGATTCCAAGCTCCTGGGTAGAAAAGTGTCAAAATAAATATATGAATAGGTGTATTGAAAGAAGCCATAGAAATTGTAGTACAGTATGCTTGATAAAAGTCTTTTGTTACTTAATTAGATTCCCAGGAAAAATGAAGTATTATTTCCTTTAAGAATAAAAATTTTCTTTCCTGATATGGCAGACAGGTTTACTGATTTGTGACACCCAGTAAGTAAAGAGTAAGACATTTCTTGTAAAATACTATAAGAAGGCATTCAATGTCTGGTGAGCTGGGCAAAGGGCAATACAAAGGATGAATATTGCAATTAATCTGGAAACAAGTTATTACAGTTGCTTTAACTTTAACTAGAAGTTTGTTATCCAGAATCTGAGATTGAGGTAATTTACAGCTGAATTGCGTGAATCCTAAAACAAACAAAAAATCTTCTGTTAATGAGTTATGGTTAAGAAATCTAATTGTGAGTAGCAGAAATATTCCTTGGTATTTCACAGCAACAATAAAGGAATTGATGCACTTTAGTGGATTTAGTTAGTCTTGCTTTAGGAAATGTCGTGCTTTAGATGACAGGCCAACAAAACCCGACAGTGGCTGCTGTCAGCCCTGAGAGAGCTGCAGTCCTGCATCTACCTCTTCACCTCTTCTCCATACGCTTTACACTAAGGCAATGGTCGTTCATGCTCTGGGGGTGCTGAAAGAGGGTTCTTAGGAGGGAGGTTCCATCTGTCATCCACTACAGAAAGCCTGCTTGAAGATCAGCGGTATGAGTTCTCGTGCGTGTGTATGTCTTTTCTTGATGATTCTCCGGACTGTGAAGAAAGTAAGAAATAAAGAATCAAAAACCTTTAGGAAGCTTAGACTTTAGTCACATATCTGTGACAAATTGATAAACTGACCAGTGTCTGTTAGATGTTTTAGCACACTAAAAATGTAGCAACCCATCTTAATAATTGAATGATTTCCATACATTTACAGTGTACAATATTTAGTTAATATTTATATATAGGTGTCATCTGCTTAAATAGCTGAATATTTTCTGACATATATGTCCATCTAGTTATTTATCCCACTAGCCATCTGACTCTGTGTGTGCTGTAATTTATTATAGTAGAATAGAACCTTAGTGACATATCTTGTAATTTGCACCACTGGAAAAGAAGCGGTGTTACTACTCTCTCTCTTTTCTAACTGGCATGACAGGATTTCGTCACAGAAGTGAGCCATTATATTTTTTCCTGCCATCAGTCGTGCTTTTCAAGAGTGGTTCAGATCCAGTTATCAGTGATGTATACTTTATTGACAACTAAGCCTGCTGTTCCTTGATTTCTAGCCATCTCAGTATGCTTCCTTAGATATGATATAAATATATATCAGAGACATAAACATGTTTTGTTAAAGGTATAATGCCGAAAAGTGCCTTATCCTGTTTTTCACACACTGCTGTGTTGAGCTTGTCCTAGCAATAAATATATTTTCCTTTAAAAACCTGATATTACATCCTTGGACATGTTCACATACTGGAAATACTTGCAGATAGCTGTCAGTCAGACAGTGAGTGATATAAAATAGTGCCCTACTCATAAATATTAACAGTGTGGATTATTGAAAGTCATGTGGAGTTGCACAGCTTGCTTCAAGAAAATTCTGAATTGTCCATAAATGGGCAGCTGCTCTTTCCTAAAGAGTTTCCTGTTCCTGGTGTGAAATCCACTTGTGATTCCAAGCAAAGCAGTTGTGTTCACAGATGTGCTTGTATCTTTAGGATGTAGAATGTCAATATATCAACATTTTCATTAGCTACTCCCTGCTGGTACATGCAGTGTTATTTTCAGATTCACTAGTCCAGATAACACAGTTCCTTCAGTATCCTTTCTTTTATAAATGCTACTTACAAAGACTTGTTTGCCACTGTGGTACTCGGATTTCTGATACAAAAAATAGAATAAAATAAATAAAATGCATGCATCATGCTATAGATATGTGTGACATACAACAAGACAGGAGTCTAAAATAGTAAACACAGCTTGACACCTGTCTTTTACATTCCCTTATATTTTCCCACTGAATGACAGACCATTGCCTTCTGCAAACCACACTGAATATTCCAACATTTTATATTTACTGTTGCTGGTGTCCTGGTTTTCCTGACAGATAATCTCTTACACCAGCTTGATACATATGTTTTCACATGATAAAATTTGGGTAGGACAGACATGAAGTTTTAATGTCTGTGACTGGCATAAAAACATTTACACTCTTTTCCTCTTCTGACTTATCGTTCCCTGCCGGCACTTGTAGTAAGCACTTCATTTACAAGGAAATATCTGCATCTCTTTGACTTGTACTGGTTCATCTAAGCAGTGGTGACTTCATGCCACTTTATATCCCACGTTGCTCTTCTCTTTAAAAACCTCTTGCCCTTGTGTGTTGATATACAGTATACATCCATTGCTTTCCTGTCTTTTCTATAACTAACTTGTTATATAGCTATCTTGCTCTCATGACCCATGAAATTGTATCACATGGATCACTGGTGTAATATCACAGCATGACCCTGTCTTCTATAGTTTTAGTCTTTCACACACACACACACACACACACACACACACACACACACACACACACACACACACACACACACACAGACGCACACACAGTGTCTGTCTCTGAGATATAGTCCATACTACATTTTTTCCATACTTGCATTTTCCAAGTTTTCTTTTTTTTTTAGCCAAGTGGAAATAAATTATGTACTTCCTTTTGTAGGCAAAAGTGGATATTTAAGGACTGTACCTAACCTCGGTAACAATAACTCCTGAGGAAGGACTTATGCCAGCTCAAAAGCTCAAGTAATTGTAAAACGTGTTTTGGTCTAGTAAAAAGTATTACATCACATCAGTGTTCCAATATCTTTGCATTTTATGCAGTATCCATAATTCATGGGACTTCTGTTGCAGAAAATAAAAGAAACCATCTGCAGATGTGACCAGAGTTTATTAACACTCTTCCCCCTCTTGTACAGGTGGATGGATGCATCCCTGAGGTATCAGTGAGTTCCCAGTATGTAAGTGGAATCTTCCCTCACTCTCTTCAGTTTTTATTTTCTTTCCATATATGGCTTACACTGCTAATTATAAGTGTCATCAATCTGATATGTTACTTCAGCACTGGCAGATGTGTACCTTGCTGGGAAGAGTTTTCTTTTTCCTCTTTATTCCTTCTAAGTCTGTTCATTGGTACACCAGATAATAAGTTTCCATTCCTATATTATACCACTTCTCTCTGCTCTTATTAATGTTAATATTATCATCCTTCATCTTCCATAACATAATCTTATTTTCATATTCTTTTCCTTCTGCATTTCCTGCTTTCTACTTCTTATCTCTCCCTTTGTTTTTTAACACTTCTTCATATTTCACATATAGCATGTTTCCTATCATTTTAGTTTTTTTCTTCAATTTTTAACACCCAAATAAGGGTGTGTAAATAACAAATATATATATATTTTTAATTGAGTCCACCATCTTCTTTCTATTATGTAGCACTTTTAACTAGATTTAGTATTGATAACTATATAAAATGGCTCCCTAATGAAATGTCTACACTTGAAATGCTGGGTGACAACAAGCCGAAAAAAATGACCGGAAACACAGAAGAGCAAATTTTAAAAATTACTCTTTTCCTTATATGGTTCTTTCGACCATTCAGTCTCCATATTTTGGGAATCGATCTAGTGGGACCCACCATTTTAAGAGGTTACCTATAAAACTGAAAAATATTTGTAACTTCTTTTTCCATTGTTGCTTGGAACATATACACCCCCAAATATATGCTCATTTCCCCAAGACATGTATTATATAAGCATATATATATATATATATATATATATATATATATATATATATATATATATATATATATATATATATATATATATATATATATACATATATAGTAATTTAATGGAGTTACCCAAAGTTAGGATGTTCCTGATGGTAGACAGTCTTGCCACTTGGAGGTCCAGAGGTGAGCCAAAGTAATATAACAACAGTAATAACCCAAACCTTAAGATAAGTAGCAGTTGGTGTCTCTCTATCTGTGGTCTAAACCATGAAGGTGGGAGGAACATTTGCCTGTTAACATGAGTATTCGGGTCTTGCTTGATGTTGCAAAGCAACTCAAGATGTTAGCAGAAAAAAATCTGAGCAGACAGATTATCTCTTTAGAAGATCTTTATTTATGTAGAGGCAGATAAATTATGCTTTGATCTGTTCAGGTCTGAGATTTTTACAGGTTAATAAACACTTAGTAAAGGCATGCCCTAGGTAAAGCCTGCCCATAGTTGTGTTCTCCCATGAGTGGGAGGGCATGGGATGAGTGGGGGACATTTATCATAGGGATAAAATAGTCCAGTCAGTTATATTAAAGGTTAAAAACATTATAAGATTTAAGCAATACCGTCAGATTGTAAGGATATAAACTGTAAGTATCATTAAAGTATCAGTCAAAAAACAGTTCTTGAGAAGAATTTTTTAAAAAAACAAAGGCATTTGATA
The DNA here is from genome assembly GCF_019279795.1 of Protopterus annectens. Taxonomy (NCBI): domain Eukaryota; kingdom Metazoa; phylum Chordata; order Ceratodontiformes; family Protopteridae; genus Protopterus; species Protopterus annectens. Next base: position 518,808,920 of record NC_056728.1, on the reverse strand, counting down.
GTAAAAATCTGCCCATTTTTGCCATGGCTTCATCAGATCTGCCTCAAGTACATTTGATATCCACCCAAAGGGCTATCATGGGAGCCTGTCTGTAGGAAATCAGCTATAATTTGCCTGAGGTGATCTGTGTTATCTCAGAGTGGGTTTTGTGCCACATTAAAACCATAAAGTAATTGAAATCAAATAGATTTTGTAACACGAGAGTCTATATGCAGTTCTGTTTGTAGATGAAGGGTGGCCACTGGATTTGTGGGGGTGGGAAGGGACCATTCTTAAAAAGTGGATGAGTTTTAAGGTTGTGCTGTGTGGTTTACCTGAAACCAGGGGCCATGTACCAAGCTCCTAAGTTTTTATATATGTTGTGTTGTATTGCTGTGGTCTTAAAATAATTATTAGTTTGTAAAAGCTATTAAAAATATTAAACACTCAAAGATTAAAGCTATTTTCAAGGGGAACAAACTGCCATGACTCTCAATGGGCCGCATTTTCAGTTTGTGGGCCTGAAGTATTCCTAATGCTGGTTAGAGACCCACAATTCTCAATGTCTGATTTGGAGGAATTCATTTTTGTACCTACCTGGAAGGCTGGTGGTCACGCGTGGACCTTAGTTTACCACTTAGTGTTTAGTCCTGAGTGACTACCTGTCTGGGGGTAGCAGTTCTTGTGGTACTGTGTCCATGGGCCTGTTTTTTTTTTTGTGTATATGTATAGATCCAGCTTAGAGTTTTTTTAATCATATCAGCTAAGTGGTTAATGATAGTTACAGAATTATAAGTTGTATAAAAAGATTTATAAAGTCTATGAAATAAGAAATGATGAAGTCATTGTTTGTTAATTACATAAGACCCAAATTTGAGTATGGAATAACAATATGAAAACCTTTTAAGAAAACAAGCATGAGTAAACTAGAAAAAGTACAGCAGAAATATACCAAGGGCATCCATGGATGTGAAAATTTACGTTAATATGAAAGACCAAAATATCTGAACTTGTACAATGTCTCATATAGATGTTTAACAGGAGATCTTATTCAGGTACATAGGGCATTTAGGGATAACTACCTATGGAAGTGTTTGGGGTTGTCAAAAAGTAGTAAAGAATCATCAGCCAATCAATGTAGAAGATTCTATAGGAATGAGAAGTGTACTAATTGGTTCTCTGACAAGAGTAGCTGATGCATGGAACAGACTACCAAATTACATTAAAGCAAGTACCGGTTTAGATATATTTAAGAACAGCCTGGATACTTATTATAGGAACAACTGTTTTAGTATATTGGCAGGCAAGAAGGACATTAGTACCCATGCTTGAAATATTTGTATGTATGTATGTAAGTCTCCTTTGACATATATTTACTCCAACATGAGCTTACACTTGTCAATAGCTGGTATACTAAAATGGGCTGAAGGGCAATGCCAAAAAGTGTAACATTCTAGCTTTTGGTAAGCACACTCTAGCGTCAGCCTATATCATAGATAACACACCACTTCGGCATGAAGAGGTTGTAGGTATGGTTGAAGTTGGTTTATAGCAACACATTATGCTGATGCCGTTGGGATCTTCCTTGATCTTTATCTAACCCATATTTATGATAAGCTACTGTCTTCAGGGAAATTCTCAGGTTTCAAGATCAATGGAATTCAAAACCTATCTAATTTCAGACTCACTATAAAGGAATATCTGCTTAAATCCTGGAACTGCCCTTGCAAAGACCCTACTTGAACCCTGCCTATTCTGGTTCTTCTCCTCCTCCTACTCTGACCCCCCTTTTCTCAATCCCTGCCTACTCTGGTTCTACTCCTCCCCCTACTCTGCCCCCCTTTTTCTCAATCCCTGCCTAATCTGGTTCTTCTCCTCCCCCTACTCTGCCCCCCTTTTTCTCAATCCCCTGCCTACTCTGGTTCTTCTCCTCCCCCTACTCTGCCCCCCTTTTTCTTAATCCTTGCCTACTCTGGTTCTTCTCCTCCCCCTACTCTGCCCCCCTTTTTTTATTCCCTGCCTACTCTGGTTCTTCTCCTCCCCTATTTTGCCCCCTTTTTCTCAATCCTGCCTACTCTGGTTCTTCCCTCCCCTACTCTGCCCCCTTTTCTCAATCCCTGCCTACTCTGGTTCTTCTCCTCTCCCTACTCTGCCCCCCTGTTTCTCAATCTCTGCCTACTCTGGTTCTTCTCCTCCCCCTACTCTACCCCCCTTTTTCTCAATCCCTGCCTACTCTGGTTTTTCTCCTCCCCTACTCTGCCCCCTTTTTCTCAATCCCTGCCTACTCTGGTTCTTCTCCTCCCCTACTCTGCCCCCTTTTTCTCAGTCCCTGCCTACTCTGGTTCTTCTCCTCCTCATACTCTGCCCCCCTTTTTCTCAATCCCTGCCTACTCTGGTTTTTCTCCTTCTCCTACTCTGCCCCCCTTTTTCTCAATCCCTGCCTACCCTGGTTCTTCTCCTCCCCCTACTCTGCCCCTCTTTTTCTCAATCCCTGCCTACTCTGGTCCCCCCCCCTTCTGCCATCATTTCTCACTGATTCCTATTTGCATTACTAGACTCCCCTGCTCTGTGACCCTTCCCTTCCACTACACTCCAATCTTCACTCTATACTCCTACCTCCAATGTCTTCCTCCTATTTTTTTTTGTACCCCTCCTCTTCCTTTCATTTTCTGCTTGGATCACTCTCTCTGACACCCGTGTGCCTCACTAAACTTATGCACAGATTAGTAATTTCCCATACCAATGTATTGATTTGTATCTGTATCCTGTGGTTGTAAGACACACAATAGTATATCTCTATGTTTAATTTTTCTCCTCTTCATACATTGTACTAATCTATTTCTGCTGTATTTACCTCCTCTTGATTTTTATGTTTAAATGCTGTACTGATTGTATATGTTAACTACTTTATTGTTTTTGTAACACCTTCTTTGCTGTAATGGAGCTTTTCTCCTCAATTCTATGTGTTAAGTACTTTATTGATTGTAAAAATTCTTAGCTGTTATGGAGCTTTTCTCCATAGGTCTCCACTGAAAAAGGGCACATGCCCAGCCAGAACGACCTGGTTAACCAATAGCAAATAAATAAATAAATTGTAACAGTACAGTGGCACTCTCAATGTACTATATTCCAAACAGAACTTTTAAGAACTGTTATCTATATCCATGGGATTATATTAAAATAAAATGTTTATGTGTTACTTTGACAGCTCAAATAATACTGCTGCTTATATAGCATTTAATTCCCTTTATCAAAAATCCATTCAGTGAACTGAAAATTGAAGTGAGATATGGCTTGATTTTGAGCAGGCCATTTAGCCCCTCCCCCAAAAGATGTTACCCTGGGAGATCGAAATTTACTCTTACAAATAAATTAGACTAAGAGAAGGGATATATTTTTCATGCAGAGTTACCCATTCTCTGGAACAAACTCCCTCTCCATGTTAAATAGTATGACACACTGCATTTAAAAAAGGAGCTGGGTGTTCACAAATTTGCCCCTGATACAACAGGCTTGACCCTCCTTGAAATGAGGGGCAAGGCATAAGGGTGGGTAAGTACGGTCAAGGTGGAAAGGGCCTTAATACTCAGTTGTCTTGTAACTCCTATGATCCTATCATCCTGCATTTGGCAGAACCAGCCTCTTTGATAAGAATGAATGGAGGAAGGAAGGAATGAGAAACTAAATGCAGTTTTGCAATGGCATTGATTGTTTATTCATAAAATACTTACATAGCTGTATTTAATGTTTGTGCCAGCATAAATTATATCCTGCTTTGCTATTTTATTTTTATGTTACTTTATTCATTTTCTCATTTACCGGAATTTCAACCTTCAACCTTGAAAAGTTTCTGCACATATAGGCTTGAGCTGTCACGGATTTGCTATGTTCGAGTTAAACAGTATCACACTCCAAATTATATGAAGAAATTTAGAAAGCCATAGTAATAGTTTACTGCTGCTTCATTTACTTTGGGGGGTATTATAAAAGGAGCTCCCAAGCCAGATGAGAATGCATGTGTAATTTTGTACTAGCTTCATTACCCTACATTAATGAATCCTGAACTATGCAAGCTGAATATATGCTCCTCTGAAATATTGCTGTCATTCTATATACTTTTGTGTGTGTCTCTCTCTCTTTATATGTATGTATGTGTATGTATATATATATATATATATATATATATATATATATATATATATATGTGTGTGTGTGTGTGTGTGTGTGTATGTATATATATATATATATATATATATGGGAGCACTTTACATAATCAAATTACTGAAAGCTCAAATTGCATATAGTCGAGCTTTCAGTAACTCGAATGTGTAAAGTGTTAAAAAATAACACTTTAATTACCTTAAAACATTACTTGCACACAGAGGCAAGGAGTAATGTTTTAATTTTTTTTGCGATGTTGAGAGGAAATGGGAAATCTCCCATTTTGCGCTTCCGCATACAGCACAAAATGGGAGATTTCCCTTTTCCCCCTTGTAGCACAATCTCAGAGTTGGTATATTTAAGTGGGAGGCACAACTCACCACATGAGGGGTGCAGGGGAGCAAAGCCCCCCTGCAAAAGCGATGTATGACTTTTTTTGGTTTTTTTACGTTTCATTTTAGGAGTTCGAGTTTCCAAAAATCAATCTTATGGTCTCGACCATATGAAGTTCGGGTTTTTCGGAATTCGAGCTTCTAAAGTGAATCCATGTATAGATAGATAGATAAATAGCACTAGTCATGGACTCTAATATATAGACCTGAATCAAAATAACCAATATTGCTTAAGACTCTGCTTCAACCCCTAGTATGGAGTAATTGTTAGCAGATATGAAGAGCAGTAGTTAAACTTAGTTTTATGACGTACTCTGCTTGTAAAATGTTGCTTTGCATGTATGACATAATGCTTGTGAAGAAAGAAAGACTGCATAATATGTGTTGTGCTGTATTGGAGAATTAAACATACAGAGCATTATATGTTTGCCTCTGCTTTCTTTTACTACAAGCAAAAGCTGTACTCTGAAAAGGGATTGTCCACTTCCTTAGCAAAAGCACACTTATCTGTAAAAAAATGGCAAAAGTAACTACTGTAAAATATCATAGAATTTATCAGATATGGTTTTGGAAATTATTTGGCATTTGTGGGAGATGGTATAATGGTTAGGTATTTACTTCAAAACTGCAACATACAGGGATTGAATGTCATGAAAGAAGGGGAAAGTGGCTATGCTTACAATGACCCACAAGGGCAGTTAGCTTAGCATTTGCCTACAAACATACTTAATGTGAGAATGTATAAACACCCTTACACATCCATGCATGTGTGAGCACACGCATACACACAAGGATACTACTTTTTCATTAAGGCAGACTGATCAGGTGTCTGTCATCCATGTTGTTAAATGTATATAACAAATGTAGGTGTCACATGCCACATTTTGAATACAGATGGAACGGATGTATGCTTCTCATCACATTACTGGAACTCTTTATCCAGTATTCATTAATAAAGTAGTTTTTGCATTAGGGATTCTCTGTAATTATCATTTAAGTGGTCAGTTACAAGGACAATTAAACTAAAATTGTAATTTATTTTTCAGTACAATACCCCCCCCCCCCCATAAAAAGCAAACTATTTTCCTTCTTGGGAAGAATTAATGATCAGGCTGAGGAAAGCTTCCTTTTAAAGTATCTAAACTAGTCATTCATTAGGGCAGAGGCTTATGCCTTCTAAGAGTTGTTCAGAGGCATCCTTGACAGTCAGTACAAGTTAAAAAATAAACCATTGAGATTTCCTCCCGAAAATTTGAGAGAGTATTCTGCATGGTGCAAAAGTATATATTTGCTAGAGAAATAATATTACACCACGTACATGCAGAGTAAATAAAATTGCTGTGTCCTTACTGTTATGTATCACTGCTTTTGCTGCAGGAATTATTAATGTTCTACTCGGATACATTTGTAATATTTGGCTTAATCCGCACTGTCTTGACCACCATTAGTCACACCTATCAACACACAGCAGCCCATTTATTTCACCTATTGGGCAAGAGTCAGACCCCTTCATTCACCAGTCAAGCAAGAGCCCTGCAGCCCATTTGTTCCCTGATTGGGTCAAGAGCCTCTTGACTGTATTTGCATCCCAAGAGGCAAGAGTCAGGTGTGAGTAAGTGGCCTTCCAGAGTTCCTGTGGAATCCATCTGAAAATACCTAATCTCTCCCAGCCGTGGCTTCTGACTAATGCCTTATGTATACCCTATTTTCCTAGGATGTCCCACGTGTGTCATGTCCTGTCTTACAGGCAGAATGTAGCCACACTGACCCATATACTGCTTGCACTTGTGGTGGGGTCAGCAGTGCAGTGGGTCAAACCTGTACCCTTCCCTCCAGGGTGGGTGAGCTGGCATTGTCTACCCTTTCCCACCTTTCTTCCTCCCTCCCACCCCTCCAGCACCCAAGCTGCTAACTGAACTCAGATAATCAGGAAACAGAGTTTTATCCGTCTAAATTTCAGAGCTAGAATTTGTATGATTTTTTGCAAGGTTTACCTTTTGTACTTACTGAAGTAAATCTAGACAAAAATAGAGATAAAACTATTCTAGCAATGAGCATTAAATATCTCATTTATGTAAGTGCTGACATTTTCTATGATATTTTCTAAAGGAAACTGAAGACAAATGTCAAGTAGCACTGTTCAAATTGTATTAAAGGCAACCATTAGCAATAAAATGTTTTGTAGTGGTTTTCTTAATGTTTTCCGGAATTTATCTGATTTTTTTCCTTCCAATGGGGGAGGGGGGGCAGCCACTGTTTTCATTCACATTGTCATTGTGTTGCTTCAAAAGATTGGTTGGCATGATATCTGGGGAACTTACCACACATTTAAAGTTTATAATTCACTGCCATGTATGATATAGAGAATTATAATCTGGTCATTAGTCTTAATTTGTTAATTATGTGGGTGAGCTGGCATCGACTACTCATTCCCACCCCCCTGCCCCCAACCTCTAGAGCCATGGACACCAGGAAATTCAAGACATGGACACCAGGAAATTCACCTCAGTAGCGAAGCTTGAGAGTTGAAGCTTGGCATCTGTGTTCATAGGTTCATAGGTTGGTACTAGGCTATCGGCCCTAGGGGCTATACAAGCCTAGCCATAACAATTCCCTGGCTATTTCTTCCCACACTATTTACTTCCCTGGACCCCTGTCTAGCAGGGTGACTGATGTGATCCCTGGGGTGAATTTCCTTTCTCCCATCCAATCATCAGGGTTTCTTTTGAAGACAGCCAAAGAGGTGCTCTGCTTGACATGTATGGGCAGTCTATTCCAGAGTCTGGGGAGTCTCTGGGTCAGGAACCTATCCCTCCAGCATGTTTTGTTTATTGTGATGACAAGGTTTACATCCCTGGAGCGTGTGGTTCTGAGGGATTGGGATTTTTTTAAGTGTAGCATGTCCAACAACTCTGGGTTTGACACGGCCTTGTATGTTAAGCAGACATCGCCTCGGAGTAGACGATATGCGACAGACTATAGCTGGAGTTTTTTAAGGCGGTCAGCATAGGGCATCTGCTTTAGGCCTCAGATTCTTTTAGTGAGGTAATTCTGCGGCCTTTCCAGTTGTTGCAGATGTCTTGAGAGGTACATACCAAATGGGGCGTTGTATTCTATAATGGGTCTAATGAGGGATGAGTACAGTGGGAGAATGACCTCCTTTTTTCTGGATGAAAATCCCTTAGTGATGAGGTGTGCCACATAGAAGGATTTCCTGACTGTTGTGGCGATGTGGTTACTGAAGGTGAGACCACTGTCCACCTGTGTCCCTAAGTCTCTTGTCACATTTTCGGTGTTTAGTGTACTGCCACCTATGTGGTAATTCATGGGTACATGTTTTTTCCCAAAGGGGATAACTATACATTTCTTGGCATTGAGCTTGAGCCCATGGCTCTGGCACAAAGCATCTGTTTCTCTAAAGCCCTTTTGTAGAGTATCAACATCATTTGGGGATTCAATAATAGCTCCCAGTTTGCAGTCATCTGCAAACTTTGTTAGCCAGAGTCCCTTAGTGTTGGCCTGTACTTCAGAGAAGTAGATGCCAAACAAGAGAGGTCCCAGGACTGAACCCTGAAGTACTCCACTTGTGGAGCTGGATTTGGAGTCAGCTACTTTTACAGTGTGGGTTCTGTCAGTAAGCCGGTTGGCAACCCATCAAGTGAAGTAGGGATTAATGCCCAGCTTAGTAAGTTTATCTATGATTCCAGAGTGCGGGATGGTGTCAAAGGCCTTGTCGAGGTCCTGATAGGCTGTGTGGACTGCCTTACTCTTGTCCACTGCTCTGGCGACTGATTCGAAGAAGTTAGTCAGGTTCAGGAGACAAGATCGGCCCTTCACGAACCCAAACTGGGTGGGGTCCAGTGTTTTAAGGTTGCCAATGTCTTTGTTTATAAGTTCCATAATACGTTCCATGGCCTTGCAGATCAGGCTCAGCAGACTGATGGGGCGGTAGTTCCTGGGATCCAAGGTGGATCCCCCCTTGTGGAGTGGGATAACTGTAGCTGTGCACCACTCAGTGGGCATGAAGCCTGAGGTGAGGGTATGATTAAACATGACACTTAGGTGAGGTGCCAGTTCATTTTGTAGTTCATGTAGTACACAGCCCGGGAAGTCATCTGGTCCCATGGATGCTGTATTCTTAGCTTTGGAGAGTGCGTTTTTTTACCTGTGTGGCCGATATTACTGGAATTTGGCAATCGTCCGGTAATGAGATGGGCCATTTAGAGGGTGAGAGGGGGGGTGAAGTTGGCACTGAATCGATCTGCCAGGATACTGACAATATCCTTGGGATCAGTATATTTCATGCCATTCTGTTGTAGCTCAGAGCAGATCTGAGCATTGCCATTTAGATTCTTGACATAGTTATAGAATGCCTTGTGGTTGTCTTTGGAATCTTTGGCAATTTTATTTTCATAACTAGCTTTGGAGGATTTTATGAGGGATCTCAGCTTCTTACTGAGGCTGGTAATGGAGTTTTTTGCATCCTGGGATTTTCCTCTTTTCTGCAACAGTTTCTTCCTTTTGTTGTAAAGTTTGTTTATGGCAGGGGACCACCAGGTTGGCTTCCTTTTTTTGGAGGAGTGCATCTTGGTTCTACTTGGGATGGCACGATTCATGCATGAGTGGATGTGCTCATACAGTGCCTTAGTGTAGGACTCAGCAGTTTAACTTTCAGTTCCCATCTGCATGGGTGTCATGAAGTTTGTAACTTCTGACTTGAGTAGCATGAAGTTGGCTTTGGAGAAGTTTTTTTATGGAGGTTTCCTTTCTGGGGGGTGGGGATGGGATGTGGATGTTAAGGGTGATTAACTTATGGTCTGACCTGACCAACGAGGGGGTGACCATAGGTGTGGAACATCGATTTCCCATGTTGGTAATGACCAGGTCTAGGATATTGGAGACCCTGGTGGAACTATGGATTAGTTGATCCAGGGCATTGGAATTTATGAATTCCAAGAACCGTTGGGCAAAGGTGTTGGTACATGAGTAGTTTTCCCACTTAATGGCAGGGGAGTTGAAATCACCCAGTATTAGGGTGTTTGGTTGTACATTACTATTTTCCAGTATGTTTAGAAAGGTGTAGTGAGAATCTTGGGGCATGGTGGGGGATCTGTAGCAAGCTACAGTTTAGATTGCAGTCCTACCTAGTGTTAGTTGCAACTGGAGAATTTCAGACACGTTGTGTTGGGCAACTAACCTGGTGGTGTGAATATCCTTGGTGAATATGGACACTCCCTCACCTTTAGTGTTTAGATCCTGGTTTGGTGGCCGAAAATTGTGGTAAGAGTTGTAGCCTTGTTTTGCAGGGGTGCTCTCTGGAGCCTTGAACTAGGTCTCAGTTACTGCACAGATATCGATGTTCTCCATTTTTAGGAGTGCCGAGAGAGAGTGCATTTTGAGGTTTAGACTTGTGAGGTTTAGCATTGAGTAGCATTACCTTCAGATTTTGCATGCTTGTACCTGTTATGGTGGTGGTTTTGTCCTTTGAACTTTGCCTAAAAAGGCACTATATGGGTGGCAAGAGTCTTTGCCAGTAACCTGAATCCCAGGGCGACAGGTGCAGATCATTTCTGGCAAAGCATCATGGTCTGTCGATCATGTCGTCCCAAGCAGACAGCTACTGGATCCCCTTTGAATGACACCAGAAGCTTAGCCTATTGTTGAAGTCAATCATTTTGTCCTTATATTGTGGTATCATTCTGGGCGAAGGCAGGATGTTACTCAGGGCTAGGGTCATACCTGCCTGGGCCACATCATCCAAGAGCTCTTCCATGTCTCTTTTCATGTAGTCCAGGAAGGTACATCTCAAGTCATTCACTCCAGCATGGACAATGACAGAGTCATATTTGCACATGTTGTGGAGTGACTTGAGTGCATGAGTTATGTGATGGATCCTGGCACCCGACAGGCAGCTCACAGTAATTTTCTCCTTGTTCAGCCTGGTGAGTGGGACATCAGTGTGCCTGACTATAGAGTCACCTATGACTAAAGTGTTAGGTATGTTGTCTTGCCTTAGGGGCTGTTGCTGGGTGGCACACTGGTGTTGTGAGCTATGTGACACTTTGGTTGTGATTGGTGTTTGCGTTTCAGCTTCAGAGGTCCTTGTTGCTTGTGCAGGTTACAGTTAAGGGCCTCCGCATATGTGGATTTAGTGTTGCTATGTGTGGGTGTTGGTGTGAGTTTAGAAGGGCTATGTGTTGCTTGAGTGTCTCCTTTTGACTGTCTAGCACAATCATGGGTGGAGAGAGCTTTGCTTCCAGTTTGGCTAGAACATTTAATTAAATGTTATGACTGGAGACTCGACCATAATTCTTTGTAGTGCATGGCACTTTATTTGCTCCATGTACTACTAGTAACAAGGATAAAAAGCCATAAAGCATTTAAAGAGTGCTGTCAGACAGACAATGTAACACAGTCATGCTTCCCAAATGTCCAGATGTCCACAGAATGTCCAGAGTTGTGTCACATATGTTTGGTCTGTTCCTCATAAAATCTTTGTTTTTTAGACAAATCACCAAGGATTGAAGTCATAAATAATAACATATATTTGATTTTCAAACTTTATATCCTTCAGAAAATGCAGGTGAACACACATCTTGTTAGTCTAGCTACTTTCTAAGTTTATAGAAAGTAGGGAGAGCTTATCAGTATGGACAGCAGCCAGAAACAAATCTGTTTTTATTCTTCAGCTGTCCGTTGCTGGTCAGTACTGGCAGATCTGACTGCCTTGCATGAGACCCCACCTTAACAAGTTAATCAGAAGGTGATTAACACTTGTTATGATCGAGTCTGTCACTGTATAAGTGCTTAACTAATTTGTCTCTTTCCAAATATCGGAACGTAATCACTTCACTCCATGCACTACATAGAAATTATCAATACTTTCAAAACAGGCTTTCTGTTAGAAGTGCTATGCTGCTTTCCTGTTCAGTGGTGATTGTTTTTCTGCCAGTATGATTAAGGTATAACAAAAGGGAACTTCACAGTTTGCCAAACTGCTGTTTTCCTTTTTGTTCTTGTGTATTATGTCTTTAGATGTTGTGGTGTTTTAGTCTAACACTATAAAAAGAACATTTTATTTTTTCTGTTAATCTGCTTAGCTTATTTGCCAGTCACATGTGTGTGTGTGTGTGTGTGTGTGTGTGTGTGTGTGTGTGTGTGTGTGTGTGTGTGTGTGTGTGTGTGTGTGTGTGTGTGTGTGTGTTTTCCATGTTTGTGTAATTAGTAGACTTTGTATTACAGAATGCTAGGCTGTGCCTTTGTTTCTTCCCAGTACTCTTTAGCTAGAAATATAGCAGGGCAAATCACAGTTATTTATATAGCACAGCAGTTAGTAATAAATTCTCAAACATGTATTAGTGCAAACCATATTGGATCTTGAAATACAGTGATTGCATTTCTGCACTTCAACAACAAAATTAAATTTCCTTATACTGAAAGAGTACTTATTAGTCAGTAAACACAACAGATTTATATACTCTATTTCTTTCTGTATCTTTGTTTCCTTTGTATGCTCACCATAACATCTCCCTCAAATGGACCCAGCCCATTTGTCTTCTTAGTAAGGGTGTACCAAGTACAGAATGGTAGCAAGAACCACTCAAAGGGGCCATTATAGAAGTAGCCATAAGGTTTGCTTGTACCTTCATTGGCATCCCGAAAACTAGGGTAATTTTTATATTCCCTAGCTCACCCTAGAGGAAACATGTATGCCCTTTTATCTGCACATGCATGGTGCTTTGCACATGAAGACAAGTGCTACCATCACTGGCTTGGGTGGCCACAGCCCATATACTTTTGAATTCCAGCATCCTGCTTATAAAAGCCTACTTTGTTGGCAGCAGATCAGCAGAGCCAGCCAAATGAGTACCCCTAGATCCTCACCTCAGGATAGGTAAGCCATATGTTGCCCTATCCTGTCCTCCCCTTCTAGTAGCTGACCTGTTGTTCATACTCAGGTGGTCTAGGTTGCAGTCGGGACTTCTTCCCTCTGTGCCTCAGAGCTGGGCTAACATACAAGATTTATTAAAAGTGTATACCACAACAATACAAAAAATGGAGTTGCAGATAAAACAAATAGCTTAAAAGATATTTGCTAATATAACAATTGTTTTCCAAGAAATAATACTTAAATGAATGTGTGTAATTATAACCCTGAGCATGAAACACAAGAGGTCATCATTATTTACACATAGTTCAGGAAGAAGAATTTTACATTAAGTATTATTCTATCTGTTTTTTTATAATTGCATAATTTTTGTTATTTTATGCATTTTTTAATTTGGAAAAAATAACAAGCACATGGAGTTTTTTTTTTTTTTTTTTTTTATGGAAGCTTGCATTTGGTAGTAGAACACTCAGTATTCACAGTATATACAATGTGAATAAACAGCATTACGGAAAACATTAAGTCAAAGGTTTTTAAACATTACCACAATAACTGCATCATTGGACAGCTATTATAATTAGTAGTGTTTAAAGAAGTTTGTTTTTACTAGTTATCTTTGAAGCAACAACATGCAGAAGAATTTTTAAGGTGGTCTGTTAGTCTAGTCCTGAAATGTGAGTAGCTGGTGTTATTATGAGCTCCTGGTAGGAATTTAGTTGGCTGGGATATGCTTCTCAGTTTTTCCCCATCCAATGGCAAAAACAAATGGGATCCATTCCAAGGTTAAAGTGCAGACTGGCAGCTGTTTAAGTGGATGTCAAAAATCCCACGGCACTTGTTTATGGACAACAGGGATAGTGTGATTGTTTATAAGATATCAAATATTATAGCATTACTTTGAGACATTATCACTCAAATTCACCAAAGCATCATGTTTTTCACATCACAAATTACTTTACCTTCCATTCAATTCCATCTCAAGAAATCCACTTGCAAAGAAAACAAAATTTAAGTATTACTCCATCTGTGTCTTTCCTGGATCTGTTTCTGCAGTTTCTCTGCACAACATGATGGATTTTTGTGAAACCTCACATTTACTGGCTTATGTTACAGCATCTATTAAGATAGTGAGCAGCAGGGTACCAAAAAAGAAGATATCACAGCCTCATAAATCAATGCCAGAACTGCGTTTGTGGTCATGGCAGAAGCACTGAAATAATTAGTGTTTTGTGATTAACTGTTGCAAGCTGCTTGTTACATTTATAGTGGACAGCTTGTTAAAATTTCAGCGCAGAAGAGCTTTTTTTGATCCTCAGCTATGAGTTAGGGAGGTGCCGGTTTGGGGTGTTATACAGGGTGTCTGATGACCTAGCTATGGCTCTATACCAATGTCTGTATTTGCAACCTTAAGCAAACAAAATAATGTGGGAATTCACTGATTTAGCTATAAAAGAATAATGTCCTAGCTACAAAGACAAAAGTCTTGTAAAGAGCCTAAGACCTGGGTATAGACTGCATAATTAGTCATTTTAGCTGTGTATCTGTCTCTTTTATCTCATTTAGATTATCAGATTCACACGTTAGCTAGAAAATCTGGCCTGAAGGTACATTTCTAAGCTTGAACAAAAACACATACATTAGTAACACATCCAAGATTAACATTCAGAATACCTGAAAAGGCCAATAATGAGAAGGCCATATTATAAAATGGGTTCACTGACACAAAATATGTTTTTTGAAGGCACAGACAAAAAACTGCAGGAAGCAGCAGTACTCCTTTACCATCTTTGTGTTGGAATGAACAGACAAGACCAAAGACAATTTCCTGCCTTCCTAATGTAATACTGTGGGGAAAAGGAGTGAAATCACTTCATCATGGCAGCCTCCACTACGTCACTTTTGATATAACTAATAAAAAAGAGTATTGTTGGAAAATTAATAGTACTGAGAACATCAGGATATGGTGACAAATTTCAGCATATACACATACATGTTTTTTGGTACTGCTGCTGTTATGTTAAAGTTTGGATTTTTTTATTTAAGTGATTAAATCGCTTAAGATGTCGGAACATTTGATGGTCCATATATGGAAGGATCACTGCTGGCAAAATAATAGTAGCATAATCATAGCGTGCAAACAAAGACTATAAAAATTTAACCAAAGTTTGTTTGATGACTCTTACTTCTGACATTGCTATACCCTTTACCTTAAGGCCATGCTACTTATTTATTTATGTGTTTATTTATATATTTAAATTTGTTTATTGGGGTAGAACACTGATCAAATAATTACCAATTACAGACTCGGCCCGGGTTACATCATAATGTAACAAAAACAATGTACAGTATACAAGTAACAAATAAAGAGATGACAATGGTTTACATTTGAGAATACGTGTAGAAAATCTGACACAGAATACATACAGAGAAGTTGTAACAAACCAAATATATGTAGAGTTACATAAGTGGAGTGGAAAAGGGAGAACAGAATTAAAACAGGAGATGTAGAAGTTTTGGAGATATGGGCAGTGGTACCTGGGTTAGGGAAGCTAGTAAGATGAAAGCAGGGATTAGGTATTAGGTTAGGTGTCGTGGGTTTAGGGCTATAATGGTGTGGTAAGCAATACCATTTCAGTGTAAAATCAAATTAAATTGGAGAGTACTTTGGAAATACCTAGGCCTTTAAACATTCGCCACTTTTGATTTTTATGTGTTTCCTGTTTTATACTAAAGTGGGCAATGGTTTGCTAAGATTTTCAACCATCTGACAAAAAGCAGACACTAACATTATGTTTTGGATGTGGTTTTGAAATGGGGTGGAGAGATACTTTGTCTCTATGGTGATTTTGTGTGCCATTCATTAACATTATATGTAATTGCATAAGGCTATTACTCAGTAAGACCGGTGTACCATACTCTACTCAGTTCATAAAAGTTCTTCAGAAACTTCTGTATGACAGAGAGCAGGAACAAACACTCCTGATGGAGACCACATATAAAGACACATTTAGTATGCAAATGAGCATTAACAACATAAAATGCAATTAAAAAAAAAGTGAATGGCAGACTTCACTATGCAAAAGGGAAGGGAAGCTATGGTAGTGCCAAGTTAGACAATGAACTGCGAACACAGCCGAGCAGCATCTGACCTCCAAGGGTTGGTAGTAATTGAGTTACTACTCCCAAGAATGACACACACACACATCACAAGATGCAAAACACATCCAGGAATATAACTCACATCTCTGAGGGAGAAGTGTGCTGTCAACAAGCTACCTACACTCACCACACAGTTCAGTGACACAGCAAAGTTGCTGCCAACAGGTCAAGTTGTTGTCCTTTGTCCCATCATTAGCTTATTACAACTGTCCTCTGTCATGACAAGTGGGGCAAAATCTTTTATGAATGAGTTCCTTCCCTGAGTGTGGTGGTCCAAGACTGAAGAAGCAGATGTAATTGGGGAAATGTGCAAGGTGCAGGGGGTCTAGTTTGTGTGTGTGTGTGTGTGTGTGTGTGTGTGTGTGTGTGTGTGTGTGTGTGTGTGTGTGTGTGTGTGTGTGTGTGTGTGTGTGTGTGTGTGTGTGTATCTGTCTGTGCATGTTTTAGAGGGACTGATGCTACAAAGAAGTGCAGGGACTTCTCTATGCTAAGACCAAGTCTCCACTTTACTAGCTGGTTTCGTACTAGCATTGCAGAGCACTGCTTAACTTTATGATTTTTGCTTCTGTCATGCCTGTGGACTCCACTTGTAGCATATGACCATTTTATGGAACTGCAACATTATGTCTGCAAGGGACCACTATGTAATTTCGAAATACTGAAATCCCGAAATTCAGTATTTCGAAATTACATAGCCGAAAACTCAAAGTTCTGAAACCGGCAGAAGTGCGAAAT
Organism: Protopterus annectens; assembly: GCF_019279795.1. Taxonomy (NCBI): domain Eukaryota; kingdom Metazoa; phylum Chordata; order Ceratodontiformes; family Protopteridae; genus Protopterus; species Protopterus annectens. The sequence goes on along the minus strand of NC_056728.1, from coordinate 518,792,606 downwards.
TCAAAATCCCGAAGCATGGAGATGTTGAATTTCTGCTTCCGCTGGTATGGTGTGTGGATGTATCGGTTGAATTTAGGTAAGTTTGTGTGTGTAAATGTGGGGGCTTTAGTGTGTGAAAGTGTGTGTTGTGACTGTGATGTGTGTGTATGTGTGAGGGACTGTAAGATGTGTGTGTGAGTTTAGTTTGTGTTTCTGTTTGTGCGATCGATCTCAGAGTTAGAATATATAAGTAGGGGGGTGTGGGGGGCGCAGATGCATTTATTTGATTGTGGGGGAGAGTTTTGTGTTTGTTTATATGTGTACTGTATGTGTAGTGTAGTTTTGGCATTTTGAATTTTGCGGTTGTGTGTTTTCGGAATTGTGAGTTGTGCTTGGGTTTTTGGGTATGTAATTTTGAAATGCTGAATTTCGGGATTTCAGTATTTCGAGATTACATAGTGGACCTGTCTGTAAATACCTGAAAATTATTCCTTTATGAGGGTGCCTGAGTTTGCTGAACTTGTATATATCCAATCTGCACTGGCATGTCAATAGAACCGATATTCTGTTTAGCTTTTACTTTCTAATGTTGTTTTGCCATATTTTTTTAAATATTATTTTTTTCTTCAAAAACCACTGTTATGATGGATTAGACAGATCTAGGAAAACTTCTGAAAAGTTGACACATTTAAGAAAAAAAAACTGAGTACAGGTTTTAGGGTACAGCCTGAATTATGCAAACATGTCAGAATGTATTATGGAGACACAAAATACATTGTGGGAACAGCATGAAAATACAGAAAAATAAAATTGCACAGTGTTGCAATCTTCAGCAAGACAGTTTTGGTATGAATATTAAAATACAATATGAGACACTTGAGTGATTCTAATGCAATAGTATAGGAAAGAATATCAAAATGTGATGAAACAGACATTTTTCAGTTTGTGAGTGATGGACTCCTTTAACAAATTATAAAAAAACAGAATAGCTACAAGCAGGCCTCTAAGAGCAAATGTAAGACCTTAGAACTCTAGGAGCTTTTGTTAGTCACATCAAATCATTGTTCATTTGAAACAAATGCTGCTGGAAAAGCTCTGAAGAAAGCAAAACATTAAAGAAAATTGGCAAGTTGTCTGTAATCTGTAGCTGGAAACAGCACATTTCAAGAAGAGGCCAAATGAGTTTGCTAGTAAGCCAACTATCAGTCACTAGTTATTAGATAAAAATGTAGCTGAGGCTCTTGCATTGTGTTATATCCAGATAGATAAGTGCATCTAAATCAGATCCATCTCTGTGCTCGGTTCAGCATTTATTTGCTTTGCAGGTGCCAGGAAAGAAACAAATACAATAAGTTCACACATTCAGCTGACATGCTTACACAGCAGTGGCTTTTGAGCAATTTGATCATTGGTAAGCGTCTGTTGATATTTTCTTGTGTACATGCATGTAACAAGATTAAGCAAAAGTTATCGCTTGACTTCTTTTTTGTAAGGGGAAGTTTTTCATAATCTGACAAAGAGTGGTATAATGTTATCTGTCATACATTTCCTATATTAGTAAAATGTATTTCTAGTATTAGGGACCCTGATCTGATGTATTCATGCAAAATTGCAAACAAATCTGGGTCAGTCATACTTGCAAGATCAGGCAGAGTTCACCTTTAGATAACCTTGGAAAAGAGAATATGGCAGATGTTCATCGTGCATACAGCTGCAGTAATCACATATGGGTTCTCTGCCGTCATTCCAAAGTCTTGGTCCGCATCGGTTGTTCCGACGTCGCTTTCTTCCAGTGCAACAGGGGTATATAAAACACAGGCAACGCCACTTTCTTCCGCCTTTTTTTGCGCGCAGTGCCCGGAGCAGAAGCAGTTCGCAAGTGCCGGTCGGCCAGCTCCTGAATTTACGATTAATTGGAAACCAAGTCTTCTTTAAAGCTGAAATTTTTCTTGCCTCAGACCGATGTCAGAAAAGTTAACAATTGTATTGCTTGTGGGAAGCAAATACCGCATAAGGATTTCCATTCCCTCTGCATACCTTGTTTAGGCCCAGACCACGGCTGTCGCTTACGCTACTTTCAATAAATGAACTATTAAGCCGCCGGGAGTTCGCCCAACACTATTTTGGTACAGCCTTTGATTATAAAATGTCGGACTCCGACTCCGACTACCGTTTTGTCCAAAAAACGCAAGGACAAGGACCGACACGCGAGGTCCGCGATCTCCACCGACATCACGCCAAGACCGCTACACGTGGTCCGGTTCTCAGCGAGACGCCTATGCAGTCCCTGACTACCGACGACTCTTCTTTGGCGGTGTCTTCTGTACCCGAGACTGCAGGTACCTCGGCCCATACCCAGACTACAACCACCGAAGCCACTGTGAGTGTTGAGCCTCCTAATGTGGACAGGTCCACTTCCACCCATGGTGTCTTTAGACCCTCATCTTCCTTTTCCATTAAGGCCTTTACTAAGTCCAAATCAGTCATGCATCCCAAGAGGCCTGTTGCACAGGGCCCATCTCCAGGCCCCATGCCTAAAAAGCAGATGCTAAAAATGGCTGAGGATTTAATTACTCTTATCAGGGGTTCCCAACCTCCTCCAGACAAGAGACCCAGAGTGGAGGAAGATTCTCCCTCTTCGGACCAGGGCTCCATTATTTCAGGACTTCCTGATGAAGAGGAACACTCGTAATCCCCTTATGAAGATTCGGATGCAGAGCAGTCCATTCCTTCTGTATCTCCCCCAGAGGATTTTTCTTTTGGGGAAACCTTGCACACCTTGAGGGAACACTTCCATTGGGAAGGCCAAGACTTTTCTGATTCCAAGAAAAGACTTAGGGAATTTCTTTTGTTACCTCAGCACAGACCTCTGGCGATACCTCCTATCTTGGACATACTTGATGATGTTTATTCGGAGGCCTGCCTTAATCCGGATTCCCTGCCTCCTGCCCCAGTCAAGCCTGATAGGTACTACAGAGTTCCTAACTCTCACCAATTTCTTTACAAAAGCCATAATGCTGACCCTGAAACCATTTCTCAAGGCCCCAAGGGAATGAAGGCCTCTACTGCTAAGAATCCACTACCTTCCGAAAGAGAGTCTAGATCCTTAGAAAGTTGGGGAAAAAAGGTATATACCTCGGTCACCCTAGTCATGAGGGCCTTAAATTGTCAGTTCCATATGCTTAAATATCAGCAGTTTCTGTTATCACAATTAAGGAATAAAATGTCACAACCTGAACAACCAGATTTGAAGGAGTTGCAGGATATGATGCATAGTGCAGAACAAGTGGGTAAACACACCTTACAATGTGGCTATGATGCTGTAGAGGCCTCAAGTAGAGGTGCTGTTACAGGATCAGTAATTCGTAGGCATGCCTGGCTTAGGGAACAAACCTTGCCTGATCATGTTAAAGCTAAACTGCTAGATGCTCCTTTACAAAAGGATGTATTATTTGGTACTAATGCTGAGGAGATACTACGGAACATGGAAGAAAAAGCTAAATCTATGCAAACTGTCAAGGCTTTTCTACAGGTTCAACCACCACGTTTTAGCAGAAATTGGCCTTCTAAAAACTGGTCCTTTCCAGCCACGGACAAGCCCCAAAGAGGTAGATACAGAAGGGCAGAGGACAATCTCAAGGATCATATAGAGGCAGACAATGGCAAACTCCACCACCAAGAGGTGGAGACAGTGCACAACAATACAGGAAACAAACCCAATGACTTCCCCCTTTTCATGCCAAGCAAGTCTCAGCTGGCAGCACCCTTGGGAGGAAAACTGGCATTATTTACAAGAAATTGGCATATTATCACAACAGACAAATGGATCCTGGACATTATAAACAGAGGCTACAGATTTCATTTTCACACTCTTCCAAAATGAGAGGCATGCCAACCTGCCACACAATCAAAGGGCAGAGGCTCAAATACAAATTTCAAAGCTCATGGACATGAAAGCTATTCAAGAGGTACCTACTCACGAGCAAGGCCAAGGTTTTTATTCCAGACTATTCCTGGTACCAAGGAAAGGAACCGACTGGAGGCCCATTTTGGACTTATCCATCCTAAACACATTTCTACTCGTACCAAAATTCAAGATGCTCACCTTACAGCAGCTTCTTCCCATGCTGGGCAAGGAGTTTTGGCTGGTAACATTGGACCTCAAGGAGGCATACCTGCATGTCCCAATCAGACAATGCTGCAGAAGATACCTCAGATTTCTAGCAGGTTCAATCCACTATCAATTCTCTGCATTGCCCTTTGGCTTATCTACTGCGCCCAGAGTATTCACGAAATGCCTGGCATCAGTAATTGCCTACTGCAGACTTCAAGGGATACAAATTTACCCTTATTTGGACGATTGCCTGATCCAAGCGGACAGCAAGCACATACTTCTGGAACATCTGGCTTATGTAACACGGTTATTGAATTCTCTGGGATACACAGTCAACAAAGAGAAATCCAGGCTAACTCCATCTCAGAAAATAACTATCCTGGGTGCCAATTTGGACACAAACACCCAGATGGCCTATCTTACGCCAGAAAAACAAGGGCAACTAACTCAGTACTTCAAAATACTAGCAAATTGTACCAGGCTAACTGCAAGGAAAATCCTGCAGGCTCTGGGCTTCATGGCATCTTGCATTCTTCTAATCCCATGTGCAAAGTTGCATATGAGGAAACTTCAATGGTACCTAAAAAAACTATGGTCTCAACACAGCCACAGTTTGGAAACAATAATACCAATAATTCCATGTTTGCAAAAGGAATTTCTATGGTGGGCCCAAGCATGTCAAACAAACACAGGTCTACCATTCTGCAAGCCTCAAGCAAATCAAGTCATCACAACAGATGCCTCAGACTACACCTGGGGGGCACACATGACAGAAAGGTGCATTCAGGGCAAATGGTCCCAAAAGGAAAAGCACCTTCACATCAATCAAAAGGAAATGCTAGCAGTGATAAATGCAATTACAGCTTTCAAGGACCTCCTGCATCCAGGACAATTATTGATAAGAACAGACAACACCACAGTAATGTGGTACATAAACAAACAAGGAGGAACACATTCATACCCCCTGTGCAGGCTAGCCATGTCACTTTGGAACCTGGCTCTGGAATGGCAAATCGAACTTCAAGCACAGTACCTGCCAGGATTGGAAAACACGCTGGCAGACAATCTAAGCAGAAATATGACAGACCCACACGAATGGAAGTTGCATCCTCAAGTGTTTACAAAGATAGTCCAAGCGTGGGGAAGGCCAGACATAGATCTCTTTTCCTCCCACAGGAATCATCAATTGACAAAGTTCTGCTCAAGGACCTTCCATCCAAAGGCCTGGAGAGTGGACGCCCTTTCTTTCAGTTGGGCAGCACGGACAGTTTACGCCTTCCCACCTTTGCCTCTTCTGCCCAAGGTGCTCTTGAAAGCAAGAGCAGACAGACCGAAGATGATACTGATTGCACCAGACTGGCCAAGACAACACTGGTACCCACTATTGAGGAGCCTAACACATACTCCTCCCTGGACTCTACCTCTAATGCCTCTTCTATTGACTCAGCACAGCTACAAAACTCTTCACAGTCAGCTGAAAACACTCAATCTGGCTGCATGGAAAATTCCTTAACACCACGACAGATCCTACTCTCTAAAGAGGTGAAGGTAGTCATTTTGGAGGCCAGAAGGCCATCTACTAGAAAGGCTTACTCCGCTAAATGGAAACGGTTTTGTGCTTGGAATGAGAAAAAAGGCCAGGAACCTAGAAAACTGAATTTACCTCAGATATTGCAGTATCTAGCTGAGCTGTTGAACAGTGGACTTTCATTTTCCTCCATCAAAATTCATGCCTCAGCCATTTCTGCAGAATACAACACTGATCCACCCTTATTCTCTCACCCACTCTTAAGACAGTTCCTCAGAGGGGCTAAAAATATAAGACCTCCAAGGAAACAACCAATACCAGCCTGGGATCTTAATTACATTCTAGAAAAATTAACATTGCCTCCCTTTGAACCAGCTGCCTCAGCACATTTGCAATATTTGTCCTGGAAAACAGCTTTCCTTCTGGCCATTACCTCAGCTCGTAGGGTTTCGGAACTGCAAGCCCTCATGGCTGTGCAGCCCTTTCTCATCTTCCATCAGGACAGGGTTTCCCCACGAACCAACCCATCATTTATGCCTAAGGTAGTATCCAGGGTAGCTTTAAGTCAGGCCATACACTTACCTACCTTTTACCCCAATCCTCAAAACAAAAAGGAAAGGCTGCTACATTCTTTAGACATCCATAGACAGCTACGTTACTATTTGGACAGAACAAAGCCTTTCAGGAAATCAGAACAACTCTTTGTGTCCTATGCTGTAGGAGCTCAAGGGAAGCCAATTTCCAAACAGACTATTTCAAAATGGATAGGCCACTGCATACGGTTTTGTTACTCCTTTCATGGCAAATCTGTTCCTACAGGCATCAGATCCCACTCCAAAAGGGCCACAGCTACCTCTACAGCTTTCCTCAGAGGAGTCCCTACCAAAGATATTTTGGAGGCAGCCACTTGGAGTTCTGTGCATACCTTCACAAAACACTACCATCTGCCTTTATACTCCAAAACTAGAGCAGGCTTTGCCACTGCTGTGTTGCAGGGCATTCTGGCTCCTCCCAGTTCAACCTAGTGCCTACCACCCTCTGCGTAGCTTTGGGATTCTACCCATATGTGATTACTGCAGCTGTATGCACGATGAACATAGTACAGTTTTGTACCTACCATAAATGTAGATGTTCGAGTGCTTATACAGCTGCAGTACAGGTTCCTCCTTCCCCTCTTGGTAAAGGCCTAGTGGCTAACACCTCTTCATACAACCTGTATGGGTTATCCTTCAATGGTGTATTTGCTTGCAACTACTGATTTTTGATTACATTGCATTGCATGTTTATATTTATAATTTATGTATTGCCTTCCTTTTGGGGGCACCTGACATCTGGGGCAAGAAAGACTGAAGAAAATGGCGTCGGCTGTGTCTTATATACCCCTGTTGCACTGACGTCAGGAAAGAAAATGACAACAACCAACGCTGGACCAAGACTTTGGAATTCGGCCGACCGAGGGACCGCCTGACGGCAGAGAACCCATATGTGATTACTGCAGCTGTATTAGCACTCGAACATCTACATTTATGGTAGGTACAAAACTGTACTTTTTTGTAACCTTTCTAAAGAATTTGCTCAGGTTTTACAATCCTATGATTTTGTTTTTTTGTTAGAAGGAATCATTCCACTTCAAGTTCTTTCTCGTTTTTGAAGGCTGTACACAGCACCATATTCAATAATGGGTCAGATCAGTGAGACATACTGTGCAACAGCTATCTCTTTTGTGTGACTAGACATGATCTTTAAAAATTGATGGGCTACAGAATATGTTCCTCTGATCTTGGTGGATTCACACTGGTCAAAATTTAGCTACCATTTCCACTATATCTGTAAAGATTATATTATTTTTATGATGTAAATACTAATTTTGTAATTATAACTTATATCCTTTTTGCCAAGTCTCATGCTGCATTTACTGACATTAAAAGTAAGGGCATTGCTAGAGGACCAGGTCTGCACTTTTTGTAAAACATCTTAGAAGTTTCTGACATAAACCGTAGCTGTGTAGTCAGCTGATATGGGCCCCCTGCAACTGTATTAATCTGCTTGCCACAATGTAACAGGTGCATTGTTACAGTTAAGATCACCACAGATGCAGTATCAACATTCAAAGGCAACGCTGGTACTGCATTCCCACACCAATGAACAACACTTTGTGGCCGGGGCAACCATCCTCTTCACTCCACCGTAGTAATGGCTTTGTCTTTGATATCCTTTAATGGAGTAGTTATATTACCAAGATTACACTAACATATTTTCTTTTCTATAACCCAATTCCCACTTATATATGTCTGAGAAAATTAGTCAAGAAGGGCACATACTCAGTAGTAGTTGTCACTTACTAGAATAGACAGGTTTCTTTTGCTTAACAAGTGTTTTACATATTTAATTACATATACATTTAGATGTAAAGCTTTTTATCTGTCAGTCATGTGAAACATGAGATAAAAATATGCACCGTCAGCCCTCTATCTGATTCCATTTTTACCTCTTTAAAAAATTCCAGCAGATTTATAAGACAAAACTTCCGCTATACAAACCCATGTTGTTATAAATCTAAGATAAGAAGATCCATGGTGCCATTTTGGATTAATTCCACTGTGACTCTCTCCATGATTTTGCTTCAATGCCATTCAGTCTGTTGCGTCTAAAACTGTTTGGTAGGTCTGATGTGACCCCCATTTTTTAAACTGGTGCAACTACAGCATGTTACCATAGGCCATGAATGTGCCTACATGCTAACATTTCATTTGACATAACCAAAAGGAATTTAGTGATTTAGTTATGGCAACAGTAATTATGTCTTTGGTTTCAAAAGAGATGTTCCCCTTGTCTTTTTAGCACATATTTCTTGACTTATTTCAAAGTTTGTTCAAATCTCTTGGGAGAACTCCTGATTACCCAAAGTTAATAATAATAATAATAATAATAATAATGATGATGATGATGGTGATAATTAGTGTCTTTATGAAAAGGCAAGCAACTTTATATGTGAGGTTTCATGGATGGAATAAAGTACTGGGTTTAGCCACAAATGCAAATGAGAAAACTTTAAGATGTTCGTAAAGTATTATCATCAAAGTTCTTATGTTCATAGGTTAAGTAGTAGACAATCAGTCTACAAATCATTACAAGCCAACTCAATAAACCATCTTTGCAAGCTCCCTCCAACCTCAAGGAGGGAACAAAAGGTAGCATGAGGAGAATCTGGGGCTGTCCATCCAATTATCTAGATATACCTTGAAGGTAAGGGTGCTACTCTTCATGACATTTAGTGGAAATTTATTCTAAATGTGAGAGATACATTGGGATGTGAACCTGTCATGCCAGATTGTGTCATCTCTCTGCTGATAAAGGTTTAGGTTATTTAACTGAGTATCTGATGAATCATTGGTTATGCAAAGGAAGAAGGTTAAGGAGGAGTGGATCATTTATTGCTTGAAAGGCACATATCATCAAGGAGGAGTCTGGAAAAGATGGAGTACAGAGAGAAGAGTGTGTCAGAATTTCTAGATAGTCTGTTAATCTTTTTTTAGTTAGGAATTTCTGAAGTCACAAATTGAGTACTGTGTTTACACAAATACAATAATGGCTCTGATGGATGGTGAGTAAAGTGGAATTAAAGCTTCTTTAGATCTATAGGACACATCTTTGAAGGTTAGATGAGCCAGATACTAAGTTTATAAAACTACTGTGCAGACATGAGATTGCCAAGATCACTTTCAGCAGTATCTGGAGGGTGTGGTCATCTATATGGTATGATATGATAAAGAAATTATTTGTTTATATTATATTTGTTCACATGTTGGAGCAATCATGAGTCAGTGAGTAATAAATAACAATACCCAATTTATATTCATTGCCATAAATTAGGAGTGTTGGCTTGAAGATCTGCCAGATACATGCGAAAAGAGAGAGAGGGCCCAAACATTGAGCACTGTTGTAAAGGGCTGGCATTTTTTCTTCTTCTAGAATTGGCACCTGTGACTCTAACCATATGGGTTTTGCCCATAAGTTGCTGTTCATTTCACAACATAAGGATTAATTTCAGATTTGGAAGTTTGTTAGTAATGTCTCCATAGGGAAAGTGTAAAAGGACTTGGCCGGACATATGTATGCTGTATGTACACATAACCAGTATCCTTTGTTTTGGTGGCTTTTTCAAAAAAATAATGAGGTTAAAGATTCAGGACCTTCATTTGTCAAAAGTGAATTGCTGAAGGTCTAGGATTAAGAATTTCCAGTGTCCAGATGAATGAGGTATGAGATAACTCTTTCCACAGCTTTTCATATGAGGTCTGTAGTGACCACTCTCTGTGGTTGGGCCATCATTGTATAAAGGCATTATAATGGATGTTTTCCAAGCTTTAAGAATGTGACTGTTGGAGAGACATGTGTTAAAGAGGTTAATAATGGAGTTCAGACAGGGCATATTTGATAATAATAATCAGGCAACCTGGTATAATGTCAGGACCCATGGATTTGCTTGTTCTTTGCTTTTGACAAGATTGAAAGGAGTTGTTTCAGAGTAATTATAGGGGTGGCTGAGACTGTGCAAGGGTTATAACAGAAGAGAGTGAAATTTGCACTTGCAATACACTTGCCAGTTAGGATATTAGCCATTTCCTTTGTGTAGGAATGGATGAAATGCAGTTGTAATGAATGTGCTCTGTCACTTAAATCTTGATGCTGAATGCAATATAACATTAACAAATTTTTAGAGATCACAGAAAATGAGTGTAAAATTTGCATCTTAGATAGGTAACATTTACAGCACATACAAAACTCAGATATAACACTTAAATGCAAGGGGAAATTATTGTGTTTATATGGTAGGCAGCAACAGGATGGAGCATAACTTAGCCACCAGCCCACATAGACATTCAGTTAAGTATACCTTGTCTAATGGCGGGATGGCTTGCACCTGTCACCCCTGGGCTTTCAAATACTGGCTAAGGCTCTTGCCACCCCCATAGTGCCTTTTTTAGGCAAGGCTCAAAAGACAAACCCACCTCCGTAGATAACACAAGGGAAAAAAAACTAAGGGTAATGCTGCTCAACACCAGAAGTCTAAACCTCAAGATGCACGCACTCGAGACTCTCCTCAGTATGGAGAATATCGATATCTGTGCAGTAACAGAAACCTGGTTCAAGGCTCCCGAGAGCACCCCAGCACTACCATGTTATACCTCATACCATGCTTTTTGGCCCCAAAACTTGGACCGAACCACAAAAGGAGGGGGTGTATCCATATTCATCAAAAATACACACACCTCCAGGTTAGCGGCACTGCACGAAGCATCGGAGACCATCCATGTGCAACTAACAGTGGGCAACACTGCCTTTCAGTTTGTAGCCTGCTACAGACCACCCTCCCAAACTCAGGAACCCCACTCGGCTTTCTTGAGAACACTGGAGAATATAAAAGTCTCTCCAAACACCATTATATTGGGCGACTTCAACTACCCAAACACTGACTGGGAAAACTACTCAAGCCCCAACACCCTCGCCCAATGGTTCCTAAAATTTATAAACTCAAATGCTATGGAACAACTGGTCACCACTCCCACAAGAGGGGAAAACATATTGGACCTGATCATCACCAACATGGGGACTCTATGTTCCACACCAGAGGTATACCCCCTCATTGGTAAGATCTGACCAAAAATGAATCTCACTGGACATCCATATCCCGTCCCCAGTCCCAGCCAAGGAAACCACGATGAAGAACTTCTCAAAAGCAAACTTCACACTTCTCAAAACCGAGGTGGAATCCTTCAAAGCCCCCGGGCCAGTGGAAAATACGGCCCAAACCACAGAATCCTTTACAAAAGCATTCTATGGACACCTACAGAAATGCATGGATCATGCTATCCCAAATAAAACAAAGGCACACTCCTCCAAAGGCAGGAGACCTGTCTGGTGGACCCCTGCTATAAATAAGCTATATAACAGAAGGAGGAAGCTACTACATGATAGAGCAAAATCCCAAAAAGGGAAGGCATCTCTAATTAGTACTAGCAAGAAACTACGATCCCTCATAAAATCATCTAAAGCCAGCTTCAAAAGAAAAATTGTGCAAGACACTAAAGATAATCACAAGGCCTTCTTTAGTTATGTCAGGAACCTGGGTGGCAACTCCCAGATATGCTCTGAGTTAGTGCAAAATGACAAAAAATACATTGAACCCACAGACATTACAACATCCTGGCAGACAGGTTCAGTGCAAACTTCTCCCCCCCTTCCCCCCCAAAAGAGCAAATGTCTATCCCAACAGAGTGTAGCCTCCCTGACATCATAGATGCACAGGTGAGAGCTGCCCTCTCCAAAGCAAAAAACACAGCATCAATGGGACCAGACGGTGTCCCGGGCTGCGTCTTACACGAGCTCCAAGAAGAACTGAACCCTCACATAAAGTCACTGTTCAGTCTCAGCCTTACTACAGGATATGTACCCAAGGAATGGCGTACAGCAACAGTGGTCCCGCTCCACAAAGGTGGTGCCACAACAGACCCCGGAAACTGTCACCCTATAAGCCTGACTAGCCTGGTCTGCAAAGCTATGGAGCGTATCATCATGGAACTCATAAACAAAGACATTGGGAACCTCCAGACACTACATCCTACTCAATTTGGCTTTGTTAAGGGCAGATCTTGCCTCTTGAACCTGGTCAGCATCTTTGAAACAATTACCAAGGCCATAGATGAAGGGAAGGTAGTCCACACAGCCTACCTGGACCTCACAAAAGCTTTCGACACAATACCCCACTCAGGCATCATAAACAAGCTCACCAGCTTAAATATCAACCCCTATGTCACAAGATGGGTTGCAAACTGGCTCAGGGATAGAACCCAAATGGTCAGAATTGCAGGTGCCATGTCAGACTCTAAACCAGTTACAAGTGGCGTCCCACAAGGCTTAGTCCTGGTACATCTCTTGTTCGGTATATTTTTCTCTGAGGTACAGGCTAACACGGGTGGACTATGGCTGACCAAGTTCGCAGATGACTGCAAACTGGGTGCCATAATCGACTCTCCGGCTGTCACAAGCATCCTCCAAAAGGGTCTCACAGAGACGGAAAACTGGTGCCAGAGCCATGGCTTAAAGCTAAATGCCAAAATGTGCATAATCATCCTCTTTGGGAAAAACAAAGTGCCCACAAACTACCACATAGGTGGTAATCCATTAAGTACGGAAGAAGTAATTAGGGACTTGGGGACCCAAGTAGATAGTAATCTCTCCTTTGACAATCACGTTGCCAAAGTGGTTGGAAAGACCTTCTATATAGCCCACCTTATCACAAAAGGGTTCACATCTAGATCAAGAGAGGTCATTGTGCCCCTCTACTCATCACTCATCAGGCCCATAATTGAATACAGTGCCCCATTTGGGATGTAGCTTACCCGACACCTGCAGCAACTGGAAAAACTCCAAAAGTACCTCACCAAGAGGATCAAGGGACTCAAACAGATGCCCTATGCAGTTCGGCTAAAGAAACTCCAGCTCTACTCAGTTGCTTACCACCTACTCAGAGGCGATCTGTGCCTGACGTATAAGGCCATGTCCAACCCAGAATTAATGGATATGCTCCACCTCAGAAAATCCAAATCCCTTAGAGCTACACGCTCCAGGGACTTGAACCTCAGCACAGAAATAAATAGGACATGCTGGAGGGACAGATTCATATCCCAGAGGCTCCCCTCACTCTGGAACAAACTTCCAATCCATGTTAGGCAGAGCCCCTCACTGATCCTCTTCAAGAGAAATCTTGACGAGTGGATGGGAGATAGTAAGTTTACCCCTGGGATCTCTTCTGTGACCTACTATACAGAGGCACAGTCAACTAATCATACAGAGGCACAGTAAAGGGTGGCGAAAGCCAAACGCACTCTGGCTAGGCTTATAAATGCCCTTGGGCAGATAGCCTAGTATCATCCTATGAACCTATGAACCTATAACTAACTGCAATGCTGAAAATGACTGCTTCATTCCACTTTAATTTATTAATTTGCTTAAGCCTAAGTACCACAGTATTAATTAACAAGATGAAAAAACAGAATAACATCTAGTGTGTGTGTGTGTGTGTGTGTGTGTGTGTGTGTGTGTGTGTGTGTGTGTGTGTGTGTGTGTGTGTGTGTGTGTGTGTGTGTGTGTGTGTGTGTGTGTGTGTGTAAATATAGATACACAAGCATAACATTAAAATAATAAATAAAACATACAATTTTAAAGTATAAAAGGCAGACATAATATATGCTAAAAATCAAGAGAATGAATATACGAAATCATGCATAAGTAAAAACAATGCATGTTTATTTTATTTATTTGTATTTGTTAATCAGGGGTGGTCGATATGAAACTGCCTAGATGTACTACCTAGGCAATATATATCCCTTGCCAAGGAGATTATCAAAGATGCAGAAGAGTCAGAAATGCCAGCCAGTCAGACTTAACAGTGGCGAGTGAACACATCTAAAACAAAAGTGTGGTTATATTAGTAAACAACATGACTGAATTAGGTTATGGGTAATAAACATTAGTGTAAACTTTGATGTAAAGGTCATTCTCATTGCAGTCATTAGTTCATGAACTGTTACTAGATCAGAATTGCTGCATTCTTAGCACTGTAATTGTCTGCCTGTTGTTAACGAAAATGTTAATGACTACCTAGAAGCACACAAATGGCATGAATAAGGGACATGAGGGTTGTCCAGCTCAAATCTATTAATATTCTAAATACAAATTATCCAGACTTCAAAAATGAAACTCAACAGTGACTAAAGTAGATGTTCACTGATTAACTGACAGCTGACTCAGCAGAATATGAAAATGAATCATGTGACAATCGGCCATCATTGCTAATCTGTCAAACTCTACAGAGAGGGAAACTGAAGGGACATTTTCATGCAGGAGTGACAAAAAAGATTGGTCCAGTGCCCCGTAGTTGAAAGATTGCTGAAGCATCACCCGTGTTTCATATCACAAGATGAGTATCACCCAAAAGCAGATCAACAACCAGAAACAAGACCAAACCTCAGACAAAATTGAATCCGAACAGTGAAGACAGCCAGACAGTAAACAAATAAGCAGACAAGAACAGCTGAATGTGAATGAGGTAGTCTGAGTAACTGGATCAAGATCAAACTAACTCTAGCCATTCTAATATGCTATCTAATCCCACAATCAGCTATTTTTAACAAATAATATACAAGCTGAAAAACTGGTGTTACCTACTCAAGGGACGTGAAGCTTTTTTTAAAATAAAGCCACTTTAAAACACAACAAACGTTTAGTAAAAAAGGTGAATGAAAGGACATTTGAACCACAGTCAAATACTTAACTGTCCAGTAGGAACAAATCTGAAGGACAGCCTTGAGTGTGTTTTCTCTTAAAAATGCAAGAACAACAACAACCACAGTTTCTGAAGACAATGATCATAAAATGTAACTGGGAACATGTCTGAAGAGACCATGGGGAGCTAAAAAGGATAAAGAAGTGAGAGTGAATAGGAACATTATAAGGGAGTTACTACAGTGAAAGATGAGAATTAAACTATTAAGTAACCATAATATGTAGCTTATAAAACTGTTAGGAAATGAGACTCATAAGTTCCTAGAAGGTTACTAGGCTAATGGACCTAGGGCCTTTACAAGGATAGCCATGTCATACCCATGATGGACCTAGGGCCTTTACAAGGATAGCCATGTCATACCCATGATGGACCTAGGGCCTTTACAAAGATAGCCATGTCATACCCATGATGGACCTAGGGCCTTTACAAGGATAGCCATGTCATACCCATGATGGACCTAGGGCCTTTACAAGGCTAGCCATGTCATACCCATGATGGACCTAGGGCCTTTACAAGGATAGCCATGTCATACCCATGATGGACCTAGGGCCTTTACAAGGATAGCCATGTCATACCCATGATGGACCTAGGGCCTTTACAAGGATAGCCATGTCATACCCATGATGGACCTAGGGCCTTTACAAGGCTAGCCATGTCATACCCATGTTCCCAAACTGACCACTGTTAGATGCTTCCCTAATTGACCATTGTTAGATGGTTTGTTTGTTTGCAGAGTGAATCTTTGATCAGCACTGGCTGACCCTGTCCATGAGGGAAATAGATGCCACTCCAGGGTGGTCCACCAGGGTGGCTTGTTTTTACAGGAGGACTTGGTTTTGATCCTGTCAGCTACAGCAGAATCAATACAGCTGTTTAAGTGGTTATACAGGGTATTTGTGTACTCCTCCGCATAGGAGTCATTGTTGGCTGTTTTAGCGGGGGGGGGGGGGTTGAAACTTTTCATATCATCACTTAGTAGGCTATAGTTTGTTTTGGAGAAGTTTCTCATTTTTATTGTTCCTGTGGAGGTGTCAGATCTGATCGCTACTTCAAATGAGACAGATGTATGATCTGACATTTCTAGGGGGGGGCAGAACACAAGGGTAGTGATCCACCCATATTGTTGAGTACTAAGTCCAGAACATTTGAGCCCCTTGTGGGGGTGCAGACTAACTGTTCCAGAGCATTTGTATTAACAGAGTCCAGGAACCTCAGGGTGATCAAGCTTGTGTTCATGTATGTTGTCCACTCGATAGGAGGATAGTTGAAATCTCCCATGACCAAGGTGTTTAGCCGCATAGTGAGTGACTCAAGCATGTCCAGGTAAGCGGTGTGCTTCTCATATCATGGTTCTTGATATGGGAAGCGTACCTAGCGATGATGTGGCAGGGTGCTTTACCTATACTTATTTGGACCTGGATTAGCTCAAGAGAGTCGTACTATTTAACCAGTCTCGAGGTGTATTTGGATTTAATGAAGATGGATACACCTCCACCTTTGGTTCTTTCACACTCATTTTAAGGTCTGAACGTGTGGAAAGGATTGTAGCCTTGCATGGCTGGACTGCTGTCTGTGGCCTTGAACCAAGTCTCGGTAACTGCACAGATGTCAACATTTTGCAAGGTGAGGAGAGCTTCCAGGGAGTACAGTTTCCTGTTTAGACTCCTAACATTAAGCAGCAAAAAAAGCCGAGAGGAGACAGGTGAAAACCATCTCTGGCAGAGCAGTGTGGTCTGTCAACCATGTCTTCCCAGGCTGACAGATACTGAATCCCCCTGGAATGATACCAGATGCTAAGCCAATTGTTGAAGTCAATCATTTTTTTGTTTATATTGCGGCATCATCCTGGGTGAAGGTGGAATGCTGGTTAGGGCTAGGAACATACCTGCTTGGGACACATAATCTGAGAGTTCAATCATGTCTTTCTTCATATAGTACTTCTCAAGTCATTCATCCCAACATGTACTATGACAAAGTCACAATGGTAATTGTTGTTGAGTGACTTTAGTGCCTGCATGATTTGATGGATCCTGGCACCTGACAGACTGCTGACCATGACCTTCTGCTTGTCCAGCCTGGTGAAGGGGACATCTGTGCATCTCACTATGGAATCTCTTATGACCAGGACATTTGTTTTTTAGGTGTTCTGCCTTAGAGGCTTATTCGCTGAGACACTGGTATGCATGTTATCTGTAGTAGATTTTGGTTGTGCTCAACTAAGTGTGAGTTGTTTGCTCCTGGGAAGTCTCTGGTCTTTTGGTAGGCTGTTCATGAGTACCTCGGCATATGTGGGTTTATGTGCCATATATTTATCTTGTGTGAGAGGAGAGGTATGTGTGCTAACAACCTGTCTGATGTCTTGTTTATTGTTAAGTGAGAGGATTGATTCTAGTTTCATAGTATAGTTATGTCTCACATACTGTGTTTGTTTGCTGTAGGATTAAATGGCTGTCAGTATACATGAGGCAATTATGACATCGCCTCAGGATGCCAGTGTCAATCAGGCTGTTAAAATGGGCCAAGTTGTCCTCACTTTTTGCCAGAGGCTACATTTGTGTCACTTTTGGAAGAGTACCATTCATATTACATATATAATAGGTCACACATTGCTGCCCAAACCTACACCCTAGCCAAGTACATAGAGAAACAGCTCAAGGGGACTTTTCTCAAGAGCTCTCGTGAAGCAAAACTTATTCCACCAGTGGACTTAAAGAGGAAACTAAGGGTGTTCATGCTCCAACTTTAACAGCAACTTGTTAAAATTGATCTATAAGAAACATCTGTTTAATCAACTATAAGAAAACAAGAGGACCATAATGTGGGATTTAGACTGAAGAAGTGATTTTGATAACATTTTTTGCAAACATGTTTTGACTTCAGTCAAGCTTAACCTTTAGATTTGTCCCTTTGCCTCCCCTGATGGCACTTCCTACCCCCCCCCCAAGTGGGGCTGACATCTAAAGTAAAGAGGAGTGGAGATTTCGCATGTACCTGCTTGGTATCCTCCTGACAGAAGCTATCACAGATGTGGCTTTGGAATCCCCTATTTTACAATATCTGGCAGTTTATCTGATGCTCAATATGGTAAGCAGGTAGAACATTTCATCTTGTACTCCTAGGTTTAATTCCCTCAGTTTATGGGTGGTCTGTGTGAGAGTGAATATATCACTTAATCGACTAAAGAAAAATAAAAGGTTTACAAGGATATATTCTTTTCCATTTTGCTAATAGCAATTACAGTGAAACTGTTGATTGCAGGGAGTCTATCCTCCCTGCACTTCCTGTGTAGGGGGAGACCCCTTGTCTTTTATTTAATAACTCCACAGTCGCTGAACAGTGGGTGGTGAAATACGTATACCACATCTGCGGAAAGTGACTTCCAGCAAAGTGATTTTATGATTGTCAGTCAGACGAACTGTGGTTGATCATCTCTCTGGCCCCCCCCAAAAAAGTAGAACTCCGGTTTTACCCCTGAAAAGAGGTTCTTGTGCCAGTTAACAATAAATAAATGTTGTTAGTCTTCTAGTGCAGGGGTGTAAGACACTGTTGCCTTACTTTGGGATACATTGTGTCCCAATAGGTAGTATTAATCAGAATCTCTAGTCAAGAATGGTAGTGACAAGTGGAAAGGACTGAATGAGCATGCCCTGCACTAGACTGGATATGTTTCCTTTCTATCCTTAGGTCTTAACGTATCTAGCTTATTGGCAGGGGTTCCTGTCACATAGTCGAACTTGTACAAGTTCGAACCCCATATAGTCGAGACCATAAGTTCGAACTTGTACAAGTTTGAGCATTTAAACGGAAATCTCCGTAAGGGGAGGTTTCCATTCATTTCAATGTGGTGTGATCTCGGAGTTGGTATATTTAAGTAGCGGGGTGTATGGGGGGGTTGCCCCCTGCTTACAACAGTTTATTTTGTTTTTACTTCTTTTTTTTTTATCACTAGTCAAAGTTTTGTAACTTCGAAAGGAATGGTTAGAACATTCCGTGTTCGAAGTTATAAAACTTCGACTATGTGATTATAGACCCTATTGGCAGCTGCTGATAGACCTGAGAATGGAAAATGATTATTATTGTTAGAGTAAATGGTTGGCTTCCTTGCAAAGAGCAGCTTCACATAATAATTTACAGTGCATGGAATTATAATATTTTATTATACATGTCTGGTGTGCGGTATCTCTACTCATCATGTGCCTGCAAATGGGCTTTTGTAATTAGTATACTACTACGATAAACAAACTAAGTAAATAAATAAGTGTCCAAACTTTTCTACTAATATATTTGTATTTAGGTGCTTGCAGTTAAGCTGTGTATTAACTTGGTGTTTATGTTTAAGCTGATTGCATTTCCACTGTAGTTTGTGAATGTGCATGATATAAAACTGTTTACACATTAGCCTCCGGTACGTAAAAATCAACTGCCAATCATTAGCGGACCGGAGTTCCGCTGTGGCGACCCCTAACCGGGAAAAGCTGAAAGACACACACACACACACACATTAGCCTCATATTTCTAAGTATTTTTCCCTTGTGCTTAGGTTATGGTTGAAAAGGGCCTTTCGGCCAGCTCACTTACAAGGTTAACAAATATTAAAATATTGTACTACTGAAGTGAAGTAGTCAGATATACTATATATATATATATATGTATATATATATATATATATATATATATATATATATATATATATAAATAAAATCTCTCCCTCACTTCTTGCTCCCGGTTGGCCTTACCCTTCTTTGGATGCCTTTGTACAGGTTTTGTGGTTTACTCCTTAACCTTCACTGTTTGGTGGCTGGAGTGAACACCTGCCTCATTGCAGGGGACATCTTATACTCTCCGTTAGTGCTCCTGCACACACACAGACACACACACACACACACACACACACACACACACACACACACACACACACACACACACACACACACACACACCTACAATTTCTACTGTCAATGACTAGGAATGCTAAGCAAAACTCTGCAGCCATTGTTGTTCTCCAAACTTCCATTTAGAAAGTAGTAGTCTGACTGTCTGGGGCCACAATTTTATTCCCTCGAAGGATGGGTGTGACAGGATAAGATATTCACTCCCATCCTCCCTTGCTTGGCTATTCCAGCACCTAAGCTGTTAGTCAGACTTGGGTTAACTGGGTCATAGTTAGGGAGTCATCCTAATTTGCCACAAAGATGAGTCATATATTCTCTTGGAGAAAAAATGTTAGAAAAGAATCGTGAAGCTAAATGTATGGCAGCGTGTATAGTCTAATAGTTTGAACACAACTGTAAATACAGTGCCTGTTTAATTTTGCCAAAAATCTGATGATGTTGTGATATTAGCTCTGAGTTACACAAAATATTTGCTACCATGGTTACATTGTAGACAGCATGCATCCAAAAATGTGATAAGAAACCAGGCACTGAGATGCTATATATTAATAGGAACAGCTGTGTAGATGAGGCATTATATAAGAGAAGTAATAATAAAGATAAATGTTATTAAGAAGAATTGGAATATTTTGTATTTGGAAAGAATTAGAATGAAACCACTCCTTGAAACCATTTCTCAAGATAGATTTGATGTTAATTGGACATTTTAGATTTGTTAATATTTTTGTGTGTGTGTGTGAGTGTGTGTGTGTGTGTGTGTGTGTGTGTGTGCGCGTGTGCGTGCGTGTGTGTGTGTGTATTTGTGTGGGCGGGCATGTGCGTGTGTTATATTTACACACACACACATGGGTAGCTGCTAAAATAGGAAAAAAATAACACTGCTGTGAAGTGCCATACAAATATCATATTGTTTTCACAAATCAGTCACAAGCAAAATTAAAAAAATATATAAATAAATAACCTTCCAGTTGGTTTGCACTTTGCATTGTATGCAGTTGAATATATATGTGATAATACATTTCCTTTTCGTTTACAACTGGCTGTGTTAGAAAAGGAAGACAGAATTCATGCCAGTAACCTTCAAGTAGCTAAGAATCTAGAACATTGTCTGCTGTGACCTTCTAAGCTCACCTCCATCATTAATAACTCCTGCTTTCCCTTATTATGCAAGTGTGTGGCATAATATCACTCTTCAGAAGACCACAACCTCCTCATTTGTATAGCTCATAAGCATCATTTCTCATGTTTTTTTTTTCTCCAGCTTTGTAAAGCCTTGCTTTTCCACAGCCATTTTTTCTTACCAGTGTCTCCTGGCCCATTACAGTCTATTCATTTCTGCAGAAATCAGAATGAGGCTCACAGAAAAGCCAAACAGTCATAGTGCATGGCTGACCGAGTCTGTATAGTAAGCATATTTGAGCAAAACAGTTATCCCAGCATAAGAAGAAAGGCAATCTCTGATAGTTTGCAAGAATCTGCCAGGGACAAACAAAAAAAATAAAATAAAGAGTTGAACAAACCCTGGTACACCTTGTTCAAAAATATATATTTTTTCTTTTTGACTTTTAAGGATAAACAGAACATATAGGTGTGTGTGTGTGTGTGTGTGTGTGTGTGTGTGTGTGTGTGTGTGTGTGTGTGTGTGTGTATATATATATATATATATATATATATATATATATATATATATGTATATATCTCTCTCTCTATATATATATATATATATATATATATATATATATATATATGTATATACATATACATATGGCTAGGTGAAGCCTCAGTTTATCCTAGTATTAAGTCATCCCCCCACCTAGGCTTTTCAACTTGCTGTTGATTCACTAGAGGTTAGATATGTGTGCTACATTATCTGTCTGCCTACTTAAAGGGCAGATTTGTCCATTATGCTTCATGGCCAGAATGCTGACCCCCCCTACCACTTAACAGTAACACTCCTCCCTCTCTCCTCCAGTAAAGGTGAGGCTTGCAAGCTGTGCAGCTGAATGACTTCTACTATAGGAAAGGGCTATTTCTGAAGCTTCCTCTTTTAGGAAGAACAACAATTTTGTTCAGCACATTGAACCATTTGTCATTTCAGCTTCATGATATCTTAGCACTAAATGTACAAATATAAAACTGCAAAAAGTGAAAGAGAATCTAACCATTCCAGTATACATTCCTTGAACATTACAGTGTTAAAGTCAGGTTTCAGGACAGTTTGCCAAAGCAGTTGGTGAACAAATGTTCACCTTGATTTATGCTCATAGGTCAATACTAGGCAATTAGTCTTCAGACTGTTACATACCTAGCGAATGATCAGACAGTGTCTAAAGGTGAGAATGAAATGCTTTGGGTCTATGAGATAAACACCTCAACTGTTATGCCAACCTCCCCAATCAACCACAGCTATAACACACACATACATGCTCTCACACACGCACACAAACACACCTGCTCAGGGGCGTGCACACACACACACACACACACACACACACACACACACACACACACACACACGCACTTACACACATACTAACATTCATAATAGCTGTTCATGCATAGACACTAATGGGCCCAATCGCACACTGTCCCAGTGTTGCATATGTATACCCACACACACACACACACACACACACACACACACACACACACACACACACACAAAATGCACATTATTTGGACTTTTTGGAATTGTGCAATGTTAACTTTGTTTTGCTAGGTGTAAGAGTATGAGTGTGAAGCTGTCACGGGTATCACGAAATAAAAAGAAAGCAAACAACTTTTAGTTTATGTGTTAGCAAAACATTCACTTCATCTAATATAAAGTTTTAAAATAGTCAGTTTACTGTATTATGATGTCATTCGTGCTGATTCATTTTATCTTTCTTCTAAACCTAATAATAATGGCCAGCTGTGAAACTTCATCATTCAGAGGTTCATAGGAGATTACTATGCTAATTAACGGCTGAGGAGCCCTTTCAAGTCTAGCCAGTTTTACACAGATTTTACCCAATTTTCTGTCCCTAAAGGAAAGATAGCAAGGGCTGCCAAGCGGGGTTTTGACAATTTTTACAAACTGCCTCTGTCTATAAGGGACATGGGCTCCACTCCATGGGCAAATTTGCGATCCCATCCATTGGTACAGATTGCACTTGAAGATATTCAGAGAAGGGCTGTGTTTCACGTGAATAGGAAGCCTATTCCAGAGGAGGGGCAATCTCTGAAACATATATCTGTCTCTCCAGGGTGCTCTGCTCATGTCAGACATAAGGTTTAGATCATTGGAGTGAGTACCCCTTGTGCAGTTCGTTTTGTGAATAAGCAACATTTTCTTCAGGGCTTTGTCAGAGGGACTGCCTTGTAGGTCAAGCATAGATCACCCCTTAATAATCGGTAGGAAACTGAATGCAGTGATAGGGCTTTTAATTGGTCTGCATACGACATGTTAGTTATACCCTGTATTTTTTGGTGAAAAACCTCAAGGATGCTTTAACTGTTGCAGGTGCCTCACGAAGTACGTGTCATAGGGTGCAGTGTACTCAATTATTGGTCTGATAAGGGCTGAATACAGTGGTACTTTGACATCTTTAGATCTGGATGGCATGTCCTCACTTATAAGCTGAGCCACAATGAAGGATTTCCTCACCTCTGTGGACACATTCAGATTGCTATTTATTGGAGTACCCAGATCTCTCACCACTGGGTCCACTCTTAGGGAAGTGCTATCAATGCTGTAATTTGCAGGGGTATTTGATTTCCCAAAGGATATTACTATCCACCTCTATGCATTTTGTTTGAGGCCATGGCTCTGACATTAATCACTAGTCTGCGTCATTCCTTTCTGTAGGATATCAGTATCATTTGGGGAGTCAGTGATTGCCCCCAACTTGCAGTCATTAGCAAACTTGGAAAGCCAAAGGTCATCAACATTTGCCTTGACACCTGAGAAGTATATCCCAAACAGCAGGGGGCACAGCACTGAGCCCTCTGAAACACTACTGGTGACTGGCTTCTTGCTGCATGTGGATTCCCCCACTCTAATAACATATGTCCTATCCGTGAGCCATTTGGCTATCCATCTGGTGATGTAGAGGTTTAAGACCAGTTTTGAGAGATTATCTATAATACCCAAGTGGGCTATTGTATCATATGCCTTGGGCAGGTCAATGTAGGCAGTATGCACTGACTTACCCTGATCTATGGCCTTGGTGAGCTTCTCAAAGAAGTCCAGCAGATTGAGCAGGCAGGACCTACCCTTGACGAAGCTGAACTGGGTTGGGATTAGATTCTGGAGATTTCCTGTGTCATTGATATTCACGTTGATAATTATCCTTTCCATAGCCTTACATATGATGCTAGTCAGACTTAAGATTCGGTAGTTTCCCGGCTCAGTTGATGGTCCCCCTTGTGCAGAGGGATGACTGTTGCTGTCCTCCACTCTACTGGGACAAAGCCTGTGTGGAGACTGTGGTTACATAGAGATTTGAGTAGGTCTGCTAGGTCACTTTTCAAGCTATTTAATAGGCACCCTAGGGTTCTGCCAGGGCCCATTAATGCCATGTTTCTAGTTTTGGAGAGCTCAGCGATTACCTGTTCTTTTGTGATAACAGGCAAAAGAATGGTACGAATTATTTCATGGGGACTGACCGGAGGTGATGAGGGAGTGAAATTTGAGCTGAATTTATTGGTCAGCTGGTTTGCCATTTCTTCTGGTTGAGTATAGGTAGTGCCATCTAAACCAAACTCAGCACATTGTTGAGTGATTCCTTTAAGATTTAGGACCAAATACGCTTTCATTATCCTTTGCTTGGAAGGCTATTTTAGTCTTGTATTTAGCTTTCAAAGACTTGACTAGTTCCCTGATTTGCCTTTTGAGACTAATGAGGATTTTTTCTCTGTTGTGCACCCTCCCTCTTACCTTTAGACAGGAATTTCTTTCTTTTGTTGTGTAGTCCATTTATAACCAACAACTACATACTTAAACCAACAATAAAATAAAGAAGGCAAAAGACACTTTATGCTAAAAAATGAACCAGAGAAGTTTATTTCTTAAGCACTCTTGGCCAATAATACCAGCCTTCTTCAGACAATCATTATATTATATTATAGTATAGTCTATTTATCCACTGGGTGTGACTTCTTTTTCCAGCTAGACCTGGGTTTAGTTTGGTCAGATACATCAGTTTCTATGCAGTTGTTTAAGTGGTTGTACAGGGCATTTGTGTATACTTCTGCATAGGCCGCCATGTTTTAGGGTTAGGGACAGCTTAAAAATGACTATGCTATCACTTGATGGAAGGTGACTGCAGTGGTGGTGCTGTGGTAGCGTTGTCACCTCACAGTTAGGCATTGCCCGTTCGATTCTCAGTTAGAGCGTCTCCTGTGTGGCGACATGCGTGAATGGGCGTTCCTTTGTTGAAGGTTGTGCGTTAGGCCCGGCAAGCCAGCACGTAAAAATCTACTGCCAATCATTAGCGGACTGGAGTTCCGCTGTGGCAACCCCTAACCTGGAAAAACCGAAAGACACAACAACAACATCACTTGATGGAAGGTAATTTGCCTTGAAAAAATTTTTTGGGGTTATAGGGTTTGATAGGGTCAGTTTATGATCCGATCTTACCAATGAGGACATACAATCTCCAATGTTTGTGAGTACTATGTCAAAGGTATTTGAGCCCCTAGTGGTAGTGCAAACCAGCTGTTCCAGAGCATTTACATTGACAAAGTCCAGGAATATCTGAGCCTGCATATTAGTGGTTATTTATGTTTCCTAGTTTATGGAGGTGATAGTTAAAATCTCCCATAAATAGTGTGTTGGGCCAAATGGTAAGTGATTCTAGTAACTTCAGGTATGTTGAGTGGTTTTCATGGTTCATGGTTGTGGACCTGTAGCTAGCGATGATATGGTGTGGGATTTTGCCTATGGTCAGCTGGGCATGGAATAGCTCAAGTGAGTCATCCTGCTTGACCAATCTTGAGGTGTGATAGTTTTTTTATGTAAATGGAAACACTTCCTCCTTTTGTTTTTTCTTTTCAAGAGGGTGGACTGAATGTCTGATAGGCATTGTAGCTTTGCACTGTTGGGGGGGGGGGGTTTGCTGAAGCCTTGAACCGTGTGCCTGTAACTGCTCAGATATCAGCATTTTGCAGGGTGAGGAGAGCTTCCAGGGAGTGCAGTTTCATGTTTAGACTCCTATCCTTGACCTTCAGCTTGGTATTAGAGGAGTTGTTTTTTTTACAGTAGTTAGTTTACTTTTGATTAATGATTGTGACTTTATTTTATTCTATATTTTTGACTGGTTATGTTTATTTTAGTTTGCAAAAGTTGTTGCCGTCTTTTATTTACCTTGTATTTTCTGTTTTTATTTTTAAGAAACACTGAAGTCTCCTACCAATAAGAAAATGTGTCCTGCTTTCAGTTTGCATTAAGACGTCACCAGCTGGATAAAGGTAATTTATTTTTCAACTAATTACTGCATTTCTGTAATATAGTAACATGTTTTTCGGGATGCAGACAGAAATTTAGATGTTCTGCTTGTCAAGGTAAATGGTCCAAAGAATAATGAGGTTTATGAATACATTTCAGAACTTTTATATAGAGTCCTGTCCATGCCACTGAGGACTTTAGCACTGCACTTGTACATCTGTTGGTTATAAGTGTCTGTATTTTGTCAGTTTTTGGTGCAGTTCTGAATATAGCTTGAGCAGATGAGCATACAAGGATGCCAACCTAAGACCTCTCATACATAGTTAGTTGAGTGTTACGGCTTGGTCCTCCACAGGTCACAGTGCTGTTCCTGTTCTCTGCTTTTGCTCAGTCTGTTAGCTCACTAACTGAGTGTTTTCCACAGCCCCACCACTCTCTCTGTGAAAGAGTACTTTCTTCCTTAATTTGACAACATTATCCGAGGCATACCTCATTTGCATAATATGTGAAAGGACCACATTCAGTGACATGACAGTGAGTCGGTGCAAGGTCACTTCATCCTAGGAACAGAAGTTCCTGAGCATGATTGGAGGCTTTCATTCATACCCTCCCTGATATATATATATATATATATATATATATATATATATATATATATATATATATATATATATATATATATATATATATATATATATATATATATATATATATATATATATATATATATATATATATATATATATATATATATATATATATATATATATACACAAATATATATATATATATATATATATATATATAGATAGATAGATAGTCTGAACTTTTACTAGTATTAATCATATTTAGTAAGGGATCAAAATTTAGAAAATGGCATTAAGACAGCAAGAGATACAATATGTACAGCAGCTGTTAAGAGTGGATGTATTCTTGAATAAAAGTAAAACAGCCTAAGACTGTGTAACTTTTGCTGTAGTGTTAAGATAGAAATACAGCATGTGCGAGTGACAGGTTATGTATAATTTTTGCAGAGTAAGAGGGCTGTGACTGTACCAAGGACATTTCTGAGTAAGAGCCATACCTCTCAACTGTACATATTTTTGCAGATTGTCCAGATTTTGTCTAATTATTAAAGATTGAAGTCAGAAAATAATGACAGAAATTTGAGTTTTAGACTTCATACCCTTCAGAAAATTCATGCTAATGCAAAACCTGTTATTCTGTCAACTTTCTAAGTTTGTAAGAGCAATATTTAAAAATTGTCTTTATTTTTGGGCATTTGTCCAACAAATTATTTATGGCTTTATCCAGATTTCTTGCTTTAAGAGGTTGAGAGTTATGGTAAAAACCTGTGCTCGTGATACTGATATCTGGATATGGAAATATTAACTCACATCCACCTTCATTAATGATGGTTATTCCATTTTATTCTTGCTGTATTCTCTCTCAGGTGCTGCCTTTAGGCTGGGCAAGTCTCTGGTAATGTGCAGTAGGGCACATTTGGTTATTGTAAGCAGCCAGTGCAATGGAGATGTGGTGTTTATAGGCATGGCGAGTCTGTTGTGAAAGTGGAGCCTGTATTAGGGGACTAAAACTTTTTTTATAGAATGATATACTGCCATAGAGAATCTTACTTTATAGAATTACAGATACCGTATATACTGCCATACAGAATCTTACTTCACAAAATGACAGATACTGGATATACGGCCATACAGAATCTTACTGTACAGAAGGACAGATACCAGATATACTGCCATACAGAATCTTACTTTATAGAATGACAGATACCGGATATACTGCCATACAGAGTCTTACTTTATAGAATGACAGATACCGGATATACTGCCATACAGAATCTTACTTTATAGAACGACAGATACCAGATATACTGCCATACAGAATCTTACATTATAGAATGACAGATACTGGATATATTGCCATACAGAATCTTACTTTATAGAATGACAGATACCGGATATACTGCCATACAGAATCTTACTTTATAGAATGACAGATACCAGATATACTGCCATACAGAATCTTACTTTATAGAATTACAGATACCGGATATACTGCCATGCAGAATTTTACTTTATAGAATGACAGATACCTGACATACTGCCATACAGAATCTTACTGTACAGAATGACAGATACCGGATATACTGCCATACGGAATATTACATTATAGAATGATAGATATCGGATATACTGCCATACAGAATCTTGCTTTATAGAATTACAGATACCCGATATAATGCCATACAGAATCTTACTTCATAGAATGACAGACACCGGATATATTGCCATACAGAATCTTGCTTTACAGAATTACAGATACCAGATATACTGCCATACAGAATCTTACTTTATAGAATGATAGATACTGGATATACTGCCATACAGTATCATACTTTATAGAATGACAGATACCCGATATAATGCCATACAGAATCTTACTTTATAGATTTGCAGATACCGGATATACTGCCATACAGAATCTTACTTTATAGAATTACAGATACCGGATATACTGCCAGACAGAATCTTACGTTATAGAATGATAAATATTGGATATACTGCCATACAGAATCTTACTTTATAGAATTACAGATACCGGATATACTGCCATACAGAATCTTACTTTATAGAATGACAGATACCAGATATACTGCCATACAGAATCTTACTTTATAGAATTACAGATTCTGGATGTACTGCCATACAGAATCTTACTTTATAGAATGACAGATACCGGATATACTGCCATACAGAATCTTACTGTACAGAATGACAGATACCAGATATACTGCCATACAGAATCTTACATTATAGAATGATAGATATCGGATATACTGCCATACAGAATCTTGCTTTATAGAATTACAGATACCGGATATACTGCCATACAGTATCATACTTTATAGAATGACAGATACAAGATGTACTGCCATGTAGAATCTTACTTTATAGAATTACAGATACCGGATATACTGCCATACAGAATCTTGCTTTATAGAATTACTGATACCCGATATAATGCCATGCAGAATCTTGCTTTATAGAATGACAGATACCAGATATACTGCCATATAGAATCTTACTTTATAGAATGACAGATACCAGTTATACTGCCATACAGTATTGTACTTTATAGAATGACAGATACCGGATATACTGCCATACAGAATCTTACTTTATAGAATGACAGATACCAGATATACTGCCATACAGAATCTTACTTTATTGAATTACAGATACCGGATATACTGCCATGCAGAATCTTACTTTATAGAATTACAGATATCGGATATACTGCCATGCAGAATCTTACTTTATAGAATGACAGATACCGGATATACTGCCATACAGAATCTTACTGTACAGAATGACAGATACTGGATATACTGCCATACAGAATCTTACTTTATACAATGACAGATACAAGATATACTGCCATACAGTATCGTACTTTATAGAATGACAGATACCGGATATACTGCCATACAGAATCTTACTTTATAGAATTACAGATACCGGATATACTGCCAGACAGAGTCTTACGTTATAGAATGATAAATATTGGATATACTGCCATACAGAATCTTACTTTATAGAATTACAGATACCGGATATACTGCCATACAGAATCTTACTTTATAGAATGACAGATACCAGATATACTGCCATACAGAATCTTACTTTATAGAATTACAGATACTGGATGTACTGCCATGCAGAATCTTACTTTATAGAATGACAGATACCGGATATACTGCCATACAGAATCTTACTGTACAGAATGACAGATACCAGATATACTGCCATATAGAATCTTACTTTATAGAATGACAGATACCAGTTATACTGCCATACAGTATTGTACTTTATAGAATGACAGATACCGGATATACTGCCATACAGAATCTTACTTTATAGAATGATAAATATCAGATATACTGCCATACAGAATCTTACTTTATAGAATGACAGATACCGGATATACGGCCATGCAGAATCTTACTGTACAGAATTACAGATACCGGATATACTGCCATGCAGAATCTTACTGTACAGAATTACAGATACCGGATATACTGCCATGCAGAATCTTACTGTACAGATTTGCAGATACCGGATATACTGCCATACAGAATCTTACTTTATAGAATTACAGATACCGGATATACTGCCATACAGAATCTTACATTATAGAATGATAAATATCAGATATACTGCCATACAGAATCTTACTTTATAGAATTACAGATACCAGATATACTACCATACAGAATCTTACTTTATAGAATTACAGATACTGGATATACTGACATGCAGAATCTTACTTTATAGAATTACAGATACCGGATATACTGCCATGCAGAATCTTACTGTACAGAATTACAGATACCGGATATACTGCCATGCAGAATCTTACTGTACAGAATTACAGATACCGGATATACTGCCATGCAGAATCTTACTGTACAGAATGACAGATACCGGATATACTGCCATGCAGAATCGTATTGTACAGGTTAGGCTCTGAATGGTTGGCTTGTATGTCAGTATGAGCTGTGTGTGCAGTGCTCCTCTACTGCGCAGGGCATTTGAGTTATATACATTTTTAACTCTGATAGCAGAATTTGAATACAATTCATTTATTTTGTGTTCAGCTTGGCATTTTCCAGACTTATGTTTCTTTGTTTAAAAGCACTTAATATTTTGAACAAAATAATGTTGCACTTCACTGTAATGCTTTATTGTGGTTATTAACTATGATCAGTGTTAAAATTTCATTTAATAGTGCTTCCTAAGGAAGTATACCTAAACAATATTGTTTCAGTTGCAAAAACAAGTGACCATAAAGCATACCATTAACAAACTAATAATTCCAATGCTCTAAGGGCAGGCTTGTCACAGAAATTACATTTTTGTACCTATACAGAATAGCCTATTTATTGCGATATGTGGCTTGTGAGCAACTCATACACCATTTTCCGTATTTTTTTTAGTTATTTTTTGTGAGTAAAAAGTGAGGGAGTGTGTGTGTGTGTGTGTGTGTGTGTGTGTGTGTGTGTGTGTGTGTGTGTGTGTGTGTGTGTGTGCGCATGTGTGTTGGGGCGCTGGTAGAAATAGAACTAATCAAGCATCTGATCTACAACATTTTTCTGAATTGTAAGAAACTGTCTGCAGTTTTGCAATTGACACTTCTCAGTACAGGCTGTAAATTATGGACAGTTTGACTTACGCAGGATTATAATCATTTGACATGGCTTTGGATTTATGTGGTCAGGATTTCTGAGGTGTCAAGTACACCAAGCTAGGATAAATGCTGAGAGATACCACAGATACCTAAGATTAAAGTCTGCTGTCAGTAAATTGTTAGTCTGAATGTTGACCATGGTAGCCATGGACACAAGCATATAGTACCCCTAACTTCATAAGTAACACAGCAAGAAAATATTGTAGCTGCTGATTAAATGCACTTAATTACTAAATTAAAGAATTTATTGCAGAAAGCATGCACCTGGAAAGAAGTATATTTTCAGCATTTGGAATGTATTTTGTGTTCAGCATTCAGCCACAGAAGTGCCATTTTCAGAAAAAGCAGAGAACAAGGTTACGTGATGCATTAGTGAAGCAAATTAAAAAGGAGACATTTGACAGCATGCGATTCTGGGTGTGAAATATCCAGACTGAGAATTTGCAATTCAGTTTATCATCAGAAGTCACACTTTGGAGCTGTATAAACAAAGCTGTCATAGTTAAACAAATATGTGGTATGATTCAAATGAATTCATTTAGATACTCCTTCATTGGCAGGTCTGGGGGAACAAGGTCTCACAATTTAAACATAAGTAGATTGCATGGTTTGAGCAGAATGTCAGTGTGAATGTTCTGGGAGTAAATCAGAATATGGGGCCCTGCTGTAATTAAATCAAAAGGTGCTTCAACAAAGTATTAGTTTAAGGGTATGCACACTTATGCAACCAGCTTATTGTATGTTTTTTATTTTTTGTATTTTCCCCTAACAGATTTGTTTGTTTTTCAATTGAATTGTACAGGTTATAGGTCACATTAAAGATGGGAAAAGTTTTGAAATGATTTATTGTGGTCTCATGTTTTTATATCACAAAAACTTGGCATTTTAACAGGGGTGTGAATACTTTTTATATCCAGTGTATGTATGTATACTTTTTATATACAGAGTATGTGGTACTGGGGGTGATGCATCTCTGTAATGATTTATTGTAGAAGAACTGCAGAAGATCTTGTAGACAGAAAAGCCTTCTAAGGAGCCTAGAGGGGGTGAAAGAAGGCAGGGAAAGGGAATAGAGATGGGCAGCCACAAAAGTTAGCTGCTACAGAAAGAATAACTCGATATCTCTCTGATCTTCTTCTATCAATTTTTGTGTAGTTTTGCATGACTTGAATGCATACTGTGAATCAGGTAGCAAGTTATAGAGCTATGATCGCGCATAGTGAAGTACAAGCATGTCGATTAAAGGCTCAGATTGCAAGTTTGGTCTGATTTAAGGCATTCATGGGTTTTGAAAAACTACTTGATGTATTTTGCTGAAAAGTTTACAGAAAAAGAAAATAAATTTCATATGATAAAAATTAGATGGACTGAGATGGCATTTCTTAACAGTGTGTGTGTGCACATAATACTGCATGGAAACTGTTGCTCTGCACTGATGAATATATGTTTTCCATTAATTTATATCTTTAATATAAGTATCAGTGCTGTTATTTTGACATTCTGGCTGCTTTTCTGTGCCAGGATTTTCATGACAAACATTGTATGATTTATCATGTTGTAAATAGGTTGTCCTCCATTTTCATTTTGATATGTGTGTCATAAGGAAAAGGGTCAGAGGTCCTTCCTGAAGTAATTTACCTCTAAAGGTTTTAATTGAGTCATTGTTTAAAAATATAGAAGAACATCACTCAGTGACCATTAAAATATTGTAGCAATCACTAATTGGTAGGCAAGCCAAACCAGACCCCTGCACATCAAAAGTAGATAAGCTAAAGGCATTTTAGGGCCTTCAATCTAATGTAACTGAGTCACTGACAGAGACAAAAGGCATTTTATTTGCTGGGAGAATTTTACTTTAACTGCTGGTATACCTGGTGATAAATTATGATCTTTGAACTTCACTGCTATTAACACTGGCCTACATACCATGTAGAATGTCTTCTTTGACATTAAGTTTATGTTTTACAACACATTATTTTGCTTAATGTTACTGGTAAATTCTTCATGAGACATCTGTTTTGAATCTGAAGAATTATCAATAGTTTGTTACTGCATCACCAGTCTTTTTAACCTTGAAGACGTAGGACTTGGATGGGGGATGCTCCAGAGATGATGACCCTGTTCTCCAGGGCTGTTACAAGTCACTGTGTCAAATGGCGGAGAAAGGAATATATGTACCTTTGCATACCCATTAATGCACAGCAATCATTCTAAAATCTCCAAGGAAAATGTGGATTTGCTCAGGACATTAGATAACTTTCACTGAGGTGCCCTGAAATGATCTCAGGTTGAAGTAGTTTCACTCGTACTTGGAGAAGATACTGCATGGATTTAGAATTGCAGAACTTTGATCAATTTGTACATGTTAAAAATATGGGTAAGCATTTTAACTAAAATTGCTGTCTCCCTTGTGTTTGTTTCTTCATCGTGAGCTCTCTTTTTTCACTGCCATGTACATACTTTTTGTTTGCTTCCATCAGGAGCATACTTATTGTCTGGAAAATAATTGCAAGAGGAGTGTACAACCCAGTAAGACACTGTAACATTGTTCTAATAAATGCATTTTGCACTGGTTGTACTGGTTAATACTTATAGTGTGCTCAGGATAGAGAATGTGTTTTATCTCTCATCAGTTCTATTATTCAGATGGTATTAACTTGATATACAAGTATGAGGCTTAAAATTTTTACTATGCGTCACAATATATCTTACACATGAGATAGCTGTAACAATATTTTACATAAAAATATTATGGCTTGTGTGATAACCTGCTGCTTTTAATGTCTTGTTCCTTAATTTTCTGACCACAGAGTGTGGGTTAATACTTACTGTCTTACTGTGTTAAACTAGAAGCAGTTAGCCAGGACATCTATACTATGTCAGTGGTATGAATTTTAACTATCTTAACTTTATAGGTTCATAGGTTAGTACTAGGCTAACTGCCCTTATGGGCCATTTTTTTTAAGCCTAGCCAGTTACCCCATGTCAGAATCAAACCCTGCACCTTGTGTTTGTAAGGTAAGTACATTAACTATTATGCCAACCTCCCACCTCTTTAGGTGGTACATCTCTGTTATCTTGTGCCCATATACATAGTTTTTGTCCATTTTGACTGGTAGTTACGAATTCCATTAGTTGGACCTCATTCTGATTATGA
The DNA here is from genome assembly GCF_019279795.1 of Protopterus annectens. Taxonomy (NCBI): domain Eukaryota; kingdom Metazoa; phylum Chordata; order Ceratodontiformes; family Protopteridae; genus Protopterus; species Protopterus annectens. Next base: position 518,757,889 of record NC_056728.1, on the reverse strand, counting down.
ATGACAGAGAAATGCAGACATTGTTTTACAGTGTTAATATTTAAAAGCTCCATTGAACAGTGAGGAAATAGTAGAGCAAAGAAAAAGTATGCAGTTGAAATGTATCTGTTCTGTGATGCTTAGCCTGCTGAAATATCTGTAAGGTGTGTTCTCCGAATCTCTATGGATTTTAAGAACTGTTAATAATTTAAGAAACCAATACTACAGAGTATTGAGAGAAGAAAGTTATACAACTTTAGGATATATTACTTGGGCAAACATTCTGTACTTACTACATTCCTTGAAGTGGGTGTGGCTTCTATCCTTAACAGCCCTGCTGGGACACTGCCCTTCAGATTTCATCTGTGCAAGTAAGATACCAACTGAAATGTACAGAAAACGACTTGTGCAGCAGTCAGAGAATTAATAGTGACCAGATAAATAAAAGGTCATAAAAGCTGTTGAGATGTCTGCCTAATATTTCTCTACAACATCAGTGGAATACACATACCTAAGAAATTGATCTTTTTGTCATTGAAATGATGATTTGCCACCTAGCTGGTATTTGCTCAGCAGTTTGGTATCCTGATTTTTGTACTGTATAAAAGAAAATGCAATTATTTTTTACACAGTAGACACTGTGAAATGTTCCCATGTTTTATGTAAATTGAAACATAGAACCACAGGACAGTGGGCATTATTAACCATATAAAACTGCATACTGGGTAGTACGTAGAATCATGGCTTACATATTTTTGCTCCTTAAGATGTCTCTTATCTTTCTGTTGCAAATAGTAGTGATTATAGTGAGACACAGACAGTGTGGTTAGACATTGGCTAATTTCACCCGTGGCTATATTGAGACCTACAACAACTGTACTGTCTGCATATGACTAGAGATACTGCATAGCTGATAGGATTAAAGTAAAATATCCTGCAAGTAAAGAGTTGCAAATGTGTTCTGTTATTTTCATGTTGGATTGTGCATAGATTGCCATTTTGAAGCACAGTGAAGTGTAGGAGTGATGAATGTTTCAGAAGGTAAGAGGGCGCTATCTGTACTTGCTTCGTGCGGAGTGAGGGTGGAGGTGATGTCGTGGGTAATGACTGATACTGTAAAGGTAGTATTTTTTATTATAAGTCCATTCTTGTTATTTAAAATGTCGTTAGCTTAAGGATTTTTACAGACTGAGAAAGAATTATCCTGAAGTGTTTGAGCAAACTCTTCATATATGATTGTAAAGTACCATGACATCACCATTCAAATCCCAGTGAAATAAAAACAGCTACATGTCTGAGGCAGTTCTTAGGACATGGCATATAACTCTCATCAGAATCAGATGTCTGCTAATTTTATGCTTATTCAGAGCAAGGTACGTCCTAATTACAGCCTAGAAGTAATATATACCATACGTTGTTAGATTGCTTGGACAGAAGGGATGGAGAATTTTTCAGTATTGCACCGGTCGTTTCTACCCCCCAATTTCTTGCTTACAGGTTGTCACTATAATTTTTAATTTCAGAGTGTCACTGCAGTTTTACTAATTTCTTTATGCACAAGGTGTGTTTCTGGTTTGACTCCTAAGATTAGAGAGTTGTTACTTCTGTAGTTCTCATCTGGGACTGTCAGCATTTACTATAGTCTATACTGCTAGGACAATGGATACCTGGAGACGTTTCTTTTTTCTTCTTTATACTCATAGTAGAAAGAGATTAAAAGCGTAACTGGAGTGCCATTAGATAAACAAAGAAAAGGCAATAATAATATTAATTTTATACGCTCTTTTCTTCCTGCTGTGTCTGGTCATGTCTGTGTAAACTTTGACTGGCATAATATGAACCGATCGCCACCTAACTATCTGTCCACAATTTGTCCACAGTCTCCTGTTGTCCTAACCTCACATCACCCCACCATCACCCATCCTCTTTCATCAATAGGCAGTACAGTGTATGCTGCAAAGTATCAGAGGCTTTGTGTATGGATTATGATTCCAAACATTATGGTAGCCCCCCCATATTTAGTAACAGTTTGCACTAAAGCAACAAGCATTGACCTAAAAATACTCATAGCTACCACTAATTCTTTTGGGAACTACATTGAACTGAATCAGAATAGAGTATCTCAAGCACTAGTGTTAGTAAGTTTGCAATTGTATGATATAAATCCATTTACTATGCTGTAGGAGGAAGGGCAGATGACAGAAATGGTATGGATCAAAGTCAGGAAGGTAAGTAGAGAAAATTATATAGTTTAAGACTTGTGTTGTAAGAGGTAAACAAGTAAATCAGAATCCTGAAATGAAAAAGTAACAAATAGATTAACTGTCGGACTGGAGAGATCAGGTCATGGGACTCCAGCCAGTCATTAACATGTCTGCTTTGAGAAATGTCCCTTGACACTGTGTAGATTATGTCCTGCCCCCTGATCAATGCATACAAGGAACCTGGCTTCATGAAGCTTAAAACTGTTACTAGGGCTCCACTGATGATCCTGACATACTGTAAAAAAATTCGCACAAATGGATTATCTGAGTATTTGGTTACTCTCCATCATGTAGAACTGCAAAGGATCCAGACAGTTTACTTGCTTTGATCTAACTTTACTTTATAATGTAAAATCATTAGCTAGGCTATTAGGAAATCCCCACCAACATACATAATATTGCCATTGTGGGTAAGGGATCTAATTCTGGTCATGATGCATGATTAAAGTTTCATCCCTCTCCCGGTATTTCCCATTTACTTCATGTGCACAGCCTTCTGTTGTCGTTCTTTTTGTGTTCCCTACTTATTTGTAAGAGTGAAAGAAAATTACCAAACAGATGCTTAACACTATCTACTGCGGCAAAGCGATCATGGTTGCAGAAGTCATAATGTGTTCAACATGATAGGGGGTTTCTTAGAAATGTATGGGTTAACACAGGGTTTAGCTGCCTTTAATACACAAATTCTACAGCAGTTCTATGCATTTTTCCAAGTGGATATGCGTCAAAGCACAACAAATGTGACAAGAGGCTGAAAGATTGTCAGATGGGCTGGCAGAAGGTTCGGTCACAACAAACTTGTGATCAGAAAGTTGGCAGCTGTCATTTTGTCATTGTCCATTCATGGTAGTGATACATAAATATGTGGCTTCTTACTTTAGCATTCCATATAAGTTTATTTGCCAGTATCAGTCAGCATTCTACCTAAAATATTACTAGGTACATTCTGTTGTCTTAATAATAATTGTGCTATTGTAGTCACTGAGTTGTACCATTAGATAAGGGAAACACTACAGATGTAATGAACTCAGGAGGAAAATGCTTTAGTGCATTACCTTAGAAATAATGACAGGCGTAGTATATATATATATATATATATATATATATATATATATATATATATATATGTATATAGACACACACACACATGTAATTTCTTAACACATGATATGATGTGTTTTCTTGGTGAAGCTGTTCAAGTGTTATCATATACCCTTTGAATATCCTCATATCTTTCTAATAACATTTTAGTTATTGGTGACACAAGTGTCAGAGCTGATGGATGAGTAAATAGATATAACTCAAAATAGGGGTAGTCAGATGAATAGACATGGAATCCAACCTTTGTGGATACCTAATGCGGCCCTCAGTTGACAATGAAGGGGTTCTACAGTTAGGAATAATGTGGAAATGTACTTTATTAAATGTGTCCAATGTGTCAGGGAGTTCAAAATCATGACGTATTAGGCATGATTTAATATGAGAATGGGCATAAACAGACAGCCCTCCACTGTCCCAGATGGTCTGAATTAGTGGTAGGTGCAGCATCCTGATAGTGAGAAAATGTTATCTGGACAACAGAATCAGATTTCTGTAACTACACATGTGAATGTACTCAAACATCAGAAAAGCCTTCATATCAGGAGATTTATTGTTCAGAGTCCAAGGGCGTAGCCAGGCATACTCTTTGTACTCCACTGAGTACATTTTTTTTCTGAGCATCACCTAGAAACATTGTAGCTTTTTCAGAACATGTTATGCCTGCAAAAGTGTAAATTAATGCTTCCCGCAGCATGTACATAACTTGCATACAGGCAGGATTGCTAATCTAAAAACAATATTGTTATTAGCTTTAGAAGAAACAGATGAAAATTATAAATACTTTTCTTAAGTGCTTGGGGGAAGGAGCAACATTTTCAGAGATGTGTCTATTTTTTATATGTATCTTCAAAGGATTACCACAAGATCATTTCAGCTATACAACAATACTGACAGTATTAGAGGTACAAGTACTACCTGTACTTTTCAAAGCTGAAATTGAGTGGCACCATGCTTTCTAATACCAAAGCCGCAGCTAATGTCCCACATCACAAATTTAGCCCATGTTTGTTCCCATCCCACTCTCCCCATGTTCCATCCCTTAAATACCTGATTTGCCCTTCTCCCATTATCACTGTGAACCAGTTCAAGGAAGCTGTTATACAGACCCTAGCAGTATGACGGGATGTCTTGTTGTTAGCACAAAGTACATTATTGCTGAACCCCTTTCTCAAGCTTTTTAATCTCAATCTGTCAATAGAGTATGTGCCTGAGTTATAGAAGTCCAAAGGCATACATGTGAAAAATAGGCTATTAGTTGTGGAGCTCTGTAGCTTGTCCAGTAAATGGGAATATAGATGGAATGCGTGGGCTGAACAGTCATTGCCTGTTGTAATGCGGTATGCTTCTATTTCTGTGCCAGGTACTTTGCCATGTCAATAGCAACTTTTGTAAGTAGGAATATTGTTTGCAGACTATTTATATGCTGAACTAAATGTTCTTCATTTCATTTTACATTATGTAAGGCAGGAAGATTGATTATGTGGTAACCCATGGCTGCTTTGTAGAATATGTTTTCCTGCTTTCCTTTCCAGGTTTCTTAAAACACAGATTCCTAAAACAAGACAGTCCCACTGGAATGAAATTCTCTCCACTGATAAGATTGTTCTACTTTTAGTATAAAATAAAGATGTCAGTAGATCTGTTCTAAATGTACTGTATCAGTAAGACGGTAGGCTTTTCCATGTCTGCCTGTGTTCAGTATACATCTGTTCATTTGTATTACACAGGATCAAAGTGAAGAGAAACATTGTCATGTGGGACAAAATGAAAATTAAATTAGAACTGGTATTAATCCAGTTCATTAATATTAGTTATTGTGTCAGGATTAATTATCATAACTTTAACCTTACACATGATTTGTTAGTTGTTGGAACATTCTGGAAGCACATACTTGGAGTTATTAATATGTAATAAAGGGGGTATATGGATGGCAGACCTCCCCACAATGCCACTTATTTATATGTTGCTAACATTTACTTTGTGCCAGTGAACTCGTATCACTGAAGTCCCATCAATAAACCATTTCTGGGGAATTCACTGAATATAAATCAGAAGAACGATCTCATGGCAGGTGGACATCAGTGAGCATGGGGCATAGCATGGTATGTGAGTGGACATGCACACTCATTCTGAATATCCAGCACTGCAGAGGGGACACAGCTATATGGGTTCTGCTGAAAAGTCTGGGTACTGCTGCCCAGTCCGATTCCCATCCTGAGTCCCTAGAAGTGATGAAAAAAGCACTGGCTAATGATTAAACTCCCAGGGATTGAGGTCAGTGGGGGAGTAGGGGGTGTTGGGAACAAACATTCTTGAATGACCACATACTGACAAGTAGCTGTTATCTTAATACAGCATTGAAGGGTTTGTCTTTTACCAGACGTAGGTAAAAGGCTAGGTAGCTGAGGGAGAATGAAAAAAACCTATATGAGAAATAATGAAAGAGAGAATGCAGCCATCTTGTTCTTACTGGTTAACCAATACTTCTCCCCATAAAATCTTGTGATGGAGGTGGGAAAGGCTGGTATCATGGGGTATCATTATTTACCAGTGTTTGTGCATTCTGGTATTTAGACTGATATAACTTCCAAGTGATTGTTATAAGGTTGGTGTAGATGTAGGTGCCCTGAATGGCTCTCACCCAAGATCAAACTCAAACCCTGTACCTTGGGTTTATAAGGTGAAGACATTAACCTACCTATATAATTTATGTCAGTACAGCTGAAACACTAGGAACTTCCTTTGGAGAGTATACAAGCATCTTACAACAGATGGTAGTGATTGCAGAAAAGGGAACAGAACTGTGAATATGTAAAACATGCTACTTTCTCATCCTTGCAAGATAGCATGCTCTTTTCAGCTTTGATAAATGCTGCTTACTGATTGTATCTGATGTTAACTCAGATACAGTGAGTCACATAGTAGAAGGCTGATTTTACATTGTACAGTTTCTTGCTATGTTAAGCATTTTTGAGTGTGAACTACTGTTTAGGATTGCCTCTCTAAATGCCTTTGTCATATAAAAGAAAATAAATTATTTATTTTAAGTATCTTTCAAAATGAAATGATGGGAGTACTGGGCTATAGTGACCAGTGTTGGGGGAGGTCAAATATATATATATATATATATATATATATATATATATATATATATATATATATAAAATGAGCTCTTGTAAAAAGGACTTTAATATTATAAAATCCATTATGCCACGTGGTTTGTAATGTATGAATCATCACTTAGCTTCTCTCATTCGGTGTGCTCTTTATACAATTGAGGGCACTTTTATAAATGGCATTTAATGTCTTACAGGCAAGCACTTATAAAATCCATATAATACATAAAGTTTGTAAGCAATTTTTTCCCTCAAAATTAATTGGGACCTTGTAATGCAGTAATAGTAAAATTGAAAGATTGGGATTAAGTAGATGCAGTAAATTAATAGGATGAAAAAAGAATACCATAATTTAATTTGCACCTCTCCATTTGTTATTTCCCAGTGACTGATATTTCTAGAATTTACAGGGATCCCTACTGTGAGCAATTATATGGGATTACAGACTTCTTAAACCATGTCATCACAGTAGTAAGCACAAACAGAAGCAGGCAGGGTAGAGAAGAAATACAACTGACTGGATTCAGTTAAAGCGCCATTATTGATCAGGGGGTTCTTTTGTTTTATAGTCCACATTTGCTTAATTGTAGATTAGCTTTATTCTCTGGCAAGAGAGAGCAAGCAATTTAATATGTTTTCTTCCCTGTGGCTTACACATATCCTTGTTAATATAAAGTATATAATATAATGTAAATAATAAAGACATAGGGAATTTGCAGACTTTGGATCCAACCCAGTTTGGCTTTGTCAAAGGCAGATCATGCCTTTTAAACTTGGTTGACTTCTTCGAAACAGTCACCAAAGCCATTGGAGGAAAGGCAGTCCATACAGCCTACCTCGATCTGGCTAAGGCCTTCGATACAATACCCCACTCGGGTATCATTGAAAAACTCATCAGCTTAAATGTTAACCCATACATCACAAGATGGGTTGCAAACTGGCTGAGTGACAGAACCCACAGGGTCAGAGTTGCTGGCGCCATGTCAGACTCAAAACCTGTCACAAGTGGTGTCCCACAGGGCTCAGTCCTGGGCCCACTCTTGTTTGGCATCTACTTTTCAGTACAAGCAAACACAGGAGGGTTATGGCTGACAAAGTTTGCAGATGACTGCAAACTGAAGCCATAGTAGAAAACACATCTGACACAGATATCCTTCAGAAGGGTCTCACAGAAGCGGATAACTGGTGCCAGAGCCACGGCCTGAAGTTAAATGCCAAAAATGCATAGTCATACCCTTTGGGAAAAACAAGGTTACCCTAGCTACCAAATAGGTGGCAATCCACTGAGCACAGAAGAAGTTATCAGGGACCTGGGGACCCAGGTTGATAGTAGTCTGTCATTCGACACCCATGTAGCTAAAGTAGTTAGGAAGACTTTCTACATTGCCCACCTTATCATGAAGGGATTCTCATCTAGATCAAGGGAGGTCATAGTCTCCCTTTACTCATCACTCATCAGACCAATGATTGAGTACAATGCCCCATTTGGGATGTATCTGACCCGACACCTGCAGCAGCTGGAGAGGCCACAAAAGTTCCTCACCAAAAGGATAAAGGGTCTCAAAAGTCTGTCCTATGCTGCCCGACTGAAAGAACTCCAGCTCTATTCAGTCACTTACCGCTTGCTCAGAGGTGACCTTTGCCTAACATACAAGGCCATGTCAAACCCAGATTTGATGAATATGCTTCACCTCAAAAATCTAGATCCATCAGAGCCACAAGGGCGGAGACTTAAACCTCGACACGGCTATTAATAGGGCGTGCTGGAGGGATAGATTCATTACCCAAAGACTCCTATGCTGTGGAACAAAATCCCGGTACATGTGAGGCAGAGCACCTCGCTGGCCTTGTTCAAGAGAAATCTTGACCAATGGATGGGAGATCGCAGATATACCCCAGGGATTACCTCAGTGTCACTGCTCGACAGAGGCACAGCAAAATAATGGGTATAGTTCCCCATACTAAAGGGGTGGCGTAAGCCACAAAACGATGGGCTAGGCTTGTAAATGCCCTCGGGCAGATAGCCTAGTATAAACCTATGAACCTATAATATGAGCCTTGTCACAGCCGCATTCAGATTAGCAGTTATAAACTGAGCTGCATTTTAGGTGAGATTCACTAAATAGTTTCTGGCTACGACTTCTGTTTTATTTTGCAAGATCTGTGCCATAAATTTCAAAATGTTCTGCACATGTATCTTTTTTCTTTTTCTTTCAATGCACTCTATCTGGATCTTTTACTCTCTCCCCTTTGCATTGAAACTTACCATTATGTTCTAAATTTTGTGCACTCATTTTGTGTATAATTTTGATTTGAAAAGCAGTGATGTTTTTGTTATTCTTTGTAATGGGGTCATGGTTGAAAAAGTTCAATAGGGCTGTCCACTTACCCAGTGAACAAATAGTGAAAAATATATGTTACTTGTATGATATTTGCTTTGATATACTGTGTGACTAAAATACTAAAAAGAAGGTCTTATTATTATACTTATATATAATATATAAATAACTATTATATATAGTCATACTCTTACTCAAATTTTAAATCTGGACCTCACGTGTCCTCTGTCCACTGTGCATCGGTCCTGCAACTAGGCTGCTGCTCTCGCTTCCCGCTGTTCTCACGGGTGTTCCCCCTTCTCTATTACTTAACAGAATTTCCCTCCTTTCCAAGAGAAGACGTCCTTGGACAGCCTGCTCTATCTACATGAAATATACAGCGACTTTGTCTCCCCACTGCTAAGGAGACTCAGTCTGCTCCCTCAGGTGTTCCCCCTTCTCTATTATTTAACAGAATTTCCCTCCTTTCCAAGAGAAGATGTCCTTGGACAGCCTGCTCGATCAACACTAAATATACAGCAACTTTGTCTCCCCACTGCTAAGGAGACTCAGTCTGCTCCCTCGGGTGTTCCCCCCTCGCTATTACGTAACAGAATTTCCCTCCTTTCCAAGAGAAGACGTCCTTGGACAGCCTGCTCGATCAACACTAAATATACAGTGACTTTGTCTCCCCACTGCTAAGGAGACTCAGTGGATGTAACAGTCTTAAATATGTTTTTCTAGTTACTATCTAAACATGAGCAGCATTCTACCTCGGTGTGCTTGATAGCAGCCTACCGCAGGCCATTGCATTTTGCCCCCCCCACCTCGGTTTACAATCTACTCCCCTCTCTGCCTCTATTTAACTTTCTAAACCTAACTTTACAGAGGCACCTCTTTTATTCTCAGTGTACCTCCCCCCTTTCTCCACTAGGTGGCAGCATAACACCTGATAAAAAGACCTGCAATAAACCTTTTGCCCTGCCCCACTAATTTACTCTGCCTAAAAGTATCTCTGCCCTACACTAAGGAATCGGTGGAATTACCACCACACACTCATGCACATTCTTTAAAGAGTGTACCCTAACCAAACTTAAAGTCCAAAGTTAGTAACTGGAATACCAAAGCTTGTAACCAGAATACCTGCACCCTAGCAGTAGCTCTCCTTTTCCAGCCTCAGGTCACTGATTGATTATTTTCTGGTCTGGTCCTTCTGGTCCTTCTCGCCTTCTTGGCTCTTCCCGCTCCATTCGCCCTGCAGGCTCACTCCGCTCCCCTACCCTGCCCCCAAATCTCACCCACCCCCAGTGCTCCTACATTTATTCTCCTCCTAAAATCCTTCCCTCTCCTCCAACCAATCCTCACACACCTTTCCCCACCCCTTCCTCCAACCTACCTGACTCTCACTACCATACCCTCCACCCACCTAATATCCCATTACCCTCCTCTCTCTCACTTCTGACTGACTTCAACTACCATACCCACCCTTCCTCCTAAAATCCTTATCTCTACATCCATCCTCATCCTTCTTCTACTACCTCTTTACCATGCCACCTCCTATACCAATTTTCATTTACACCCACCACCTCTTCCTCCCCATCTCCACCTCACAGCCCACTTCCACAACATTTCTGCCTCTTTAGTTCCCTCCCACCCTATCCTTCTCTTAAAAGTAAAACTTTTCCCAAGCACTACTAGATACTACAAACCTAAAGCAATTCCCTGCCAGCCACTTCTATCTAAGTAGAAACCTTATAAACGTATTCCCCATCTCACTCACCTTTGCTTAACCAGCGACATTCACCCCAAACCAAGACCAAACTACTCTCCAACAAACCACCTCAGCACCAACAACAAATCCACCAGTAAATACCTTAAATTCCTCACCATCAACGCCCAAAGCTTAAAAAATAAATTAACCTTCTTTCATGCCTGGCTCAATCACAACTTACCTGACATTGTAGCCATCTCTGAAACCTGGCTAAAACCTCACATAAGTGACTCTGAATTCCTTCCCCCTGGATTTTAGTCTCTCCGATCTGACCGCCAAAGTAGAAGAGGTGGTGGTGCAGCTTTAATGTACTCCAACCACTTGTCCATCACTCCATACCCTAATCCCATCCCTTCTTTCAATAATGCTGAACATATAACTAGCCTACTAAAAATAAACAACCATAAAAACATCTGTATCATTTCCCTGTATATTCCTCCTGGTAACAACACCAATACCCTGGAAGACATCCTCTCCTTGACCTCCTCTAATATTAAGCTAGAAACCTACATTATGGGAGATGTAAATATTGACTGGGAAAAAAATCATTAACCCTAATCCCACCATAACTATCAATCTATTTAACTTCACTCAACTTACTAACTCCACTACTAGACCTAACAAAACCACCCCCAAGCTCCATACATGACTGGATCCTAGTATCTCATCCTAACAAAGTCATAAAATCTGGTGTCATTCCTGACCCATTAGGAGACCACCTCCCTGCCTTCACCCTTCCAGCTACACCCACTTCCCCACAGTCTCAGCAGTACATTCATATTCGTAACCTATCTAACTTTAACCCTACTACTTTCTCTGACTCCCTTAAACTAATTAACTGGAACCCCCTTAAAACTCTACCATTAGATGCAGCCATTGACTATTTCAATTCAACATTCGTAACTGTCCTCAATTCCCTAGCTCCAATAAGAACATAAAGAGTTAAAACAAAGACAGCCCCATGGCTCACCAAAGATACCAAAAAGATTATGCTACAAAGATATAAAACCTGGAAAGCATACCTCCAATATAAACAGCCAGAAATCTTACTTAAATATAAACAGCTGAGAAACCTAGCCAAAAAACAAGTCATTAGAGATAAAAAGTCTTACTACATCAAACTACAAGTAAATCATGCAAAACCCCAAACAATTCTGGAACTCTATTAATTCCCTCCTTAGGCCAAGTACAAAAAACAACCCCTGTCCTGACACCAGCAAATCTGACCTTGAAATTGCCTCACTGTTCAATACCTTCTTCACCTCTTCTGTTGCTGAGCTAACCAAGACCTTTACCAACAATAAACCTCCACCCCTCCCTGCTCAATCTCCCCCCCTTCTTTCGAACTCAAACCTGTCTCCACCAACCTAATAAAGAAACTTCTCTCTAAACTAAAGCCTTGCTCCAATGCCCTTGACAGCATTCCTTCCTCCTTCCTAAAAATAGCCTCAGATGATATTGCTCCCTATCAGCATCATGATCAATAGATCATTACTTGAATCCTATGCACCCAGACTATGGCATACTGCATTTATTCTTCCACTCCACAAGGGTGGCAAAAATTGTAACATCTCCAACTTCTGCCCCATTGCCATCCTCTCCCCAATCTCCAAACTTCTTGAAAAATGCATCCACCTGCAGCTCTTGCCATTCCTTACCAAACACCAGCTACTCTCTCCTACCCAACACGGCTTCTGCCAGGAGAAAGTAATAACTCCGCCCTTTTTTCCTTTGTATATTCTGTCAATTTAGCTCGTGACTCCGGTAATATGGTATCCTCTGTTCCGCTGAACTTATCTAAAGCTTTCGATACCATCTTCCATATCCACCTACTAAACCATCTCTCTAATCTCAACCTTTCCCAAAGAACTCTTTCCTGGTTCTCCAGCTATCTTTCTGACAGGTCCCAAGCCATGAAATGGGACCAGGCCACCTCTACTTTCCTTCCTATCCCCACTGGAGTACCCTAAGGGTCCATACTTGGCCCATTGCTATTCAATATCTTTATTAATGACTTCCACAAAGCCATACCTAATAGCAAAATTGTGCAATATGCTGACAATTCCACTTTGATCTGCTGCGCCACTAACCTAACAGATCTCCAATTTCTGACACAAACTGCCTTCTCAAACACCGAAAACTGGATGCTCCAAAATCACCTCTCACTAAATGCCAACAAAACTAAGATCCTTCTATTCTCTCCCTCAAAATCCTCCCCTGTTGTTAAAAACTCACTTCAAATTACCAGCCTTAACAACTCCACTATCGAGGTCATACCCTCTGCCAAACTTCTTGGTGTCACCATTGATGAACACCTAAAATTTAACACTCGCATCCAGCTAAACATCAATAAAACCCAGATAAAACTTGGCCTACTTTACAGAAACAACCACTTCCTCTCTCCTACCACCAGACTAACTCTCGCCACAACCTATCTCCTTCCCTCTCTACTGTATGGCGCTCCTCTGCTCACTAATTTATCTTCCATACTTACCTCCAAACTGGAAGCACGTTACAACAAAATCTCCAGATTTGCCACCAATGCCAAATCCTCCTCTCATCACAGCACCTCCCTTCACTCATTAAACTGGCTTGAACTCCCCAATCAACTTGACTTTCTCCAAATCACCACAACCCACAAATTATTGTTCCAACCCACTAACTGCCCTGCACTATCCAATATACTACAACCATATACCCCCCTCAGATCCCTTAGATCTACCCACCAAAACCTGATTACCATTCAAAAACCCAAGCGCCCAGCTGGTCAGCTTCTGTTAGCCTTTCCCCAAGCTAAAAAATGGAATGCTCTGCCCTCCACACTGAGGACCTTTGACAACCTTAATAACTTTAAAACTCACCTTCATTCCTACCTCTATCTAAACTGGAAATGCAACTGTACTCTTCAGCCCATACCTCTCAAGCTCTCCTCCCTCTTTACTCCTGGATAACCTTCTTACCTTCCTAACCTCGCTCTCAAATGTAGATTGTATATGTAACTAAACAGTAAAATCTAGCTATTATGCTATATGCCTGTCTTTTCTCCTGAACAAAACTGTAATTGTTTGTTTTTTTTTCTTTTTTGAATGCAACCTGTTGTTTGTAATGCAAACTGTCTTTGTAATTAGTCATGTAAGTAAATTTTGTATTGTGGAGCTTTTCTCCCCAGGCCTCCACTGAAAATGGGCTTCCCAAGCCCAGTGGACCTCCCCAGTCATCAAACCGGAATAAATATAAATATAAATAAATAAATAAATAAATAAATAAATAAAGGCTGTGTAGTTGGGTGAAAGGAGCATGTTACAAGGGAAAATGTTAGGTAAACCACATGTAAGTGGATTTTCTTTATAGGTGGAGTCTGTCAGCATGTGGAGGTCAGGCAACTTTCTCACAATCTCATGGTGTGCATGTGATGGCAGAGTTGAGTATTATCCAGGTTTTCAGGGTTTTGGCTCAGTGCTTTGTAACCGCTATGTCCCAGTGACTTCCTTAAAGCTACCTACACACACACGCACACACACACACACACACACACACACACACACATATATATATATATATATATATATATATATATATATATATATATATATATGGATCTATGACAACTTGTCAAAATGTACCCCTTGCATCCCCCACTAATCATGTACACCGAATTACAAGATTGCACTGCAGCTGGAAAAGGGCCAATTCCCCAATTTCCACTGTACCACAAACTTGCACAAATCAACTGCCAGCACATACAATCAGCTGTGCTGGCAGTTTTCTGGTTTGACAAGTTGCAGTTTGAAACTGTATGTCTGAATTTTATCATTCCCGTGGGACCTTGATTACAGTTTCCCGGGTTTGTTTGTTTGTGTCTTTCGGCTTTTCCCGGTTAGGGGTCGCCACAGCGGAACTCCGGTCCGCTAATGATTGGCAGTTGATTTTTACGTACCGGCTTGCCAGGCCTGATGCACAACCTTCAACGAAGGTATGCCCATTCACTCATGTCTCCACGCAGAAGACGCTCTAGCTGGGAATCGAACCGGACAGTGTCTTACTGTGAGGCGACGGTAACAAACTATAAATAAATAAATAAACAAGCTTCAAGAAGAAGATTAAGGTTCCAATCTGTTGAACTACTTCTTGCAGCCAAGGATAGAAGGTTTGATTCTTTCTACCTCCATTTTCCTGCTGTGTGACTCTGAGCAACTCACATAATTAGACCTTGCTTTCGGGTCTCCCCTGAAAAAGGATACGTTTCTCCAGTGTAATTACCCAGTTAACTGAGGTATAAAAAATGTTCCGCCATATCTGCCTTATAAGTTGAAGAAGAATGGCATTCCATAACACGTGGAAGTCTGTCCCGAAACAGAAATAACGGTTGCATTTACAGCAAACTGAAGAAGAAGCAGCTTTCAGACTTTGTTAGGTCTTTTGAGGTCAGTGACTCTTATCTTGAGAAGATAACGTGGCAGCATTTGCAGCTCATGCTGAAAATGATCCTTTATCACATAGCAGCACTCCATTCCATGCTCAACAGTCCTACTGCAAATTTACCTCCATTCATGCCTGCTATCCACACATCATTGGAAATGCAGCAATCAGTTCCTCCTCCTCTCATCACAGAGAATATTAACTCTTCAGAATAGAACCATGACACACTTTTTTGAAATGGTGTTTATTAACTAGAATCATATCTTAGTCATTTTACTCTTTGGCCTCATGAAATTTCTTCTTTGTGTGTGTGTGTTGTGTGTGTGTTATCATACATGAAAGCAGTGCATTTGTACAGTGCTTCAGAGGGTGCTGAAGTACATTGGATGAACTTTTTAACTGCTTTGATTCTACTTAAAGGTGCTGAGACGTGTGCACCATTTATTAGATCCTTTGTTTTTCCACTCAGACTAGGCAACAGGTGCAAACTTTAATACTTCACCAGCAACATTATGTGCTGCTTCTTTACTGTACATTAAAATAGTATATTACAGATGGAAATGAGTCTAGTAGACCTAGAAGCTTTTTCTTAAAACATTAACCTGGTGAAAGAGCCATTTAAAATAGACGATCCAGTAAGTTCTGGGTTACAGATAAATACTGTGATATTTATGTTCGACTGAAAGAGTAGTCATTAAAAAATTTAATAGTTATTTCATTTTTATTGCTGTAGAAAAGTGTGCTGAATTACCATAACTCTCTAGAGGACAAAACACCCACTGTTTCCTTCAACAGTTCTGAGACTGATTTAAAAAAATGGAATAGGAAATATCACCACAGGAATGCTGCCTTATGACTTCAAATAATAGTCAGCTGAGGTAAATGTCAGCATGAGGTTTTGGTTGTGCAGTTGTAAGTGTTAAGAGCCAAAGTCAAACAGTTTGTACACAAGATTTAAAAGCTTGTCTCTTGACTCTGAAAGCCAAGCTAAATAATCAAGAACAAGATCGTGTGAAGAAAAACATACATATCTGTGATCTGAAAGACCATAAAAATCAACAAGCTTTTGCTGCAGACAGACTGTAAATTTCTCTAAGCCAAATGAGCAGCCAAGAGAATTGAATATGAACAAGCAACGTTGCTTCAGTTCTTCCTCAGACAGGAAAGTTACTTTCTAACAGGATGGTATTTTACAGATCTGTTGTGCCTCCCACTGTATATTTTCAGAATTTAGAAATACAGTGTAAAAGGAATCGATCCCTTCAGCAACGTGCTTGCTTGAGCCACAATGATTAAGTTACTTGTCTCGTCATTTAAAAACCTAAGTGTCATTATGACAAATCAGAGTGGTAAACAATTGTTCAAGGATTTAATAGTGTTGTCTTTTCTTACTGTGTCATTTCCTCATAGGCAAAAACCATTACAGCCGAGTGCACCTCCAGGCGTTTCTGCATTTACCTCCTACTGCACCTCAAGGTGTCAAATGTTGCTTGTTTATATTAGCATTAATAATTATAAAACCATGCTGCATACAAGGTAACAGAATAATTTAGCTTGAAGCATACATGATGGCAAACACATTTGTATTGAGATTTGACCTCTGTCAATTAGTATTTGTTAGAACTGTAAGGTGATAACTTCATGTTTTAAAGGCTGAAGCCACACCCACTGGGAGTTAAAGGTACACACTCAAAAGAGCTGTACTGGAGGGAATGAGTTATTAACAAAATGATTTTTGCCTGTGAGGAAATGACACAGTAAGAAAAGACAACACTGATCCCCCAAGACAAACGACCGTCTAGATCTTCATAGGTAGCTTCATTGTTGAGATTTGTATGATCCACTAGAAGTCTCCCAGAAATGGATGTCTACTGAATGATGAGGGAATTTTTGGGGACACCGATCCAACTGGGTGTCTTCCTGGTACTGTCTCCAAGGGGAGGTCTGGATACAAGCCCATCAACCCCGTCATACTTTTCTCTGATATCAATTCAGTACTTGGATATGGTTCTCACAGGTCCTAACCCTTCTGGCATACCTCAGTTGGAGCTGATCCACTTCGGCTTTGACTATGTCCCTTTATCTCTTCACTCTGATGCTATAGGATCGGGATGAGTCATATAGCCGAAGCATCAGTGTCAGGGCACTGGTGGTGGAGTTGACCCTGAGGTTTTTTGTTGATGTCTCTGAGGTTGACAGCTCATGTCCAAGGTCCTCCTCAGAGCCAACCTCCACTGGAGCTGGGAGGTTTCCAGAGTGTAAAGAATTGCAGGATTTAGTGCATGTTTCTGAACAGGTGGGAAAGCACTCTTTGCAATGTGGTTTTGATGCTTTACAGGCTTCTTCTAGGGTGGCTGCCACTGGTTCAGTTATTCGTAGGCACGCCTGGCTTAAGGATCAGAATTTGTCTGAGCATGTTAAGTCTAAATTCTGGATGCCCCTTTACAGTCTGAAGTTTTGTTTGGTCCTCCTGTGGAGTCAGTCTTAAAGAAAATGGAAGACAAGGCTAAGTCTATGCAGACTGTTAAAGATTTTTGCAGGTACAACCTCCAAAGTTTAGTAGAAATTGGCCTACTAAGGGGTGGACGTACCCTTCTTCTGATTCTCAGTCTAGGAGTAGATCTAGACGTGGTAGGGGCAGAGCTCAGAGTACCTTCAGGCCGAGACAATGGAGTTCGCCTGCTCAATCTGCTGGGGAGGGCAGGGGCCAGTCCTTTCGTAAACAGGCCCAATGACCTGCATTTTCAGCTGCCAAATTCTTCTTGCCTGGCAGCTCCTTTGGGAGGAAAGTTGGCTCTTTTCAAGCAAAATTGGCATTTAGTCACCCAGGACAAATGGGTATTGGACATTATAAACCGAGGTTACAAGTTCTATTTCCATACCATACCTCCTTTCAAGGGCATGCCAGACGTCCCTCCTCGGCAAAGGATAGAGGCTCACAAACAAATTTCTTTACTTCTTCAAATAGGAGCTATACAGCCAGTTCCTCTGTCAGAAGTGGGCCTAGGATTTTATTCTCGCCTGTTTCTAGTTCTGAAGAAAGGGAACACGTGGAGACCAATTTTGGATTTATCTATCCTCAACACTTACCTGGACATTCCAAAGTTCAAGATGCTGACATTACAACAACTTTTACCTCTGTTGGGAAAAGATCACTGGATGGTTACTCTGGATCTCAAAGAGGCTTACCTTCATGTTCCTATCAGGCCCAGTTGCAGGAGGTACCTGCGTTTTCGGGCTGGAAATTTACGTTATCAGTTCTCTGCATTGCCCTTTGGCTTATCTACTGCACCCAGAGTGTTCACAAAGGTTCTGGCTCCAGTGATAGCCTTTTTCAGACTAAGAGGAATACAGATTTATCCTTATTTGGACGATTGCCTGATTATTGCACAAGAAAAGGACGAACTTCTTCATCACCTACAGTATGTGGTGGCAGTGTTAAGATGCCTAGGGTATTCTGTGAACGAAACAAAGTCCAGTCTAGTACCCTCTCAGGACATGTGCTTTCTGGGTGTGAGACTGAATACAGCTTCCCAGATGGCTTTTTTGACCCCGGACAAACAAAGAAGCCTTTCTCTTTATTTCCATCAAATGTCTCTACGGTCCAGGCTGACTGCAAGGACAGTCCTTCAAGCCTTGGGGTTCATGGCATCTTGTATTCTGGTGCTTCCCAATGCCAAATTGCATATGAGGAAGCTTCAATGGTATCTCAAAAATGTATGGACACAGCACTGCCAAGATCTAGACACTGTCATTCAGATAATACCTTGCATTCAGAAGGAGTTTTTGTGGTGGGCTCAGGAATGTCACCTAAACAAGGGACTCTCTGTGACCCGACCAGAGGCAAGTCAGATTCTAATGACAGATGCCTCGGACAAGGCTTGGGGAGCACACCTCAATGGAAAATGGGTGCAAGACACGTGGCCTGTCAAACTCCAACATTTGCATATCAACTTGAAGGAAATGTTAGCAGTCCAGTTTGCATTGATGGCTTTCAAAGATTTACTTCACCCAGGGCAGGTGTTGATTCAAACAGACAACACTACTGTCATGTGGTACATCAACAAGCAAGGGGGAACCCATTCTTACCCTCTTTGCAGGCAAGCGATGATTTTGTGGGAAATTGCTCTCAATCTACACCTCAATCTTCAGGCAAGGTTTCTACCAGGAGCACAGAACTCCTTAGCAGATGTGTTGAGCAGACAAATAGTGGATCCTCACGAGTGGAAATTGGATCCTCATGTATTTCAAAGGTTGACAGTGTTATGGGGAACTCCAGACATAGATCTGTTCGCTTCCCACCTAAATTGCCAGTTGCCAAAGTTTTGCACAAAAATGTTTCATCACACAGCTTGGAAGGTGGACGCTCTATCATTCAGTTGGAACAATCTGCATGTATATGCCTTTCCTCCTCTGCCTCTTCTTCCCAAGGTACTTTTGAAGGCCAGACAAGACAAGCCAACCATGATTTTGATAGCACCGGATTGGCCTCGACAACACTGGTACCCACTACTGAGGAGTTTAGTACGAGAACCTCCATGGCCTCTGCCTTTGATTCCGCACCTTTTGTCACAAGAGGGCAATCACTTCCTCAATGTCAAGATTCAGTCTCTGCATCTAACAGCTTGGCATATTCTGTTTTAGACTCTGGAGGTCTCAGCTTCCACAACAAGTTTTGAATGTTATTTTGGAGGCCAGGAGGCCTAGTACCAGGAAAGTTTACTCTGATAAATGGAGGAGATTTTTTATTTGGAGCAAAGGAAAGGACTTTGATGTCTCCAAACCTGATTTAAGTGTTGCTCTTCAATATCTTACTGAGTTATTGGACAAGGGTTTGTCTTTCTCCTCGATAAAGGTCCATGCTGCAGCCATTTCTGCTCACTATGATTGTGACCCTCCTTTATTCTCTCATCCTTTGTTTAAGCAATTTCTTAGAGGGGCAAAGAATATAAGACCCCCATGTAGAGCTCCTACTCCTGCTTGGGATCTCAATTTTGTATTGGAAAAACTTACTCTACAACCTTTTGAGCCTGGAGCTACTGCCGAGTTAAAGTATTTGTCATGGAAAACTGCTTTTTTGTTGGCCATTACCTCTGCAAGAAGGGTTTCTGAATTACAGGCCCTCATGGCAGTGGAGCCTTTCCTGATTTTTCATAAGGATAGGGTATCTTTATGTACTAATCCTTCCTTTATGCCTAAAGTGGTTTCTAGTGTGGCCTTAAACCAAACTATTCATTTGCCTACTTTTTATGCAAACCCCCAAAATAAAGGGGAGAAAACTTTGCATACTTTGGATATTCACAGACAGTTGCGTTATTATTTGAGCAGAACCAAGGAGTTCAGACATTCTCAGCAGTTGTTTGTTTCTTTTGCTTTGGGTTCACAGGGTAAACCTGTTTCAAAACAAACTATTTCTAAATGGATTGGGTTTTGTATTTCTTTCTGTTATTCCCATCATGGTAAGGAGATTCCTGCTGGAATCAGGCCTCATTCCACTAGGGCTACTGCTACTTCTACGGCCTTTCTATGGGGGGTAGCTACAAAAGACATTTTGGAGGCAGCTACTTGGAGTTCAGTGCATACTTTTTCTAAACATTACCACCTTCCTCTTTATTCTAAGTCTAGGGCTGGATTTGCCACTGCAATTTTACAGGGCATTTTAGCAGCCCCTAATGCTCTATGATTTTTACCAACCTCCCTTTCCCGTTGCTTTGGGATTCTACCCATAAGTAAGGACTGCAGCAATGTGAGATGAAGAACATAGTACAGTTTTGTACCTACCATAAATGTAGATGTTCAAGATCCACATTGCTGCAGTCCAATTACCCTCCCTCCTTCCCCACTGTAGTTTGACATGGTGCTATGCTTTAGGTGATGGTTGTTGTTGGGCTTGTTTTTGGGAGGTATTCTGTTTTTGGCTGTGGCCTTTCTTGTTTGGCCTTCTGACATCTGGGGCAAGAAAAGACTGAGGATATGACGTCGGTCATGCGCCTTTATACCCTGACGCTCTGATGTCAGATCTAGGCGCCCATGACCGACGTCAGCCTAATACTTTGGTATTCGGGCCGACCGAGGACAGCGGACTACCCATAAGTAAGGACTGCAGCAATGTGGATCTTCGAACATCTACATTTATGGTAGGTACAAAACTGTACTTTTGAAACTGTATGTCTGAATTTTATCATTCCCGTGGGACCTTGATTACAGTTACCCGGGTTTGTTTGTTTGTGTCTTTCGGCTTTTCCCGGTTAGGGGTCGCCACAGTGGAACTCCGGTCCGTTAATGATTGGCAGTTGATTTTTACGTACCGGCTTGCCAGGCCTGATGCACAACCTTCAACGAAGGTATGCCCATTCACTCATGTCTCCACGCAGAAGACGCTCTAGCTGAGAATCGAACCGGACAGTGTCTTACTGTGAGGCGACGGTAACAAACTATAAATAAATAAATAAACAAGCTTCAAGAAGAAGATTAAGGTTCCAATCTGTTGAACTACTTCTTGCAGCCAAGGATAGAAGGTTTGATTCTTTCTACCTCCATTTTCCTGCTGTGTGACTGAGCAACTCACATAATTAGACCTTGCTTTCGGGTCTCCCCTGAAAAAGGATACGTTTCTCCATTGTAATTACCCAGTTAACTGAGGTATAAAAAATGTTCTGCCATATCTACCTTATAAGTTGAAGAAGAATGGCATTCCATAACACGTGGAAGTCTGTCCCGAAACAGAAATAACGGTTGCATTTACAGCAAACTGAAGAAGAAGCAGCTTTCAGACTTTGTTAGGTCTTTTGAGGTCAGTGACTCTTATCTTGAGAAGATAACGTGGCAGCATTTGCAGCTCATGCTGAAAATGATCCTTTATCACATAGCAGCACTCCATTCCATGCTCAACAGTCCTACTGCAAATTTACCTCCATTCATGCCTACTATCCACACATCATTGGAAATGCAGCAGTCAGTTCCTCCTCCTCTCATCACAGAGAATATTAACTCTTCAGAATAGAACCATGACACACTTTTTTGAAATGGTGTTTATTAACTAGAATCATATCTTAGTCATTTTACTCTTTGACCTCATGAAGTTTCTTCTTTGTGTGTGTGTGTTGTGTGTGTGTGTGTGTTATCATACATGAAAGCAGTGCATTTGTACAGTGCTTCAGTGGGTGCTGAAGTACATTGGATGAACTTTTTAACTGCTTTGATTCTACTTAAAGGTGCTGAGACGTGTGCACCATTTATTAGATCCTTTGTTTTTCCACTCAGACTAGGCAACAGGTGCAAACTTAAATACTTCACCAGCAACATTATGTGCTGCTTCTTTATTGTACTTTAAAATAGTATATTACAGATGGAAATGAGTCTAGTAGACCTAGAAGCTTTTTCTTAAAACATTAACCTGGTGAAAGAGCCATTTAAAATAGACGATCCAGTAAGTTCTGGGTTACAGATAAATACTGTGATATTTATGTTCGACTGAAAGAGTAGTCATTAAAAAATTTAATAGTTATTTCATTTTTATTGCTGTAGAAAAGTGTGCTGAATTACCATAACTCTCTAGAGGACAAAACACCCACTGTTTCCTTCGACAGTTCTGAGACTGATTTAAAAAAATGGAATAGGAAATATCACCACAGGAATGCTGCCTTATGACTTCAAATAATAGTCAGCTGAGGTAAATGTCAGCATGAGGTTTTGGTTGTGCAGTTGTAAGTGTTAAGAGCCAAAGTCAAACAGTTTGTACACAAGATTTAAAAGCTTGTCTCTTGACTCTGAAAGCCAAGCTAAATAATCAAGAACAAGATCGTGTGAAGAAAAACATACATATCTGTGATCTGAAAGACCATAAAAATCAACAAGCTTTTGCTGCAGACAGACTGTAAATTTCTCTAAGCCAAATGAGCAGCCAAGAGAATTGAATACGAACAAGCAACGTTGCTTCAGTTCTTCCTCAGACAGGAAAGTTACTTTCTAACAGGATGGTATTTTACAGATCTGTTGTGCCTCCCACTGTATATTTTCAGAATTTAGAAATACAGTGTAAAAGGAATCGATCCCTTCAGCAACGTGCTTGCTTGAGCCACAATGCTTAAGTTACTTGTCTCGTCATTTAAAAACCTAAGTGTCATTATGACAAATCAGAGTGGTAAACAATTGTTCAAGGATTTAATAGTGTTGTCTTTTCTTACTGTGTCATTTCCTCATAGGCAAAAACCATTACAGCCGAGTGCACCTCCAGGCGTTTCTGCATTTACCTCTTACTGCACCTCATGGTGTCAAATGTTGCTTGTTTATATTAGCATTAATAATTATAAAACCATGCTGTATACAAGGTAACAGAATAATTTAGCTTGAAGCATACATGATGGCAAACACATTTGTATTGAGATTTGACCTCTGTCAATTAGTATTTGTTAGAACTGTAAGGTGATAACTTCATGTTTTAAAGACTGAAGCCACACCCACTGGGAGTTAAAGGTACACACTCAAAAGAGCTGCACTGGAGGGAATGAGTTATTAACAAAATGATTTTTGCCTGTGAGGAAATGACACAGTAAGAAAAGACAACACTGATCCCCCAAGACAAACGACCGTCTAGATCTTCATAGGTAGCTTCATTATTGAGATTTGTATGATCCACTAGAAGTCTCCCAGAAATGGATGTCTACTGAATGATGAGGGAATTTTTGGGGACACCGATCCAACTGGGTGTCTTCCTGGTACTGTCTCCAAGGGGAGGTCTGGATACAAGCCCATCAATCCCGTCATACTTTTCTCTGATATCAATTCAGCACTTGGATATGGTTCTCACAGGTCCTAACCTGTCTGGCATACCTCAGTTGGAGCTGATCCACTTCGGCTTTGACTATGTCCCTTTATCTCTTCACTCTGATGCTACAGGATCGGGATGAGTCATGTAGCCGAAGCATCAGTGTCAGGGCACTGGTGGTGGAGTTGACCCTGAGGTTTTTTGTTGATGTCTCTGAGGTTGACAGCTCATGTCCAAGGTCCTCCTCAGAGCCAACCTCCACTGGAGCTGGGAGGTTTCCAGAGTCACTTGACAGAGAAAGTACTTTCCTGGCTGTAATTGTGGCATTTTTTTTTAAGGCTGAGGAATGGACCTAGGCTCTTCCAAGAAGGCAGGTTTGTGCACCAAGTTTAGATCTGTTCTGATACCCAGCGGAACTTGTTCCTTTTTCCTGTCATTCGGGTCGATAGGGACAGTCGGAACCCATAGGCTTTGAGCCCTCTTGACACTCAAGTTCCCGGTCTGAATTTGATCTGCCTCCACCAGAACCCCAGAGGCTAAGGAAACACATATGAAATCTCCACCAGAACCTCAGAGGCCAAGGAAACAGACATGCAAAAGAAGCACATAGAACTCTTCTGAGTCAGTCACTGATGATATGGAATTTGAAGAAGGAGAAGGATCCTCCAGATCCCTCCAGAAAGACATCACATTTGGGAACATCCTGGAATTGATGAACTCCTTCTCTGAAAGATCTGTGATTCTTGAAGATTTTTGGGTCTACTTCATCTCAGTCTTGGATAGCTTACCCTTCAGATGCACTCATAGATCTTATAGCACAAAGGGCATGGAATGACCCTACTGTTACAGAGCCAATCTCTAAAAATCCTAACAGAATTTTAGCAGTCCCAAAAGATAAACAGTGGACGCCCAAATGTCTGCCCTATAATCTACTTCTAATTTAGCCTTGTGCCTGCTGTCCAACACAACAGATGCAAGAGCAGCTGGTACAAGCATTACCATGGGTCACTGTGCCTAAATGTGTCTAAGCGATTTCACGGGAAAGCAACAAGGTGCTCTTTATTAATGCCTCTATTGAAGGTTCTACACTTTTTTAGGTTAAAAAGATGCTTACCAGGAGTGAACAAGATGGTAAGGCCCTGTCGGCTGTAGGAATCCTTTTCTCCACTCCACAAAGATCGTATTCCAGGAATCAAAGGGAAGATAAGAAAATGTTGTTCAGGAAGTCACAGGGTTTTCACCATGACACTCCTGGGAGCAGACAGCCTTCCTGGCAGTGGAGGAGTCTACTTGAATGGACATCATTCTGGAGGCAGAGGCAGACTGCAGAATCAAGGTTTCTGTGGTCCCTTCACTGAGAAACCCTACTGGTGAGTTATTAGACTGCTGCACTCTGGAGGCCGTTGGGGAACATTTACCCTTGCACCCACAAGCCTGACAAATCATCTCTTCAGATTCATGGGTGCTAAGTATAATCACCAGATGCTATACCGTACCTTTTTTGTATGCTCCAAAGAAAAGACTAAAGATCCATGATACTAAACCCGATCAGTTGGAATCTAGAGCAACAGGATTTTCTAAGTTGATAGAAAAAAAAGAGTCATCCAACAGGTCCCCCAGACCAGTTAGAATTCAGAGTCCATTCCAGGTTCATTTTAGTTCCAAACAGGACAGAAGACATCAGGCCAATATTGCATCTTAACCACCTCGATCAAATTATCAAACAAACAATGTTCCAGATGGTCATGGTACAGTCCATACTACCCCTGTTGCAGAAGAATGATTGGATGTGCTGTATAGATCTCCAGGATGCTTACTACCATATAAAGATTCAAAGGCAATCCAGGAAATGTATCTATAGAGTTAAAGGCAATCCAGGAGATTTATCTGTTTCCAGCTGGGAGCCAACCATTACCAATTCAGAGCAGTGCCATTCAGTCTCATCACAGCCCCCTCGGTGTTTACCAAGATTATGGCTGTGGTAGCAGCTCACCTACAACTGCAGGAGATGTAAGTATTCCCATATCTAAACGATTGGCTACTAACTGTACTTCCAATGATCTATTGCTACAGCACCAGGCATTCATACTCTGTCTTCCAGATTAGTTAGGAATAACTATCAATCATACAAAGAGCAAACTTCCCCCTACTCAACACATATAATTCATAGGATTTCAGATCAGTACATTTCAGTAAATTACCAAACTTCCAACAGCAAGAGTACTGTCATTAAGGCTGGTGGCATCTCAAAAGTTTCAGCATCTCCGTCCACAAGCAAGATTAATTCTTTATTTGTTAGGTCTGATGGCCTCTACCATCACTTTAGTATCATTAGCAAGATACCACAGGAGAGTTCATAGGTTCATAGGTTGGTACTAGGCTATCGGCCCTAGGGCCTATACAAGCCTAGCCATAACAATTCCCTGTCTATTTCTTCCCACACTATTTACTTCCCTGGACCCCTGTCTAGCAGGGCGACTGACGTGATCCCCGTGGTGAATTTCTTTTCTCCCATCCAATCATCAAGATTCCTTTTGAAGAGGGCCAAAGAGGCACTCTGCTTGACATGTATGGGCAGTCTATTCCAGAGTCTGGAGAGTCTCTGGGTCAGAACCTATCCCTCCAGCATGTTTTGTTCATTGTGAGCGTGTGTCTCTGAGGGATTGGGATTTCTTTAAGTGTAGCATGTCCAACAGCTCTGGGTTTGACATGGCCTTGTATGTTAAGCAGAGATCGCCTCGGAGTAGACGATATGTGACAGAGTACAGCTGGAGTTTTTTAAGGCAGTCAGCATAGGGCATCTGCTTTAGGTAGGTGATTCTTTTAGTGAGGTATTTCTGCGCCCTTTCCAGTTGTTGTAGATGTCTTGAGAGGTAAATACCAAATGGGTGTTGTATTTTATAGTGGGTCTAATGAAGGATGAGTACAGTGGGACAATGACCTCCTTTTTTCTGGATGAAAAGCCCTTAGTGATGAGGTGTGTCACATAGAAGGATTTCCTGACTGTTGTGGCGATGTGGTTATTAAAGGTGAGCCACTGTCCACCTGTGTCCCTAAGTCTCTTATCACATTTTTGGTGTTTAGTGTACTGCCACCTATCTGGTAATTCATGGGTACATGTTTTTTGACCAAAGGGGATAACTATACATTTCTTGGCATTGAGCTTGAGCCTATGGCTCTGGCACCAAGCATCTGTTTCTGTAAGGCGCTTTTGTAGAGTATCCACATCATTTGGGGATTCAGTAATGGCTCCCAGTTTGCAGTCATCTGCAAACTTTGTTAGCCAGAGTCCCTTAGTTTTGGCCTGTATTTCGGAGAAGTAGATGCCAAACAAGAGAGGTCCCAGGACTGAACCCTGAGGTACTCCACTTGTTACTTGTCTGGAGCTGGATTTGGAGTCAGCTACTTTTACAGTGTGGGTTCTGTCAGTAAGCCAGTTGGAAATCCATCGAGTGGCCTAGGGATTAATGCCCAGCTTAGTAAGTTTATCTATAATTCCAGAGTGGGGGATGGTGTTAAAGGCCTTGGCGAGATCCAAATAGGTTGTGTGGACTGCCTTACCCTCATCCACAACTCTGGAGACTGATTTGAAGAAGTCAGTCAGGTTCAGGAGACAAGATCGGCCCTTCACGAACCCAAACTGGGTGGGGTCCAGTGTTTGAAGGTTGCCAATGTCTTTGTTTTTAAGTTCCATGATAATACGTTCCATGGCCTTACAGATCAGGCTCATCAGATTGATGGGGTGGTAGTTCCCGGGATCAAAGGTGGATCCCCCCTTGTGGAGTGGGATAACTGTAGCTGTGCACCAGTGGGCACGAAGCCTGAGGTGAGGGTATGACTAAACATAACACTTAGGTGAGGTGCCAGTTCATTTTGTAGTTTATGTAGTACACAGCCTGGGATGTCATCTGGTCCCATGGATGCTATATTCTTTGCTTTGGAGAGTGCGTTTTTTACCGGTGTGGCCGTTATTACCGGAATTTGGCAATCTTCCAGTATTAAGAAGGGCGATTTAGGTGGTGAAGATGGCACTGAATCGATCTGCCAGGATATTGGCAATATTCTTGGGATCAGTATATTTAATGCCATTTTGTTGTAGCTCAGAGCAGATCTGGGCATTGCCATTTAGATTCTTGACATAGTTATAGAATGCCTTGTGGTTGTCTTTGGAATCTTTAGCAATCGGTGCTGCGGTAGCATTGTTGCCTCACAGTAAGACGTTGTCCTGTTCGATTCTCAGCTAGAGCGTCTTCTGTGTGGAGACATGCATGAATAGGCGTACCTTCCTTGAAGGTAGTGCATCAGGGCCGGCAACTCAGCACGCAAAAATCTACTGCCAATCATTAGCGGACCGGAGTTCCGCTGTGATGACCCCTAACCAGGAAAAGCTGAAAGACAGAACAACAACAACTAGCTTTGGAGGATTTTATGAGGGATCTCAGCTTCTTACTGAGGCTGGTAAGGGAGTTTTTTGCATCCTGGGATTTTCCCCTTTTCTGCAACAATTTCTTCCTTTTGTTGTAAAGTTTGTTTATGGCAGGGGACCACCAGATTGGCTTCCTTTTATTGGATGAGAGCATCTTGGTTCTATTTGGGATGGCATGATTCATGCATGAGTGGATGTGCTCGTACAGTGCCTTAGTGTAGGACTCAGCAGTCGAACTTTCAGTTCCCGTCTGTATGGGTGTCATGAAGTTTGTCACTTCTGACTTGAGTAGTATGAAGTTGGCTTTGGAGAAGTTTTTTATGGAGGTTTCCTTACTGGGGGGTGGGGTGGGATGTGGATGTTAAGGGTGATTAGTTTATGGTCTGACTTGACCAATGAGGGGGTGACCATAGGTGTGGAGCATCGATTTCCCATGTTGTTAATGACCAGGTCTAGGATATTGGAGCCCCTGGTAGGACTATGGATTAGTTGATCCAGGGCATTGGAATTTATGAATTCCAAGAACCGTTGGGCAAAAGTGTTTCAGTGGACTCTTTCGGTCCAGTGGTCACAGACTTTTCATCCCTTCCAGGACAGAATCCATCAAATTCAGGTATGCAGAAACCACATAACTTGGTGGATAACTCTCTGTCAGTTACAGAGAGGAGATCCTTCTGTCCACTCACATCCCAGGGCACAGTAACCATGGACGCTTCCCTTTCAGGTTGGGGGAGCATTTTGAGGGAAAGATGGTTCAAGGAACATGGTCACCTATGGAGACCAAACTTCACATCCATATCTTGGAGTTGAGAGTAATCCACCTAGCTTTGCAGGCTTTCCACGACTACCTACCCAAGGGTGTGATTTCCATCCAGACAGATAATATGTCAGTGGTATGGTACATCAGCAAACATGATCATATCCACTTTGCTGGGAGGCCTTGAGAATCTGGCAACGGGCAATGTCTTCCCATTGCTTTCTGGTAGAGTAGCAATGCACGTTCCCGGGATGCCGAATGTACTAGAAGACAAGTTGAGCAGAACTACCCTATTACCTTATCAGTGGTCTCTCAAACAGTCTGTGGCAACAGAGATTTTTAGACTCTGGGGCCAACCTTGCTGCACCCTGTTTGCCTCTTAACTAACCAAGTGCAGCAGTTACTTTGCCCTCATCCCTTCACAGTGACAGTCACTGAGAGATGCTGTACTTCATATTTGACCCCCCCGAGTCTCCTGTATGCATTCCCTCCAATACCTGTCTTGACAAAATTCATACAGAAAGCCACAAGGTGTAAGACCAAAGTGATCCTCATTGCCCCATTCTGGCCCCATCAGGTTTGGTTCCCCTTCCTTTGGCCTAATTTGCTGCACCCGTTGTGGATGCTGGATCCCATTCTGGATCTTCTGAGCCACTCGTCTGGGATGCCTCCACCAGATCTACAAACCCTAAAGTTAACCACATGGTTTCTTCAATGTTAATAATAGCCACAGATGTCAGGATGTCTTCTTCAGCAGTTCACATAATTTCTTCTTATCAAAAGCATTCAACCAAAAAGAATTATAAAAGTAAATAGGTTCATAGGAGATTACTAGGCTAACAGCTTAAGAGCCTTTACAAGCCTAGCCAATATAACCTGATTTTACTTGATATGCAGCCCCTAAGGGCAGGAGGATGGCATGGATTTGTGCCCGTGCAGTATGTTACAGATTGCACCTGTCCATAAGGGACATAGGCACTTCCCCAGGTGTGAATTTCTGATTCTCCATCCATTGATCCAAATTGCTTTTAAAGAGGGCCAGGGAAGGGCTCTGCTTAATGTGAATAAGAAACCTGTTCCAAAGAAGGTGCAAACTTTGAGACACTTACCTGTCTCTCCAGCAAGTTTTGTTTGAATTTGAGTCGCTGACTAAGTTTAGAGCCCTAGATCAGGTGATCCTCATGCTGTTTGATTTGCAGATGTGTAGCAGCTCCATCAGGGCTAGATTTGTGAGTGCATTATAAGTTAGGCATAGTTCACCCCTTAATAGTCGGTAGGAGACAGAGTAAAGGGATAGGGCTTTTGGTCTATCTGCATAGAACAAGTTGCTTACATCCTGTATTTTCTTTGTGAGGAAGTTCTGAGGTCACTCCAGCTTCTGTAAGTGCCTAGTCAAGTACATGCCAAATGAAGAAGATTATCCATTTAGGCATTATGAAAAGGACTGGACCCTTCTTCTGCCCCTACCATCGGGGATAATGGAATTTCTTTCAGAACTTTTCCACCAAGGTTCTAGTCATTCTACCATCAAAGTTCAAATGGCTGCCATTTCAAATTTTCACATATTAGAATAGCTAAAGCCTTCCTCAAAAGAGCCTTTTTGCTGAGGCCTACACTTTGGGATCCAGTTGTGGGATGTCACAATTTTACTTCAGTCGTTAACTCAGAAATAGTTTTAACAAACATCATGAGCTGACCTTAAATATCTTTCTTGGAAAACTGTTTTTTTAATTACCATTAGATCCACTAAACACATTTCTGAATTACAAGTGCTGTCATACAAGCCACCCTTTCTCATTTTCCACAAAGACAGAGTGTCACTGAGAACAAATCCCACCTTTCTCCCAAAAGTCTCATCTGAAGCAAATTTGAATCAGTCTGTTGATTTGACAGTCTTTTCCCAGTTATTCTAACAAAGGAGAGTATATGCTTCATACCTTAGACGTTCACAGACAGAGCAGATTCTGCTTACACTTTATGAAAGATTTTAGAAACTCAAACCAGCTATTTGTCTCTTTTCCCGAAGCAAACTTGGTAAATCCTTTGTTAAAATTTACATTTTCTATGTGGCTGTCAGACTGCATTTCTTATGTATATAAAACTCAGGGTTTGTTTCTATATTCAAAACCAAAAGCTCATTGTTACCTCTTCAGCATTCATGAAAAGAGTTCCCAATGATGACATTTGTGCAACAGCAACATACATTTGTATCTCATTACAAACTGGATGTGCAGTCCATAGCATGTCCATCTTTTGGCTGTACCATTCTTAGGAATGCCCATCCTTGATACAACCCACATCCTTTTAGGGCAGATTGAGAATCTGTCCTAAACACTGAATCAGGTGAAAATAGACAACAACAAAAGTTATGTATTTTTCATGATAGTATATCTGTGTTGTCTCATTTTCATACAGTTCAACATCCCCTCACCTTTCCCTTTCCAAATTGTTATCTGCAAATTTCTGGTGCTCAGACAGGCCTCAACCAAGACCTGATCTGCTTTAGATCACATTGCCAAGCTTGGCATACTTAAAAAGTTGTTATTTTATTCCACTGCAGTTTTATTCTTATCAAGATATGTTTCTCTTTGGTTAAAAACAATCAGCAAACTCAGTCTAAGGTAATTTGGGCAGAAGGTGGGAATTGTGGGTAAGGGAGGAGTCAGAGTCTCTGATCCAATGCTCTGGATGAAGGTGCAACAACTTAAAGGTTGAACTGGATGAAAATGAGACAACACAGATCTATTGTTATGGTAAATACATCATTTTCATTTAACTACATCATGAATAAGACATTTTGTGTATTAGTATTTTAGTGCTTTTGTCTTCAAGGCAATAGTTACAGCTACACTTTCATTTAAGCCTGTTGAAGTAAAGGCTTTGAACATCATTTACCAAGCCAGCTCATGTCTCTCTAATAAAGCATCCAGGTCACCATCCATTATAGTTCCAGTACTTTTTTCCAAAACAAAAAATTCAAACCTTTTAAAATATTTGCATTGGATGCCATTTATATGTAAGGCATTTCTGTTGCCCTTATTTTTGATAACAAGTATAAGGTATGCTACTCTTACTTTTAACTTTCTGGTCTTTCCTGTATAAAAAAATCCACATTAGACTTCACTTTGGA
Source organism: Protopterus annectens (assembly GCF_019279795.1). Classification (NCBI taxonomy): domain Eukaryota; kingdom Metazoa; phylum Chordata; order Ceratodontiformes; family Protopteridae; genus Protopterus; species Protopterus annectens. The sequence goes on along the minus strand of NC_056728.1, from coordinate 518,725,841 downwards.
AGCCTGTTCACTGGTCAAAGCAGGAGTACCTACAAAAGTATTTCTTTGTTTACTATAAACCTGCAAAGCATACACCCAAAACATGAAATGGTACCGTGATTTTGTAGTGTCACTCCATGTTGTAATAGCATCCCAATCGATGCCAAATATGTTCTTTAAACTCTTTGAATTCTTGCAAACAAAAGGATTTCCTCTACAGCATTACTTAATGCTTCATTGCTTCACAAAACAAGCAGATGTTTTTGAACTATGTTCCTTAATTTATCAGAATCCTCAGTAATAGTAAAGGACATTGAACAATGGCACTAAACAAACATCACCACTAATTTATTTAATTTCACTAACCAGACCTATCCTAGTTACTGTAAGTTTGCAAAAACAACAAAGTCCTCAGTTATAATTATGTCTAAATAGTATCTTCACTAAAAAAACTAATTATATTCATACATTTTTCAGTACAAATGCTACCATCTGTGGCCATTCTGGAGGCTCATATGTTTTGGTGTGAATGGGATGCAAACTAGTGTAATCTGAATGTTTATTTCCCCTCAACCCTTTCCTTTACATCTTTGTTAACAATTTATCCCAGTCTTTATAAACAATAACATACAAATAATGAATTTCATGCCTGCTGTGTGCCCTTTCAAATTTCAAATAAGTTGATTTGTTCAAATAATCTAAAAAAAAATCAAACAAAGCTTATCTAAACTAAAAATGAAGTCAATTAAGTACTTGTGCATAAAATAAATTTTCCATAAATAATGAGATGAATGCCACTGTTTTTAATCCCCAAATCATTTTTTTCTGCTAAAGCTGATGACAAATTGTACTCCAATCTTGCCATGCAGACATTTACCTGCATTGCCATTCCAAATGTATCTCTTTTTTATCCACTTGTCTGAGGAGGCCATTCAGCTAGTTAAAGCTTATTTAGATAAGACAGATGATGGATTAATGTTGTTTGATGGGCACACATCTAGATTTGGTGTTAAGTAGTAATTTGTTATGTTTGGGAAAGAGTAATATCAACAAACTTGTGGTACTGCCACGGAAACCCTGATGGTGCCCAGTTTTGTCAATATTTTATGGTGCAATCAATAACAACTAAATGTCCAGATACCAGATGGTGAAAATAAAAGCATTAATAAAAAACACCTCTAAAAAAAAAAAGAGAAAGAAATAAAAATAAACCTTTTTAATGACTGAGCTCCTTTGACCAATGCAGATCTTCTTCAGATTCTGTTAGGTCTTGTTTTAGATTACTTAATAAGCAACCTGGGATGTTATTTAGCCCCACTGATAACATGTTTTTGGCCTCAGAGAGCAAAGGTATGACCTGATCTCTAAAGATACTAGGCAGAGGATGGGTGTCAGGTATGCTTTGGGGCATGTCTGGTGGGGACACAGGGGTGACATTTGCACCAAATCTGTCAGCTAGCAGGTTGGCAATTTCCTCTGGTGCAGTATGAGTGGTACCATCTACTACCAGTTTGGCACATAGCTGGGCATTCCCTTTTAGATTTCTGATGTAGTTAAAGAATGCCTTATGATTATCCTTAGATAGGAATGTTATTTTACCTTTGTAATTAGCTTTAGAGGACTTTACAATATTTCTTATTTGATTGTTCAAGTTGTAGAGTGAATCCTTCGTCTGCTGATTCAGTTCCCTCTTATTCTTAGATATCAGTTTCTTCCTTTTGTTATATAATCTGTTTATACTTCAGGTCCACCAGGGTGGCTTGTTTTTTTCAGGAGGACCTGGTTTTAATCTGGTCAGGTACAGCCAAGTTCTGTACACTTGCTTAAGTGTTTTTACAGGGCATTTGTGTACACCTATGCATAGGAGTCATTGTTTCCTGTGATTGCAGAGGGTATGAAACTTTTATACCATCACTTAGTAGGCTGTAGTTTGCTTTGGAAAAGTTTTTAGTTTTTTTTTTTTTGCTCCTGTAGTGACGACAGGTTCAGTAGTTACATTGAATGAGACTGATTTATGGTCCGACCTTACCAGGGTGGGCATCACAGAAGGGGGAGTGCAGTGACCCCCCCCCATGTTGGTGAGTATTGTGTCTAGGACATTTGAGCCCCTTGTGATGGTGCAGACTATCTGTTGCAGAGCATTTGTATTGACAAAGTCCAGGAACCTCTAGACGAGCATGTTCGTTCTCATGTATGTCACCCAGTCGATGGAAGGATAGTTGAAATCTCCCATGACTAAGGGTTTGGGCTGTATGGCAAGTGATTCCAGTAAGTCTAGGTAGGCGCTGTGCTTTTCTTTCTTCATAGTGGATGTAGATCAGAATGCAAGTGAAGTGTGCTGTATCTTTAAGAAGCATGTCAAGGCTGTACGTGCACCTATAAATTCCAGACACATGCAAGCCCTAGTGCCATTTTGTAAGAGCAGCCAGGCATGCATGATTGCATTTGTTAGTTTGTATACAAGTTAATTAAGTTAAAGTCAATAAACGTCTATAGTGATATGTTTGTATAAAGTAAAGCTGCTTGAACAGAATCCATGAAGACTCTTCTATTGTGTCCAAAGTAAGAGAACGACATGGTGTCAGAAACAGGATCAAAGAGAATAAGATCCAGAGCCATGAGGTGCAGAGATGACAGTGAAGGTAAAACTAAAAGAAACGAGCACAAAAAGAACCAGAAAAGAATCAAAGGTAATGAGAATTAGCATGAACTGTTTATTTGATAAAAGAGCCAAAATGAGGCATTACAAGGGCACAAACCACATTACTGAGCAAGAGGAAGGCACAAAAGGTTGTTGGCTAAAAAGAAATGTTTAAAATAAAAGTATTCCATGAAGCAATTAACAGTACAGCAAAATGAACATGTTTAAAGTAAAACAAGTGTGTTTAAAGCAAAACTGAGCATGTTTAGAGTAAAATGAGCACAAAAAAATACAACGGGTATGAAAAGGGCTTAAACAAACAAAACAAATATAATAAGGGCAAAAGGGGCACATTAAGCAAAAATAAAGCAAGGCGACTGCATGTGTTTGGCAAAGTGCTATGTTTTGGCATAACTACGACTTCATATTGTATCAAAGGCATAACTAAAGTTATTCGAAGTATCTCTAAGTGTGTAAAAGTGCTTACAGTGTGTGCTTATTACTGTGCTTGTATTTTAAAGAGTTTATTGCATGTGAAATGTAACTATTTTGTGAAATACAGTCAAAGTATAGCTATTTTGAAAAGTTTCTTGTGCTGGGTGTGTCTATTCGCAAACTGCCGCCATTACAGTGAGTTTCTCTCACTGTAAAGAGTTGCCTAGCAAGGTACCGCCATTTTGGGGACATTTCAGTGTGCTGCATGCAGTTATTCACAAAGTGCAACTACTTTGAAATGTTATTGAGTTTTGGGCAAGACAGTTCCAGTTTATTTGCATCGTGCAGTTGTTTGATATGTTTTGTACACTGATAAGAGGTGACTTATTGAAAAACGATATTATAAGAGTATTACATTGCCCGAGAGTTTATTTCACTCACATTGCAAAGTTGTTTGAGATGTTTCTTAAAATGAAGATAAATGACTTTATTTTTCAAGAGTGTTCAAGCACCCGAAAAGTTTATTTTGCAAAGTCCAATTATTCAAAGGTACTACGAGTTTGTTCATTAGCATTATTTTGAAAACCCCAAAGGGTATAAATTCAGAAATACAAAGGCATTGGACAAAGTTACAAATATTGGCATACATTTCTGGCATATGTGCATGAATGTATGTTTGTGCTTATTTGTAAAACCTTTCACTGCTATGTGTTAATATGGCAGATGGATTTCGAAAGCCCCTACCACTTTTATTTGATCAGAATATTGCTGGGAATTGGAGAATATTTGAGCAAGAGTACAATATTTTTATACAAACAGCTTATCCAGATAGAGATGGACACACCAGAGCATTAATTTTGGTAAACTTAGCTGGGTCAGAGGCCATAGAAAGAGAGCATTCATTTGTGCATTCACCTGCAGTATATGAAGGAGAATGTGAAAACCGCCATATTGTTGTACAGGCTGAATCCAGGGAAGACCCACAGTGTTTGAAGCACAAGTTCAGAGAAATGTGTAACCCCCAGACAAATATTACATTAGAGAGGCATTTGTTTTACACGTGAGATCAAAAAACAGGAAGCATTTGCAGCTTATATAACTGACCTGAGAAACAAAGCTAAAACATGTAGGTTTGGTGACTTAATAATGAGCTGATAAAGGACATGCTTGTGTGTGGTATTAATAGTGCTGCCGTGAGAAAGATTTTACTTCGTGATAGTAATTTAATGTTGAGCAAAGCCATAGAGATTTGTCAAATCCATGAGTTGACAGAAAACCACACAAGTATGCTTGCAAATAGCAAGAGCATGGTTTCAGTTGGCTCCAGAGCAAATGTAGATAGTATCCAACACATGGCAAACAAAAGTAGGCCGAGGCGCATGGCAGGTACAAGGTTTCCAGGGAAGACACATAGCTTTCCAGTAAGTTCTAAGAAGGGAGCATGCTCTAGCTCAGTGCAGTACAAGCATGAATTAGCAAAATCAAAGTCCAGCTTTATGGTCAACTGTCACAATTGTGGTGCAAACATGAATCTAAAAGAAAGAAGTACTTAGCATTTGGTTAACAGTACTACAAGTGTAAAAAATGGAACCACTGCCAAAAGTTTTGTAAATCAAGTAAGCCTCACACAATTGTAAAGAATGATCACTCTACTGAAAATGGACATATATCCAGTTAGACTAGCCCAGTCAACAAATGTAAAATAAATAAATAAAAAATCACACAAAGAAGCAAGTTGATCAATAGAGCAAGTAGACAGCTTTCTATTTAGATGGTGTATCAGTGCTTGATGAAAGAGTTGATGCTGTGAATTTATTAACAAGAAGCAAAGTGTCTTGTACTGTCTGGATTAATGGAAAATCCACAGAGCTTAAAGTAGACACTGGTTCAAAGTGTAATGTTATATCACCACAAACAACTCAATGTAGTCAGTAGTGCGAGACGTGTTGCTTATGGAGGTGAAGAAACTCAAACCAAAAGTTAAGTGATGCTTTCATGTTATTTGGCCGAGAACTATTACAACTTGTTATTCTATGTAGTCAGAAGACCAGTGCAATCTTTATTAGGTCTAAAGATAGTTTAAGAATGAACCTACTTTCTTTTGCTAAAGAGGTCCATCATGTAAGTACATTTCCAAGTTCTAATTTTTCTGAAGTCATTTTCTCAGAGTATGCTGATGTTTTCATTGACAATTTAGGTAAACTTCCAGTTGTGTATTCCGTGAAGTTAGACCCAGATGTCACTCCCATAGTCAGACCAGCAAGAAGAGTTGCGATAGCTATGCAGGATAAAGTTAAAACTCAGTTGGATAAAATGGTGCAGCAAGGTGTGATTTGTCCAGTCACAGAACCAACTCAGTGGGTGTTGTCCATGGTAGCAGCTCACAAAAAAGGCTCAGATGAAATCAGAATATGTATTGACCCAAGAGATCTGAACAAAGAATTAAAGAAACTGTATCATCCAATGCGCACAATCGAAGAGGCCGCAGCCTCAATACCGAATGCCACTGTTTTCTCTGTCTTGGATGCAAAGAGTTCATTTTGACAAGTGATGCTTGATCACAAATCTTCATTTCTAACTACTTTTGGTACTCTTTTTGGCAGATGCAGATTACTAAGGATGCCATCTGGAATAAATTCTGCAAGTGAAGTCTTGTGCATAATAGTAGATGACTTATTGGTTGGAGGCAATGATGAAGCAAAGCATGACTGCAACCTCAAGAAAGTTCTAGACAGAGCACGTGAAGTAAACTTGAAGCTCAGTCCTCTGATGTGCAGATTCAGACATCCAGAAGTTACATACATAGGTCATTTGTTCACGAGTACAGGCTTGAGACCAGACCCAACCAAGCAAGCAGCTATACTTGAGATGTCAGCACCAGATAATGTACAAGCTGTACATCATTTTCTAGGCATGGTCAACTATTTAGGGAAGTTTATACCAGACTTCAGTGAGTTGCCAGCACCTTTAAGAGAGCTAACATGCAAACATGTTGCATGGTCATAGTTGGAACAGCACCAGAAGGCATTTGAAGACCTTAAGCAGAAAATTGCCACCCCACCTACCTTAAGATACTATGATGAGAACAAACCAGTTACTCTTTCCTGTGATGCTTCAACATTTGGTCTTGGTGCAGTTATACTTCAAGAGGGCAGACCAGTAGCCTATGCATCTAGAACACTAACCCAAAGTGAGATGCAGCATGCTCAGATTGAGAAGGAGCTTTTGGCAATAGTATTTGCATATTCTAAGGTTCATGATTATATTCATGGTTGAGCTATTGAGACTGAAACTGACCACCAACCTCTAGTTACTATTGTAAAGAAGCCTATGTATTCCGCTCCAGCGAGATTACAAAGAATGATGCTCAAATTGCAAAAGTACAATTTCAAAATGGTCTACATGAAAGGCAATTTGCTTTATCTGGCTGATACCTTATCCAGATCACCCATAAATATGACAGAAAAGCTTCACTCAGAGAATTTTGACTTTGATGTGATGTAATTGCAGAATTTTTCTACCGCTAGACTTGAAGAGTTGAGAGATCATACTCAGACTGATCCAATTTTGCAGAGGCTCAATCACTACATTAATGTTGGACGGCCGTCAAAGTAATCTTGTGTACCACCTAAAGTGCAAACCTATTTTCCTTACAGAGATGAATTGTTGATGGAAGATGGCATTATTTTCAAAGGTCCTAAAATTGTTATTCCTGCTTCCTTATAACAGTAAAAACAAAATGAAAACTCCAGCAAAGCTAGAACTTCCACTGACTGACCTCCCAAACCTCTTGTATCAGAGGCACATGGGATATTTGCAAATGATCCTTATGAACATCAGGTGTTTCAGCTCATTGGCAATTCTGAATGCCCATGGCTTGTTTTGCCGTTTTACTGGACAATTTCAGGCCAATAAAGCCAAACCCCACTAGCTGTGGATATGTATATTTCGGCCTTGTTATGACCTCATCAGCACAGCACAAGCAGTGTGTTTGGCTAAGCATTAGAAACACAGGGCTGTTATACCCAGCTAATGTCCATTATCATTAGGGTCACTGCAAAAATATCCCAAACAACAAACTAAAGCAATGAGTGAGAAGGTCACTGAAAAACCAATCAGTAAAAACAAAATGAAAACTCCAGCAAAGCTAGAATTTCCACTACTAATTGGTTTTTCAGTGGCCTTCTCACTCATTGTTTTAGTTTGTTATTTAGGATATTTTTGCAGTGACCCTAATGATAATGGACATCAGCTGGGTATAACAGCCCTGTGTTTCTAATGCTTAGACAAACACTCTGCTTGTGCTGTGCTGACGAGGTCATGATAAGGCCAAAATATGCATATCCACAGCTAGTGGAGTTTGGATTTATTGGCCTGAAATTGTTCAGTAAAACGGTGAAACAAGCCATGGGCATTCAGAATTGCCACTGAGCTGAAACACCTGATGTTCATAAGGATCATTTGCATATATCCCATGTGCCTCTGATACAAGAGGTTTGGGAGGTCACTCAGTGGAAGTTCTAGAGTTTTCATTTTGTTTTTACTGATTGGTTTTTCAGTGACCTTCTCACTCATTGTTTTAGTTTGCTTCCTTATAACAAGAATATATCCAGATTTTGCATTGTGGTCACCCAGGTTCCACATCCACTAAGAGAAGAGCGAGAAAACTAGTATTTTGGCCTTCATTACCAAAAGACATTGATAAAGTACTTTCTTCCTGTTCAGTATGCAATAGTACTAGACCGCATTTACAAAGAGAAACACTTCAGCTAAGTTCAGTTCCAGAACTACCTTGGTCAACAGCTGCAGCTGATATCTTTGAGTGGAACAATCAACATTACTTGCTTTTGGTAGACTCATATTTGAATTGGTTTGAGATTGATCTACTACCTAACCTAACATCCACTGGTGTTATTACTAAGTTGAAACATCATTTCTCAGTCCATGGTTGCCCACACAAAGTTATTTCTGACGATGGTACTCAATTTACTAGCCAGTTGTTTCAAAAATTTGCAAAAGAATGGGACTTTGTACATGTTACTAGTACCCCAGAATATCCACAGTCAAATGGCCTAGCTGAATGTGCAATACAGAGTGCAAAGCAGTTACTTGAAAGGTCAAAACATGATGACACCGATGTGTTCTTGAATTTGCTTAATCTCAGAAACAAACTCTGTGACAATATTCTTGGCTCACCTGCTCAAAAGACTGCTTTCCAGACAAGCTAGAACTATGCTACCCATTTCTTCCAGTTTACTGAAGCCTAAACCAAAGAACAATAAAACCATCAATGCTCAATTGGTTAAGAAGCATAAAGTAATGTCTTTCGGCTTTTCCCGATTAGGGGTTGCCACAGCGGAACTCCGGTCCGCAATGGTTGGCAGTGGATTTTTACAGTGCCGAGTTGCCAGCCCGACACCCAACCTTCAAAGAAGGCACACTCATTCATGCACGCACCTACCTGCATGTCTTTATATGTCACTCGACCATGGGGAGGACATGCAGACTCCACACAGAAGGCGCTCCAGCCGAGAATTGAACGGGAGAACCTCTTGTTGTGAGGCGACAGCGCTAACCGCTGCACCACCGCGGCCTTAGTTAGTTACGACAGATTGAGCAGATTACTACATCCATTGAGAGATGGTACGAATCCAGACAACAAAAGGTTTTGATCGAATTGGACAGAATACAGGCATCTGTGCCGAGCCAAGATCCTACCTTGTAGACTCCAAGGATGTGTAATATAGGAGGAACTGTAGACATCTTCTTCCTGTACCAGAATCATCATCACCATCACAACATTGTTTCTGTGATGCAGACTTCAAACCTAATAGTGAATCAGACACTGTTTCCATACCAGAATGTGTTCAAAATTCTGATTCCATTCCAGAAAATGTTCCAGACATTCCACAGGTCAAACTGTTTGCAGAGACAGTTCCAGTTGTTAAATCTAATTCCCAGTTTTATGTCACACGATATGGATGAGTATCAAAGCCTTGTGTAAAATATGCAGCAACGTGGACTTGATTTTGTATATATGTGTAATTAGTATTGTGTAATGCATGACAAAGAATTACCTGTGGTTTCTACATGCTAAATAGACTCATAGCATTATATGATCTAGTTCACAAAGAGGGAGGATGTAGATCAGAATTCAAGTGAATTGTGCTGTATCTTTAAGAAGCATGTCAAGACTGTATGTGCATATATAAATTTCAGACACATGAAACCCCTAGTGCCATTTTGTAAGAGCAGCCAGAGTGAGAGCGGGTCTATATTATATGTTCTAAGTTTGAAAACTTCGAATATTAAATAATCAAATTTAAATGTTCGAAATTTCAAACATCGAACATATAATAACAAATAAAATAAAATAACGGAACTTACCTGACTAGTGTAGGCCCACATCCCCCTGCTCTCTAAATATACCAACTCCGAGACAGCATTATAGTGCGGTAAAGGGAAGATTTCTCTTACTGCACTGTAGTGCGGTCTTGGAGTTGGTATGTTGCCCCCCTGCCTACAGACATTAGTTTTCGGTTTGTGGGGTTTTTTTTACATTTTTACATTACTTTAAAATCGATATTTTAATGTTCGAAGTTATAAAACTTCGAACATGTGATATAGACCCATGCGAGCATGCATGATTCCAGTTGTTAGTTTGTATATAAGTTACTTAAGTTAAAGTCAGTAAACTTCTATAGTGATGTTGTTGAGTCTTTCAGCTTTTCCCGGTTAGGGGTCGCCACAGCGGAACTCCGGTCCGCTAATGATTGGTAGTTGATTTTTACATGCCGAGTTACCAGTCCTGATGCACAACCTTCAACGAAGGTACGCCCATTCATGCATGTCTCCACGCAGAAGACGCTCTAGCTGAGAATCGAACCGGACAGCGTCTTACTGTGAGGCGACAACGCTACCGCAGCACCACCACCGCGGAGTAAATTTTTATAGTGATGTGTTTGTATAAAATAAAGCTGCTTGAACAGAACCCACGAAGGCTCTTCTGTTGTGTCCAATGTAGGAGAGTGACAGTGGGGGACCTATAGCTAGCAATGATGTGGCAGGTTATTTTGCCTGTAGTTAATTGTATGTGGAGTAGTTCTAGGGAGCCATACTGTTTGATCTGTCTTGAGGTGTGCTTGGCTTTAATGAAGATGGATACAGCTCCACCTTTGGTTATTTCATGCTTATTTTGAGATCTGAAAGTGTGGAAGGGATTGTAGCCTTGCACGGCCAGGGTTCTGTCCGTGGCTTTGAACCATGTCTCAGTGCATCTTCCAAGGTGAGGAATGCTTCCACAGAGTGCAGTTTCATGTTTAGACTCCTTGCATTAAGCAGCAGAACCTTGAGTTTGTTTTGTATGGATTTTGTTACATCGAAAGTTTTGTTTTGACATTACCTAAAGAAGGCACTATGGGGAGGCAAATTTCTTTCCTGGTATCTGAATGCTTAGAGGAGACAGGTACAGACCATCTCTAGCAAAGCAGCTAGGTCTGTCTACCATATCCCCTCAGGCAGACAGGTACTGGATCCTCCTGGACTGATACCCCAAGCTAAACCAATTGTTGAAGTTGATCATTTTTTGTTTATATTGTGCCATCATCCTGGGTGAAGATAGACTGCTGCGTAGGGCTAGGGTCATACCTGCCTGAAACACATAATCTGAGAGTTCAGTCATGTTTCTTCATTTAGTCCAGAGAGTATGCCTGAAGTCATTCACCCCAACATAGACTAGGACAGAGTCATAACGGTACTTGTTGAGTGACTTGAGTGCATGTGTGATTTGGTGGATCCTGGCACCTGAAAGACAGCTGACCATGACCTACTCCTTGTCCAGCCTGATGAGGGGAACATCTGTGTGTCTCAGTATGGAATCACCTATGACCAAGACATTAGGCTTTGAGGTGTTTTTCCTTAGGGGCTTATTTGTTAAGACACTGGTGTGTGTTATTAGGTGTAGTGGCTTCTGTTTGCATAGCAGTGTGTGCAAGTGGTTTACATTTGGGAGATCTCTGATCATTTGGTAGGCTGGAGTTTTAGAGTAGCAGTGAAAATTCTATTTTCCATCTGAATTGCTCTTGACTGAATTAAGGTATTTAATTTATTTATTTGCTTATGTACTAGGAAAGTCCATCTGGGAACTGAAATGCTCATTTTCAGTAGAGGCCTGTGGAGAAAAGCTCTAAAACAAGGATAGGAATACATTTTTGACAATTATAGGTTCATAGGTTGGTACTAGGCTATCGGTCCTAGGGCCTATACATAGGTTCATAGGTTGGTACTAGACTATCGGCCCTAGGGCATATACAAGCCTAGTCATAACAATTTCCTGGCTATTTCTTCCCACACTATTTACTTCCCTGGACCCCTGTCTAGCAGGGCAAATGACGTAATCCCTGGGGTAAATTTCCTATTTCCCATCCAATCATCAAGGTTCCTTTTGAAGAGGGCCAAATAGGCTTTCTGCTTGACATGTATGGGCAGTCTATTCCAGAGTCTGGGGAGTCTCTGGGTCAGGAACCTATTCCTCCAGCATGTTTTGTTCATTTTGATAACAAGGTTTGGATCCCTGGAGCATGTGGCTCTGAGGGATTGGGATTTCTTTAAGTGTAGCATGTCCAACAGCTCTGGGTTTAACATGACCTTGTATGTTAAGCAGAGATCGCCTCTGAGTAGATGATATGCGACAGAGTATAAGTGGAGTTTTTTTTAGACTGTCAGCATAGGGCATCTGCTTTAGGTTTGTGATTCTTTTAGTGAGGTATTTCTGCGGCCTTTCCAGTTGTCGCAGATGTCTAGAGAGGTACATACCAAACTGGGCGTTGTATTCTATAATGGGTCTAATGAGGGATGTGTACAGTGGGGCAATGACTTCCTTTTTTTCTGGATGAAAAGCCCTTAATGATGAGGTGTGCCACATAGAAGGATTTCCGACTGTTGTGGCGATGTGGTTATTGAAGGTGAGACCACTGTCCACCTGTGTCCCTAAGTCTGTTATCACACTTTCAGTGTTTAGTGTACTGCCACCTATGTGATAATTCATGGGTACATGTTTTTTCCCAAAGGGGATAACTATACATTTCTTGGCATTGAGCTTGAGCCCATGGCTCTGGCACCAAGCATCTGTTTCTGTAAGCCCCTTTTGTAGAATATCCACATCATTTGGAGATTCAATAATGGCTCCCAGTTTGCAGTCATCTGCGAACTTTGTTAGCCAGAGTCCCTTAGTGTTGGCCTGTACTTCAGAGAAGTAGATGCCAAACAAGAGCGGTCCCAGGACTGAACCCTGAGGTACTCCACTTGTCACTTGTCTGGAGCTGGATTTGGAGTCGGCTACTTTTACAGTGTGGGTTCTATCAGTAAGCCAGTTGGCAACCCATCGAGTGACATAGGGATTAATGCCCAGCTTAGTAAGTTTTTCTATGATTCCAGAGTGGAGGATGGTGTTGAAGGCCTTGGCGAGGTCCAGATAGGCTGTGTGGACCACCTTACCTTCGTCTACGGCTCTGGAGACTGATTCGAAAAAGTCAATCAGGTTCAGGAGACAAGATCGGCCCTTCACGAACCCAAACTGCGTGGGGTCCAGTGTTTGAAGGTTGCCAATGTCTTTGTTTATAAGTTCCATGGTAATATGTTCCATGGCCTTGCCGATCAGGCTCATCAGACTGATGGGGCAGTAGTTCCCAGCATCCAAGTTGCATCCCTCCTTGTGGAGTGGGATAACTGTAGCTGTGTGCCACTCAGTGGGCACAAAGCCTGAGGTGAGGCTATGATTAAACATGACACTTAGTTGAGGTGCCATTTCATTTTGTAGTTCATGTAGTACACAGCCTGGGATGTCGTCTGGCCCCATGGATGCTGTATTCTTAGCATTGGAGAGTGCGTTTTTTACCTGAGTGGCTGTTATTACTGGAATTTGACAATCTTTTGGAATAGAGATGGGCCCTTTTGTGGGTGAGAGGGGGTGAAGTTTGCACTGAATCGATCTGCCAGGATACTGGCAATATCCTTGGGATCAGTATATTTAATGCCATTCTTTTGTAGCTCAGAGCAGATCTGAGCATTGCCATTTAGATTCTTGACATAGCTATAGAATGCCTTGTGGTTGCCTTTCGAATCTTTGGCAATTTTATTTTCGTAACTAGCTTTGTAGGATTTTATGAGGGATCTCAACTTCTTACTGAAGCTGGTAAGGGAGTTTTTTGCATCCTGGGATTTTCCTCTTTTCTACAACAGTGTCTTCCTTTTGTTGTAAAGTTTGTTTATGGCAAGGGACCACCAGACTGGCTTCATTTTTTTGGAGGAGAGCATCTTGGTTCTATTAGGGATGGCACGATTCATGCACGAGTGGATGTGCTCGTACAGTGCCTTAGTGTAGGATTCAGCAGTCGAACTTTCAGTTCCCGTTTGCATGGGTGTCATGAAGTTTGTCACTTCTGACTTGAGTAGCATGAAGTTGGCTTTGGAGAAGTTTTTTACGGAGGTTTTCCTTCTGACTTGAGTAGCATGAAGTTGGCTTTGGAGAAGTTTTTTACGGAGGTTTTCCTTTCAAAATAAAAGTAGTCAACAAACAGTATTTGCAAAGTATTTCAAAGCAAACAGTCAACACTATTTACAAAGCATATTAGATTAAGGGAATACAAGTTTTCATGATATTTATTTATTTTATTTTATTTTACATTTGTTGACCGGGCTAGTCTAACTGGATATATGTCCATTTTTAGTAGAGGCCCGGGGAAAAAAGCTCCAAGCATGAACAGTGACAAAATTAACAGTCTATAAAAAGACATGTAAAATCACAATACAGAGGCAGCATTGGTCAGTAGAAAAATTATAATAATAAAATTATAAACTATAAAAATTATACTGAAAAATTATACTAAACACAATAGTAGGTATGAGCAAAACCCAATTAAGAGAGAAAAGCCCTTATATTTTATCCTCGTACTATGAAAAAAAGAGTAGTAACTAGATTGGAGGCAAAGGTTAGAGGAGTAGGGGAAGGGGTAAGAGCAGGAAGGGGAAAAAGATATCAGTCTGGGTTAGCACATGGACAAAGCCAATGAGTTATAAGATGTTCTTTAAGATGTTTTTTAAATAGAGAAGTAGAAGCAAGGGTTGATAATTCAGAAGGAAGCTGATTCCAGTTTTTTCCTGCTGTGTTCGAGAAAAGTGAGTCACCAGCTTTTGTTGTTGGATTTAATCGAGGAAACTAGGAGCTTAAAGCAGAGCATAGTGTAGCTAGATTTTTATATGGTGTAATCAGATTAGTGAGGATAGGGGTGTTGTTGGGATGGTATAGGATCTTTTGAGTGATAAGTAATTGTTGACAGAGTATATGGTTCTGCAGTTCTAGCCATTCAAGTTGTTTGAGGTTGAGGCAGTGGTGAGTTTTAAAGGGGGAGCATGTGATGAATTTAGCTATGCTATTATAACAGGTGGAAAGTTTAGAGAGGTTGTTTTTAGATAGGTTAGTATATATAGCAGAGGCACAGAAAAGGGTAGAAATGAGGTGGGTCTGGGCAATAGTTTTCCCGGCAGAAGGGGTAAGGAAGAGTTTAATACTATAGAGGGTACCAAGTTTTTTGTTAACTGACTTTATGGTGGAGTTGATGTGGTCATCATAGTTGAGACGATTATCAATTGTTACACCTAGTAGGCGGGTTGTAGTATCTTGGGTTATGTCGAGCATTGTTAGAGGTTACAGAGAAGAATGGATTAGGTGATTTATGAGTTGGAGTAAAAAGCAGTAGTTTTGTTTTTTGGGGATTTAGGAGGAGGCAGTGTTGCATAAACCAGTTTTCAACATTATGAAAAACAGTTTGGATGAGGGACTGGAGAGAGGCTATATTCTTGGCTGTACAGATTAAGGTGGAGTCATCTGCATATTGAATGCAGGTGACTTGAGGTATGTTCATGTGTAGATTGTTAGTAAATAAGGAAAAAAGAAGGGGACCTAAGATAGAGCCTTGGGGTACTCCAATATTTACTGGAAGTAATGAAGATAGGTTGTTATGCCAAAGTACAGCTTGCTGTCTATTTTCCAGATAAGACCTAAACCATTGTAATGCTTGTGGATCAAGAGAATGGGCCTTTAGTTTATCTAGAAGTAGGTTGTGGTTAACCATATCAAAGGCTTTTGACAGGTCAATAAACAGTGCAGAGGAAAAAGAGTTATTGTTACGATTTTTATTTATAGAGTCGGTGAAGGATAATAGGGCAGTCGTTGTGCTATGGAATGGTCTGAAGCCATGTTGGCAGTTTGCTAGTAGGTTATTTTGTAGTAGGTGGTTAAGTAGTTGTTTGTGAATACATTTTTCCATTACCTTAGCTAATGGGGAGAGTAAGGCAGTAGGTCAAAAGTTAGAGAGTTCAATGGAAGACCCACCTTTATGAAGAGGGATGATGTGGGATACTTTCCATATGGTAGGGATTTTGCTTTCTGAGATAGTTCTGTTAATAAGGATAGAGATGGGATAGTCTATGGCTTTTGCAGCAATTTGTAGGTATTCAGATGGGAGACGATCAGCAGAAGGGGTGCAAGGTTTCAGTTTTTGAAGTAGCTTACAGATGAGAAATGTAGGTACAGGTTGTATTTGAAAGATAGGAGATGAAGTCTTGGAGATATTTAGTGGGGAAGCAGTAAAGGGAGGTAAAGAATTGGCTAGGGTTTGAATGGCTTCTGTAAAGTAGTTATTAAAGGCATCAGGGATCTGGTTGGAGTTATTATGGTTGAAACCTGCTGGGGCAGGAGTAGTAGAGTGACCTTGCTGAAGAAGTTTCTTTATCCATGACCAAATTTTTTCTGGAGTTTGTTGACTGGTTTGTTGGAGGTGAAGGTAGAAGTCTTTTTTGTCTCTAAGAATATCCTTCTTGGTGGCATTTCTTAACTGTTTAAAGTGGAGGTGATCTGATGGACATTTGGTAGCTCTCCATTTAGCCCAGATTTTATTTCTGAGGAGTAGAGCCAAGAAGACCAGTGCAAAGGAAAAACAATCAGATAGGTAGGGAGGTGAGGTCAAGTAAGGTATCTAGGCTGTTAGAGACTATGAAGTAAGGGAGTAGAGAGCTGAAAAAGGGTAAAAAGTAGTGGCAAAGGGAAAGGTAATGTAGGTGACTGAGGCAAAAAGAGTCAGAATCTAGTTTAATAACCCAGGCTAGAATGCAGGTAAGCAATGGGAAGGTAATGCCCTCAAGTGGTCACTCTAGGTACTGTCAAATAATGCTCATTCAAAAGTAGAACGAGTAATAGTGAGAGAAATAGGAGAAGAGAGAAGAAAAACAGAAATAAATGGATAAAAGGAGGAGGGAGTGTTACAACAGGGAGGCTAGTTTGGGAGTACAGGGGATGTAGTATACATGGCTATAGCTGCTGGTTGTCCTGGCAGGGAGCGTTTGCTTACACAAAACAGAGACAGGATATTGTTCAGTTAAGATGTAAGACGTACACATACTTCCAAATAAATATTCCTGTTTCTCAAAGGCAGTACAGTATATGGAGGACAAGGCTCTAATTCCTGCACTGGGAGGAGATAACAGAAACTTTGCTGATGGCTAGGATATCTCAGGGCTTCAGGCAGACAGCAGGACACGGAAGCTGGGAGGTTTCACTAGCAGGAGGGTTGCAGGCGCAAACGCTACCCACAGGGAAACAGAGCAGCCAGGAGTGGGGCTACACAATAAAGATCATGTTTAGAATCAAAAATACTATATTAATACGTGTATGGCATCCATAGGGGCCAAGTTAGGACTGCATACTTTCAAACTGTAGGTGTGGTACATTTATATAGCTTATTAGTTGCCAAGTGATATTTTAGGGTGGGTTTGAATTGTTACAGGTTTTTTAAAAGCCTGATGTGGTTTGGAAATTTGCTTTATACCTTGGAGATGGCAACAGAGAATAGCAAGTCACTGTAATAATTAATAAGATTTATTAGCAAAAGTTATTTTAAATTCTGAGGATCTTAGGGTTCTATTTGGTATATGTCTTTAGCTGAGATTTGACAATGAGGGTGTTTTAAATGGATGGTGAAGTATTTTGCGTGCTCTGACTAGCTGGGAGAGGGTGATGTGTTGAAGAGGTTCAAGGTAGTTAAGGATGCTGAGTGATGAGTAGTGGCAGGAGTGGTTTAGGGGGCTGCAGGCGAATTTGCTAATACTGCTTTAGGTGATTTCTAGTTTGTGTTTGGAGGAAGAGTTGAGATTTGTGAATATTGCTGAGGCATATAGGAGGGTAGGAAGAAGAAGGGAGGTGGCAGCTATTTTTTTACTATGATCACTTAGCAAGCTGGTTTGTTTTGTAAAGAGATCCAGTTTGCAGTGTGACTTTTTAAATGCAATGTCAATGTGCAGATCAAATTTTAGCTTGTTATCAATGACAAATCCTAGTAGTTTTGTGTTGGTAATGTTTTCAATTTTTGTGTTGTGTGACGAGATAATATTAAGGTCAGTGTCATTCTGATTTACGTTTTTATGAAGGAATAGGATTAGACTGGTTTTGTTAGAGTTTAAGAGCAATTGAGATTTTTTAGCCACTTTTCTGTAGAGGTGAAACTTCCTGTGTGATGGTTTCTAATGTGGAAAGATTTGAGGCTGAGCAAACTAAAGTTGTCGTCAGCAGATTTTATTATGGTGTCAAGTTTTGATTCCTTGTGCATGTTATTAATAAAGATATAGAAAAGTATTGACCCAAGAACGGAGCCTTGAGGGACTCTTGTAGTGATTGGAGGGAAAGGTGGAGTAGGAGTCATTCCATTTTACAGACGGTATGAATGTTATGTAGTTAGTGAACTAGCTAGTTGAAGGAGTTGTGAGGCCTTCAACATTTAGTCTTTGGAGGAGAAGTTGATGGGAGACTGTGTTGAAGCTCTAGACAAGTCCATAAAATGAGAGGAATATAAATTACCTGAGTTTTTACTTTGATTCATGGTATTTATGAAATGTAGCAGGGCAGTTTCAATGCTGTGGTGGGGTCAAAACCTTGCTGGGTAGGAAAAAGTAATTAGTTATCAAGCTGAAAGGCTAGGAGCTGCTGATGTATGCATGCATTTTTCAAGTACATTGAGAAGGGAGGAAGGATTGCTATAGGGTGAGAGTTTGACAGTAAAGTGGTTGTGCCACCTTTGTGTAATGGGATTAGGAAGGAAGATTTCCCATAGATCTTATCTACAATGTTCCTGCTTGTTTCAGATGGGAAAGTATCTGGGGTGGATTTCAGCCTGGTTTTAGGAGGCTGTTTAAACTTTGTCAAAATCTTTTCAAGATTTTTTTGTATGTGTGGTCTGGTTCATGGAAAAGTAGTTCTTATTATCATAATGAACTTGTGACTTTATGCAGTTTCTGAGGCACCAGTGTCTATCTAGGTAGGAATGGGTCTTAGGTTTGTATCATTGTCTCCAAGCTTTGTATTTGTCTTTTGGGAGTTGTTTAATTGGATGGGGCAGAATTTATTTTTGTTCGTTTATGTTTCAGTTGGCTTGTTGGTTTAGAATGGTTAAACAAGCCCGAAGGCATGATCAGGTTACAAGAAACACAGACAAAACAGACAAAATAGTTATAACGCTATTGCTATTTATTACAGAGTGATAACTGAGAAGAGAAAATGTCAATTGGGCAAACCAGTCAGAATAGCTGTGATAAATCTCTCGTCATTCACACTACTAAATGCAGGAGTCACTACAAAACAGATTAGTGTGGCTACAAAAGCAGACACCACAAAGCTAATATTTTCTCGGAAGCATTATGTATTAAAAATAAAACATTTCCTTTAAAAATGATAATCCTCCTCTACTGATCACAAACAAAATTAATCAACTTTTTCACTATTTGATTGCCATGTGTGTCGTTCATGTACAGAACATCTGACTCTAATCCATCCATGAATACTCAACATTTACTAAGACAGAGTGAAAACAAATTATGTTCCAACCATCCATGCTTGCATACAGCAATCTGCTTGACATTCACTTCTTCCGGCTTTTCCTGGTTAGGGGTCGCCACAGTGGATCACCTGTCCGCTCATAATTGGCAATGGAGTTTTACGGTGTCGAGTTGCCAGCCCGGCGCCCAACCTTCCACAGAAGGCACGCACACAGTCACACCTAGGGCCAATTTGGAGTGTCCAATCCACCTACAGCATGTCTTTGGGATGTGGTAGGGAAACGGAGCACCCGGAGGAAACCCACGCAACCAGAGGGAGAACATGCAGACTCCGCACAGAAGGCACCCTAGCCAAGGATCAAACTGGAGAACCTCTTGCTGTGAGGCAGCAATGCTAACCACTGCACCACCGTGGCCGCCCTGCTTGACATTCACTAATGCTTGTAAATGAGACCTGAAAAACAGTGCAACATGCAAAATGAGTGACAAAGTGGTAAAAACTATTTTAAACCAATGAGTGTGTGTGTGTGTGTGTGTGTGTGTGTGTGTGTGTGTGTGTGTGTGTGTGTGTGTGTGTGTGTATCAGAAACACAAAATACCAAAAGCACTAATGTGAAAAAATTGAGATGAGAAGAACGAAATGTCAGAAGACTGAGCATTTAAAACATTGCACCACACATTCAGCGAATTCATAATATCAAATGCAAAGGCTGCAAAATACACCAACTTGTAATTCACTAGTATAACCCTCAACTGAGCTAAATCATTTCACAACGCTTATGTGCGTCATCACGTGACTCCACCAATGATAGTAATGTATTGCTAAGATTTTTGTCCCTTTTTGGCTTCTTGTTAGTTGCTAAACATCTACTTAGCAACCAGGAACATCCAGCCTAACGTCAGCCAATTCTATCAGTCACAGCACCGAACCACACATTGACAAATAATGAAATATTGACAATAGTACTATTTAAGGAAATCAGTGTACCATTGCAGTGACCGCTGGAATACAATGATATTAGGACACATTCCCGGTTGCTAAGTAAATGTATACAAACTAACAAAAGCCTAAAAGGGGCAAAAATGTAGCTCATGCATTATTGTCATTGGTGGATTCGAGTAGTGATGTGCAAGAGCATCGCAAATGGATTTAGTTTGGCTGAGCTATATTTTGCAGCCTTTGCTTTTGATGTTGTGCATTTCATGAATGTGTGGTGTGATGTTTTAAACGTTTGAGTTTCTGACACTTTGTTCTTTTTGTTTCAATGTTTTCAAGTTCATGGAGTTTGTATTTTGTGTTTCTGTTATTTGTATTTTGTGTTTCTGATATAGACCCATGTGGAATCACTTACTTTGGTAAAGGTAACAAATCAGCAACATCACTGGCAAAAATGTCGATCAGAAACGCAAATAAGAAAATGTCAACAAGCAACTGACCATGCACTTGAGGAAAATCATTGCTAAATGCAAACAGAAAAAATAAATAACATCGTCCATATGCCAGAGTCCGAATGCTATATATTTATGTGTGTGTGTGTGTGTGTGTGTGTGTGTGTGTGTGTGTGTGTGTGTGTGTGTGTGTGTGAGTTTATTGTGTTTCATCATACGTTTGTTATATCAAATGTTAAGTTAATAATAATAATCTGTCTAAGCAACAGAGACCTCCAAAGCAGAAACGCAAGCAACCTCCATCCCCCAACACAACCCAAATGACACATCGACCACAGACTCAGTGTGCCACTCAACCACAGCCAATAAGGCAAAACAACGTACCCAACACACTAGTCATAGGTGACTCTATAGTCAGGCACCACTGATGTCCCACTCACCAGGCTGAACAAGGAGAAGGTTACTGTCAGCTGCCTGTCGGGTGCCAGGATCCGCCACAAAACCCACACACTCAGGTCACTCCACAACAAGTACAAATATGACTCTGTCATTGTCCATGTTGGTGTGAATGACCTGAGATGTACCTCCCTGGACTACATGAAAAGAGACATGGAAGAGCTCTCAGATCTTGTAGCCCAGGCAGGTATGACCCTAGCCCTGAGTAGCATTCTGCCATCGCCCCGAATGATACCGCAGTACAAGGACAAAATGATTGACTTCAACAATTGGCTAAGCTTCTGGTGTCATTCTAAGGGGATCCAGTATCTGTCAGCTTGGGATAACATGGTCGACAGACCATGATGCTTTGCCACAGATGGCCTGCACCTGTCGCCCCTGGGATTCCGGATACTGGCTAAGGCTCTTGCTGCCCCTATAGTGCCTTTTTTAGGCAAGGTTCAAATAACAAATTCACCACCGTAACAGGAACAGGCAAGCAAAAACTGAGGGTAATGCTTCTCAATGCTAAAAGTCTAAATCTCAAAATGCACTCACTCAAGGAGGCACTCTTTAAAATGGAGAACATCGATATCGGTGCATTGACTCAGACCTGGTTCAAGGCTCCAGAGAGCACCCCTGCACTAACAGGCTATAACTCATACCACACTTTTCAGCCATGTAACCTGGACTGAAACACCAAAGGCGAAGGTGTATCCATATTCATTAAGGATATCCACACCTCCAGGCTAATTGCTTAGCATAATGCATCCGAGGTTATCCAAGTGCAACTAACTCTGGGCAAAACTGCAATCCAAATTGTAGTTTGCTACAGATCCCCCACCATGCCCCAGGATTCCCACTCCTCTTTTCTTGATGTACTGGAAAATATTAGGGTTCAACCAAACACCCTAATAATGGGTGACTTCAACTACCCCACCATTAACTGGGAAAACTACTCGTGTACCAACTCCTTAGCTCAACGCTTTCTGGAATTCATAAACTCCAATGCCCTGGATCAACTTATCCACACCCCCACCAGGGGCAACAGTATCCTAGACCTAGTCATTACCAACATGAGTGACCGGTGTTCCACACCTGAAGTCAACTCCTCGTTGGGCCGATCCGACCATAAGCTAATCACCTTTGATATCCACATCCCACCCCCACCCCCTATTAAGGAAACCATGGTAAAACATTTCTCCAAAGCCAACTTCATGCTTTTTAAGACAGAAGTGGTGAACTTCATGACACCCATGCAGATGAACAGTAAAGTTACAACTGCTGAATCCTACACAAATGCACTCTATAAGCACTTACACGAGTGCATGGATCATGCTATCCCAAACAGAACCATGACGCTATCCTCCAAAAAAAGGAAGCCAATCTGGTGGTCCCCTGCCATAAACAAACTGTACAACCAAAGGAAAAAACTGTTGCAAAGAGAGTAAAATCCCATGAGTGGAGGAGCTCCCTGGTCAGCCTCAGTAAGAAGCTGAGATCCCTTATAAGATCCTCTAAAGCTAGCTACAAAAACAAAATTAACACTAATTCTAAGGACAACCACAAAGCATTCTATAGCTATATCAAGAATCTCGATGGCAACACCCAGATCTGCTCTGAGTTACAGCACAAAGGCACGGAAATTACAGAACCAACTGATATTGCCAACATCCTGGCAGATAGGTTCAGTGCTAACTTCCCCCCCCCACCCTCTAAAGGGCCCATATCTATACAGGAAGAATGCATAGTCCCTGTAATCACAACTATGCAGGTAAAAGCTGCACCCTCTAAAGCCAGCATCCGTTGGACTGGACAACATACCAAGCTGCGTTTTACATGAACTTCAGAACGAACTGGCTCCCCACTTAAGCACCATGTTCAATAATAGCCTTGCATCAGGCTTTGTACCCACTGAATGGCGCACAGCAACTGTTATCCCACTCCACAAAGGGGGAGCCACCACTGATCCTGGGAACTATCGACCTATTAGCCTGACGAGCCTGGTCTGCAAGGCCATGGAACGTATCATCAAGAAACTCATAAACAAAGACATTAGTAACCCCCAAACTCCGGATCCCACCCAGTTAGGGTTTGTGAAAAGCAGATCATGCCTCCTGAACCTGATCAACTTCTTTGAGACAGTCACGAAAGCCGTAGATGAGGGTAAGGTGGCTCACACAGCCTATCTTGACCTCGCCAAGGCATTCGACACCATCCCCCATTCTGGAATTATAGCTAAACTCACTAAACTAGGTATAAATCCTTACGTCACAAGATGGGTTGCCAACTGGCTCACTGACAGAACCCACACTGTAAAAGTTGCAGACTCCAAATCTGACCTCAAAGCAGTGACAAGTGGAGTACCACAAGGTTCCATCCTGGGACCTCTCCTGTTTGGTATCTACTTCTCTGAAGTACAGGCTAACACAGAAGGCCTCTGGCTAATGAAGTTTGCAGATGACTGCAAACTAGGAGCCATAGTCAAGTCCCCAAATGATGTGCACATCCTACAGAAGGGCCTCGCTGAGACAGATGCCTGGTGTCAGAGCCATGGCCTGAAGCTCAATGCCAAAAAGTGCAGTACCATCCCCTTTGGTAAAAACTCTGTACCCATGAACTACCACATAGGCAGCAATCTACTTAACACCGAATGTGTGATAAGAGACCTTGGGACCCAGGTGGACAGTAGTCTCTCCTTTGATAGTCACATCGCCACAGTAGTTAGGAAGTCCTTCTACATGGCACACCTCATTATAAAAGGGTTCTCATCCAGGAAAAAAGAGGTCATTGCTCCCATCTACTCGACACTCATTAGACCCATTATAGAGTACAACACCCCTTTTGGAATGTACCTCACAAGACATCTGCAGCAGCTGGAAAGGCCACAGAAGTACCTCACAAAGAGGATTACTGGCCTCAAACAAATGCCTTACACAGACTGCCTCAAAAAACTCCAGCTTTACTCTGTAGCATATCGCCTACTCCGAGGTGATCTCTGCCTAACATATAAAGCTATGTCAAACCCAGAGCTGTTGGACATGCTACACCTAAAGAAATCCCAATCCCTCCGAGCTACATGCTCTAGGAACCTAAACCTTGTCACCACAATAAACAGGACATGCTGGAGGGATAGATCCCTGTCCCAGAGACTTCCCATACTTTGGAACAGGCTACCCATCTATGTCAAGCAAAGTTCTTCATTAGCACTCTTCAAGAAAAATCTTGATGAGTGGATGGGAAATAGGAAATACACCCCTGGGATCACTTCTTGTCTCTGCTCGACAATGGCACAGGAAAATAACTTTCTTGGGTGGCATAAGCCAGGGAACCTTGTTGGCTAGGCTTAGGTAGACCCTTGGGCCGATAGCCTAGTATCTAGCTATGAACCTATGAATAGGAGTGTTTTGTCAAATTGCCAGTTCTTTGCACGATGCCAAGATTTGTTTTAAAGTGTCACAGCACAGTGAGGAGTAGGATTTTGCCCTTTCCCCACAATTTTGTGATACTGGATTTGGGGAAAAAAAGAAAATAAAATATATACATATATCTAGATATATATATATATATATATATATATATATATATATATATATATATATATATATATATATATGGGTTCCCTTCAGAAGCTCGAAATACTGAAATCTCAAATTTCAGTATTTCGAGCCCAAGAAACCGAATCTACATAACAGCGAAAGTTTAGAAGCGCGAATTTCAAAACCTCGAATACCGGAGGTTTTGAATTTCGCGCTTCTAAAGTTCCGCTATGGTCACATATTCAGGTAAGTGTGTATGTGTGTTAATGGGTTTGGGTAGGGGCTGTGGTGTGTGTCAGTGTGTTTTGTTGCTGTGATGTGTGTGTGCGAAGAGAAAGTAGCTTGTGTGGTGGTGTTTTGTGTGTGTTTGTATGTAGTGTGACCTCAGAGTGAGAATATTTAAGTAGGGGGGGTGTGGTGGGTGCAGGCCCCACGGGGTGCAGGGGGGCTTGAGTGATTGCGTGTGTTTGTGTGGTGGATGGTGTGTGTGTGTGTGTGTGTGTGTGTGTGTGTGTGTGTGTGTGTGTGTGTGTGTGTGTGTGTGTGTGCGTGTGTGTAGTAAAACCACATAATTCAAAACTTCCCATATTCGAGGTTTTTAATTTCGTGATTTTTACTTTTCGTTGTTTTGTGGATTCAATTTCTTAGGCTTGAGATACCGAAATTCGAGATTTCAGTATTTCGAGCTTCTGAAGTGAATCCATATATATATATATATATATATATATATATATATATATATATATATATCAAAGTAGGGTGCATGACTTGTCCACTTGCACAAAATGTTTCTTTTTTTCAATTGATTAAGCTTCAAGTTGTCTGTGGTACGAGTTGGCAATATAGTGAAATATAACTAGATAAATAATGGAATACATTCAAAATGCCAAAGGTTCAAAGGCTTAGAACATAAAATGTAAAAAAAAAAAAATAGTACAAAACCTTTTTTTTTTAATTTTTTTTTGCAGGGGGTTGCACCCCACAACCAGCAAATCCGAGAATGCCTTGAGGAAAGAGCAAACACCTGATCCACTCAAATAATGAAACCCAGCAAACAAGTCTTTCAACATTTCACCATTTTTTCTGTTGACCAAATGAATAACTATATATATATATATATATATATATATATATATATATATATATATATATGGGTCTACCTGACAACACCGACACATCACAACACCGACAACGAAATCACCGACACCACATAACCGACAGTTCACAAACACGAAACCTCACATGCCCGACAACGAAATCACTGACACCACATAACCGACAGTTCACAAACACGAAACCTCACATGCCCAACACACCATAATAACGACAATCAACAAACAAAACAAATCCCCTGTCCAGAAAGCACACACACAACACAAGCACACCAAAATCCTTACAAACCCACACTAAACCTCACATACACAACTATCTACAACCTTAACCCAAACCCTAACCCTAAGGTCCGTCACTATCACACACTTAACTAACCCGTGCCCTAACCCTAACCCTAACTCACTTAACCCGCCCCTAACCCAAAGACTATCACTACTGCACACTTACCTAACCCGCGCCCTAACCCTAACTCACTTAACCCGCCCCCAACCCAAAGACTATCACTACCGCACACTTACCTAACCCGCGCCCTAACCCTAACTCACTTAACCCACCCCTATCCCTACAGACCGTCAATATCGCACACTTATCTTACTCGCACCCTAACGTCCGTCACTACCGCATACTTACACAGCCTTTTCCCATGTCAGTGTTCTCAGTGTCGGTGTTTTCATCCGTCGGTCTTCTCAGTTGTCGATCTTCTGGCGTCGGTGTTCTCAGTGACGGCGTTCTGAGCTGTCGACGTTGTCAGGTGGACCCATATATATATATAAAATATATATATATATATATATATATATATATATATATATATATATATATATATAAAAAATGTGTGTGTGTGTGTGTGTGTGTGTGTGTGTGTGTGTGTGTGTGTGTGTGTGTGTGTGTGTGTGTGTGTGTGTGTGTGTGTGTGTGAGTGTTTGTGTATTCCAGAGACATCCTCTTCTGATTTAGCAATGTTAATAGCTGGCTTCTCCACAGATGCAGATGACATCCCCCTGGCTTCAATCTTGCCATAATGACCACTCTCACCAAAAAACATACAGGGTATAACCAGCATGTCACATGCGGACTAATTAAAATCACTATCACTGTATTCAGTTTCCTACCAATTACTGAGGGGTGATCTGTGCCTGACTTACAAGGCAGTCTCTAACCTCTCCCTAATAGAAATGTTGCATATTCGCAAAACTAACTTCATGAAGGTTACTTGCTCCCAAGATCTAAACCTGATCTCTGACATGAATAAATCATGCTGGAAAAACAGATATATGTCCCAGAGATTGTCCCTCCTCTAGAATAGGATTCCTGTTTATGTGAAGCTGTGCCCTTCTCTGGCCATCTTCAAGTGCTACCTGGTCCAATGGATGGAAATTGCAGATTTAATCCTGGGGTGGTGCTCATCCCCCTTATGGACAGAGTGAGTCTGTAAAAATTGTCAAAACCTGCTGACCTTTGTTATCTTTCCTCTAGGGTTTGAAAATTAGGTACAATCGTGGTAAACCTGGCTAGGCGTGTAAGGGCTTTTGAGCCGTTAGCCTAGTAATCTCCTGTGAAACTATGAACCTATGAATGAACCACAGGACTTATTTGTGATGAACAGCTGGGAACTAGTATGGGAAATGCAACAATGCAGGAAGCTTTCTTGATAGTAACTCAACATATGAAGTTATGTACCACTGTTTGGCATTTCTGCACACTCAAACGATATTCCAAATAATAAATGCTTCCTTGCAGACTCAGGATCTATTTAAATGAGGTATCAGAGGTGACAATTCTGATTTTTTAAATCAATGGCGTACACTACAGACCACTGACTTATTAATGTTTGTTGATTTATTCATTAATTACTGTGCTCGAAGCCTCCCTTCCCTTAATGATAATGTTAACATATCACTCAGTCATTACCATTTATAAATGATGTCCTTTATTCAGAAGTATATCTATCATGCAAAAATAAATGTTGAGGTCATAGACAGTGAATTATCAGCCAAGAAACTGAAAACATATAAAAGGGATGCTGGGAACTATAATAATAGTATGGTGTTTGTGTAGTAAAAACAGAAATAAGTAAAATCAGACAATGAAAAAAAAAGCACTTTTTTTTTTTTATTCATGATGTCATTTCCTTGATGACACAACAACACAACCAAGGAGTGTTTACATTTTCGGCAACTCCACTCTTAACTATATATATACAAATACATCACAAACACACTGACACCATGACAAAAAGCTAAACAATTTTGTTTACATTTTTGTTTTTCATCTTTTTTTTTTTTAAAAAAAGTATTTATTTAAAATTAATAAATTAATAAATATAAAATATAAATATAATGTATTTAAAATAAAAATATGGAAATATGTAATCACACACTAACTCTTCAGTTCACCTGCCTTCATTTTAATTTCATTAGGTGTAGGGTAAAATAAGGAACAAAAACTGACAATACTACCTTAACCTTAAAAAAAATTAAAAAAAAAAATTAAAGAAAAAATTGTTTGTAATTGATTTTTTTCAGTTTCTTTTTTTTTTTTTTTTTTTTTTTTTTTTTTTTAAATTTTTTTAAATTATTTTTTATTTTTCTAAGGTATTTATTATTTAAAAAAATCATATATTTATGCAATATTCATTAAGACGAATTAGGGGAAGGCCGCAATTAATAATAGTATTAATATTAACTGCCACTAAATTGCTTTTTAACTTTAATCCTAACCCCCAACCAACACTAATCTCATTCCCATACAAAAGAAACCAATGTTTGATCTACTGTGTGTTGTTGAAAGTTTTGTCGTTTTTTTTTTTTGATTTAATTTTTATTTTGATTGATGGGTAATACTGGTTCTGTCCGTTTACACACTTAAAATTGAAAAAGACAATTAAGCAAAAAGCGATGTAGACAATTGATTTAAATTACAGAGGATCTTATGTCTAATATGGTATATTTACCTCTTATGTTTAATTTATTTATTTAGTTTAAATACTAAATGAATTTCCTTATTTCCAGTTGCAAAAAATAGTTTGTCTAGTTAGTTTGAGGTTCCAGTTTGTCTTTCTTTTTTGAGTTTCTTTAAAAAAATTTAAAATTAAACCCTTTTTTACACCTTTTAAACACAAACATGATCAATCTGTTCCTAAAATTTCAATTTGTTGGGCATTGTCCAATTTTCAACTTATACTACACATACTCTGAGCATGTTTATTGTAGGTCAAAATAAACCTACTTGGTTTGTCATCGGTTTTGAAGGGAAGCGTCTTTGGTCAATGTTCTTGAATTTTGTGGATTGTTTAATTCATTTTGTGGGGTGTGTTTTTAACCATTTTTAATAAATTTGTGGGTTTTAATGTGGGGTGTTTTTTTTTAAAACCATAAAAGGGAAATTAAAAAAGCCAGAAATTTCTCTTTTTCTAAAATCTACAGAGGGTCTACTATTACCTCTTTTACTCTATTTAGGAACATCTTCATAAGGGTGACACATTCTTCTTCAAAATTTTTCTAGACTAACTAGTCTAACTAGTTGGCCCTTTTAATGAAAACGTTTTTCTTTGTTCCTTTGATTTTTAGGAGAAATGAAGATTTTTATTATAAAATGTGTTTTTCTTAAAGATTTGTATCAACATTAATTTTTTTACATTTCTTTGATAAGTTTGAAATCAAGTATTGATCTCACTAGTAAAAAAATAATTGGAGTAAAAGAAAAAAAAAAAAGTAAAAGCAAAAATTATTAAAGTATTTTATTAATTATATTTACTCATTAAACCAATGATATGTATATAATTTAAATAACTATTTTTAATATATTAAAAAATAAAAAATAATTTATTAATTAATTTTTTATTAAATAAAAAAATAAAAAAAAAAAATTTATTAATATTTAAATAATTATTAAGCATTAAAAAAAAAAAAAAATGAATCACTTGGATTTAGTATTCTAATCTTGTACATGTTTATTATTTGGGTCCTGAATTTTTATTTATTGGGCTAAAAAGGTAGTACAATTGGTTCTGGCTAAATTACACCTTAAATGGCTAAATGAAATGGTTAAATAGTGAGTAATATTATATTTTAATATTTTTACATATTTCCATATTATTTTTTTTTTTTAAATTGTATTTTTTTTTTAATTATAAAAATTCTTTATAATTATTTAAATAATATTGTTTTCTAGAATGAATGTTTGTTTTTGTGAAACCTTTGTTATGGTATCTAGGGTCCATGTGTTGCCAATGTGTTGTCCTGAGTGTGGGTATTGTGGTTGTGCGAATTTGTGTGTGAATACTCGTTAAATGTAAACACTCCTAAATGGCTTGTGATCTGTGTGTTTGATGTTGAAATGTATGTTTTTTTTTGGATTGTCTGATGAGCTTTTTTGCGGGGTTTGGCGTTTTATTGTTTTGGGGTTTTGTTTTAAGCCTTTATTAAATTTGTCTGGTTTGCTTGGTTGCTGATAAAAACAGAAATAGGTGGTCCATTTTTTGCAAAATCACAAGCTAGTAGAGGCAAAAACAGACAAAAGCCAACCTACCAAGAGTTTTATTTTGCAATATAGTGACTCAGCAATGTTGATACTAACTATGAGCAACTGTCCCTTGTTGCAAAATGAATAGCCTTGCTGCTTCATTTGCAATAACCCATTAAGATCAAATAGGGAGGCAGAAATTACAACCACAAAAGAACAAAAATGCATGTACTGTTCCCACAGTTTCCCTTTTCCTATGTCATTTGCTCCTACCCAGTCCTAAAGATCCCACTTCCAGTTTCTCTTATCTCTGATATAATATTCACTACATCAAATACAGTTGGTTCAGGCTTTGATTTCCATTTTCTAATAATTGCTTTGTGACAGCCACCTGAAATAAACGTAACAAGGCCTTACTATGTGTAGGCAATTTAGATCCTATATCCCAGCTGAAAAAATAATTTTCTTACTTACATCCACTTGCTCAACTAATATTTCTGACAGAGTACTCAAGAGGGAATTTTTAAAATCTGCCAACTCATTAACTCTCAAAACATGTATTCCCAATTACTTATTTTTTCCAGAACACACCTCCAACATTTGCTATCTGCTTGAGGAAAAATTCTTTGATATCTGCTTGGGGTATAAAAATAGCTATGTAAACACTTTGAAGCAAAAATCCTGAATCTGCTAGACTTTGTTGCATATTTGGGAAACATAAATATGCCCTCTATTGTTTCCTTGTGAATTGCTTATATAATCTCCTTTCCCAATCTTTTCTATCCTCCTCCCATTGATTCTTTTAGTTGACGTGAAATATTTTATATGCCATAATAATTATTGATTTGTTAACAGCAGCTTCTGTTCTAAATTCAACTAAAAATTCTACCAAAGCAGGTCTTTCACTTAGGATTCCCCGATCTATTTCACTTTGTCTATACTCTGATATCAATCCCCATTAGAAGGCATTCTATGGCCTGCAGTCCTAATGTCTTCTTAGCCTCTTCACATTCTATTACCTTTCCCTCTCTAGTTATTTGCTCCCAATACTTTGGTTCCTTTGCCAGTTTCCTCCAGTAAGATTCAGCCTCCTCTTGCCTATTCTTTGTACACCTAATTGCAGTCATCCCTATTAGAAAAATCTCCTTTCTCCATTCTCATGTTGGCGTAGATCTTGGAATAATTTCTGCTACTTTAGGACTATATTATTCTGTATGACTTTTTTTATTCTCCTTAAGGATCTGCGTCCAAAATCCCACTCCTTCCTCATTTCTTGAATTTATCCCTGCTTTGTCATCATTCCTTTCCATTTTGAATTATAGTTTTCTGCTTGTGTTATGTATATGAGCCTTAACTGTGTAGCTCTAATATATCCTTTCAAATCATGTAATCCTAAACCATCTTGTTTTATTGGAAGAATCAACTTATCCCACTTTTCCCTTGCCCTCTTGACCACCAGATAAAATCATTCAGCTCTTTAATAATGACTGTCCACAAATTCTCCTCTGGTTGATGAAAATATGCCTGACCTGTATGTAAAATTAAAGGGACAAAAAATATTTTCACTGCTTGTATCTTAATATCCATATTCATACACATGAGCTCCAAATTTCTCAGCTTTTGTATTATTGTTTGTTTAGTCTCTTCCCCCATATCCTTAGCTGCCATAACTGAATCCTTTTTCAACCCATACTACTAAATACTTTTTTTTATCATGTCCCCAAAAGTATGTGGATTTCTGAACCAATTCATGTGTACGTGCATTATTTACAGTGGTAGCCTTTGTTTTGTCTTCATTAAGTTTATAAATCTAAAAAAACTTGAAACTGTCTCAGAATGTTCCACAACACCGAGATGTCCTTTTTCTGGTTTTATCCAGTACAAAATAATATTGTTTGCAATAAAGGCAAATTTTATTGATTACCGTACCAATTATATCCTTGAATTTCTGAGTGACACTTTCTTTGTCAGTGGCTCTATATATACAGTAATGAGTGATTTGAACAAAAAACAAATCAATATTTTTTAAGAATTCTACTTCTAACTTGGATAAAACTGAATCTCAAGCTGTTACAAAGTTAAGTTACAGTTCTGATATTGTCATCAGCCATCCTGATGGGGTGGGAGCTGTAGTAATTTGGGATCACCAGGATTAAAATCATTAAACTGGTTTGTAATTATTCACCTCTATGATGCATCAGGAAATGTGGCTTGAACCTACTCCTTGTTCAAAAAAAATATATATAGATTTAAACATGGAGAGGGTATAATCAAGAAAGAATATTAAGGATCTATCAGTGGATCTTAAATTACAACAAATTATATATTTTTTGCCCAAGATCCACAAAAGATATAATCTACTCCTGGTAAGACCTATTGTTTCAGGCAGGGGTTCCCTGACAAAACTATGATCATCTTTTCTTGAAATATTTTTAAAACCACTTTTGACTCTATTTCCAGCAAGGTTGAAAGATACCACAATGCCATTGATTGTTTGAACACCATTAATAAGAAACAACTTGCTAACTTGAAAACATGGGTTCATTAGATGTTAAATGTTTGTATAAAGGTATTCCCCATTTTAGGGGTAGTCAAGCAATCAGATTTTTTATAGAATGCTCTACTCTGTACACTGGTGATTTTCATGAGTTTCTGCTTTCCCTATCCAAACATGTGTTAACTAAGTCTAAAATATTCTAAATTTTATTTAAAATGTTTTACAAACTGTGGGACTTCAAAGGGAGCCTCCTTTGCCTCTGTTTATGTTAACATATTTGTGGGATATTGGGAGCAATATTTCATTCTTAATTTTGATAGTAACCAGACCATATACCAGATTCCTATGTGGCAAAGGATCCTTGATGACTGTTGGCTAGTACGGACAGGTGATTTGCAACATTTACTACTGTGTGTTGATTATTTAAATAAAACTTATTTTGATATTGGTTTTACTATGCATGGTGGTCTTTTTGTGATGGATTTTTCAGGTGTTACTGAAACAAAATTGATTGATAGCTCTGTCTGTTCTATATTTTACCTTAAATGATTTAGTAAGATCTCCATCTTGCACATAAACAGTTGTCACTGTATGCATAATATCCAAAACATGCCTAAAACTCAGCTTTTAAGACTCAGAAGATTGTGTAGTGCAGAAAAGGAGTTTGAGAAGGATGTAGAAATATTGCAAAAGAGGTTTGCAGACAGAGGTTCTAACCCGTGTTGGGTAAACACATCCATAAGGCAACCAATGGTGAAACAGAAAATTCAAGCTTTTACTTATCATTGGAGGAACCATCAGAAAAGACTGAAACTATTATGTTTAATACCACTTTTGAGATAAACAGCTTTATGATTAAAAATGTTATACAGAAACCCTGACACTTGTTTTCAGATCATAGGTCAGTTCAGGAAATTGTTGATGATAATTGTAAATTCAGTAACTGTAAAGGCAAAATATTAGGGGATTAATTTTAAGGGTTTAAATTTTCTCCACTAGAAGGTCCCAAGATTAAACAAAATTTACCACCTGGATAATCACCTTATGGCAGCTGTAGGTATGTATTATCCCCAAATTTTTAAAACTAAATTCTTTACATCAGTAAATACCCCAACAATGTATGTGGTCAGACAATGGAATACCTGCTCTGGAAATTGGGTGGTTTATATGGCTTCTTGAACCTGTGGTTCATTTTATGTGAGACTAACATCTTTGTCTAGGAAATGTAGTTTAATTATCCCTTCAGCAGGATGAATATAATTTAAGATGCAAGCATGACAGAAGTGAACTGTGTAAACACTGTCTTACCCACCCCAATGCACATTATTCTAGGCATTGATAGGGTTAGAGGTTTCCAGTTTGATGCTCAGAAACATGATTTACTGAATGTCAAGGAGAAACACTGGATTATTAATATGGTGGCTTTATTCAAACCAAGGTTTAAATGAGGAAGTGTAATTTAATTTTAATTTTTTCATATTTTCCAATTTTCAGAGCTGTTACTAT
>NC_056728.1:518681961-518686961 GCF_019279795.1 Protopterus annectens | reverse complement strand
CCATTTTTGTTACAGAAATGTTCTAAAATAACTTAATGTCACAAATGTTCTACTTGTACTGATTTACCTGTTATAATAACTTACTCACGTTATATTGTTATGTTCTTATTCATGCTAAGATGAAATTGGTCCACAGAGATCTAGAATCTACCCTGTCAACTAATTAAAAGTTAATAAATAAATACAATAACATTGTATTGTGTAGCAGCATGCACCTCAGCTTAGACTGTATTTATTTTGTAACTGAAAGAAGAGTGCCATATTTCTGAAGTCAGGATATCCTTCTATAGATGGCAGCATCAGAGTAAGGCATAGTTGTGCTTTGCACATACAGTGCATCAGTAAGAGAAAAGAACAATGTTGTACTGTGACACTAACAGTACATGAATACATGGCGCAGATATTTAGTCAGACAGTGACATAATAAAATATTGAAGAATTAACATTCAGGCTGCATGGCTTATCAGTGCTGCTTTATCATAGAGAATGGTTACGGGACAAAAATGAGGAGTTTACAGACAGAGCTTTGTGTAACAGAAATGACATATAGTACTAAATGATAATATACAGTATAGAGAGAATACAGCCAGTGCTTAGCAAAATTTAACATGGGGTAGTGGGTTAAAAGAGGAGTCCCAAAAAGGTGCATATATCACAAATGTAAATAAACCCAGCAAAATGATACTAATTCACAGATTGGTTCTGGGTTACGAATTCTGCTTTTTGTCCTTGGTTAATTGACTCCAAAGCTGAGAGTCAGTGTTAGAAAGTTAATAGATGGTTTGTAAGCAAAGTGAAATGGAGACATTGGAGTTTTTTTTCTTAATATGCTGTAATTCCATGTAGGTTTTTTTTTGTGTAATTTGGGGAGGTCTGCCTGAGTGTGTGCCTCTCACTCCACCTTTTTCAAAGGTCCATCTTAGCCCCATACTTCGTCATCTGCAGGCCACTCCCTTTTTGTGTGACATGGTCTTCACTGATACTGTCACTCTGATGAGTATGACCTTTTAATCCTTAAGATCTCCCCCTACCACACATGGTGCCATGGTAAAGTGAACAAATCACAGTACTACCACTAAATGTCACTGTCCAAACTAAGGTTTCCACTCATGCAGTCTAGCATTAGCAATTGGTCCAAGCTCCTAAGCTATCAATTGCATGACAGAAACCCCCCCAACCTTCCCCCAAAATTAAGGAAAGCAGGCCATAGGCCACTTCATCTTTCTTACCTCCTCCTAAGCAGTCCTTTTAGTGGTCATTGTTCTTTTACAAAGCAAAATCCCTGTTTGTGCCTTACTTTCTTCACTTTATAGGTAAGTTAGACTGTATCATTAGGACTTCAGTTTAGCCACACCTACTTGCAAAGAATTCAGTAAAGAATGGTTATAACAATGTACTTAATAAAACTCAGAAAACAGTATTAGATCTGGCCATGTAAGCAATGTATTTACATTATATAGTATAATATCATTGATATATCAGGACAGTCTGCTGCAAAAACCACAGTATAGATACCATCAGGATTTCACTCCTATCCGTGCTGATAGCCAAAATGCATACAGTTAAGTTACTCTGTGAGAGCCTTTACAAGCAGTCTCTTCTGTGATCACCTTCCTGAGTTCCCTGGTTGTGAAAGTGAGTAGTGTTTTGATATTGCATGAAATAGAACTTCACAGATGTGGGTGTCCTATACAAAAAAATTGCAGACTAACACAGCAATGAATGCTGCAAAATGCAGTCATCCACACCTGTAGCCAAACTGGATCTTAATGTTCCAGAAGTGCTTTAAGTTGGTAGTGGAGGTAATAACAATTCAGGCTGTGTCCTCAGCGAATTTACAGAATGTAGGTACACTTCATCTGTATGCAGTGTAGAGCAGATGATACAGGAGTGCATTCTGGAAGTATGGCTAGCTAACAGCAGAGAAGGCATCAGGTTGGTCATCCATGGTGCTTGTCCAAGTGGTAAACCTTGCTCCTTGTTGTGTAGGGCAGTTAGTTAAGGTGCTTAGGCTGTCACCATGGGTGTTAGACCACATGTTGTGCTATAGCATCACTTCTGTTATTGAAACAGTTGCATAGACTGAAACATGTATACACGAACAACCAAATGCCAAATGTAAAAAAAAACAACTCTCAGAAAATCCACAAATCCACAGAAAAAGGCAAATTTATTCCTCTGACGTCTCGGCTTGAGCCTTCAAGGAGTAAAGAACATAATAACACATTACATTTATATATACAAAGTTAATTAGTAAAACAATAAATCAATAAATCAATTAGTAATGATTAAATTTAAATAAATACTCTCCAATTTAAGTCTTCATTAAGACCTTGTGGGTACATAGTATTAAATTTTAGAATATACATAGCTTCCTTATATATTAAAACTTGTTTAATATTTGAAATGTTGTGCCAAGAACAATTTATTTTTTCTAAAACTGTGGCTTGAAGTTCTTCATTTTTGCTATTGTGAAAATCCCTAAAATGTACAGCTACAGAACTTGCCTCTCTATTATTAATAATGTCCCTGGCGTGTTCCAACAACCTAACTTTAAATGACCGTTTGGTCTCACCAATATAAAATTTCTTACACGGACATTTAAGGGCATAAATCACCCCTTCAGAGTTACAGTTGAAAACACCAAGAGTGTTAAATATAACATTATTAATATGGGAAAATGTATTAACCACAAAACTACAAGCCTTGCATCTCCCACACTTCAAGGTACCACTAAAAAACAAATTGCATTGTAAGCTAACCACAGGCATCTCAAATCTACTCTTTACTAAAAAATCTTTGATATTCCCACCTCTTTTATATGAAAATCGTAGATCAACATCCAACCATAAAGACACATTGTGTAAGGAACTAAAATAATTCCAATAATGACTAACTAACCGAGACATTTCCCCACTAAAACAACCATAAGTTGAAACAAAGTATAAAATATCCCTCAAATTAACTTTACTATTGGGCACATCTAAACACCTATTATAAGCTTTGTTAACAATTTTTTTATATCTGTAACCACAAAACCTATTATAACTATTTTGTATAACTTGCTTGTTATAACCCCTTTGGCTAAAAGTATGCATTAATAAATTCAATTCCTTATTAAAAACAACTTCACTATTACATAGTCTAGATATCCTAAGAATTTCGCTATATGGCAAAGCTTCCAACGTATGTGGGGGATGACAACTAGTGCCATGCACATACTGTGTACCGCCATCAAACTTCCTATTAACAGAAGTTACTAGACTCTTACCATCAACAATATTCAAAATAATATCAAGAAAAGGAATAGATGTACCTTTTTTAAACCCATCAAATTCCAAAGAAAACCTGTTTTTATTTTTTATTATTTTTATTTATTATTGAAACATGTATACAACCTGAAGTTACATTGTTATGGATTGAGAAGATGTTGGAGTAGCTTACTGTGTTGGAGGCCTTAAACTGCGTGAGGAAGAGAACATCTCTGATGTGTCCTCCATTGTTTCTTTGCGATACATGATATGCATTTCTTCCATGGTCAGACACCATAAACAGCACAAAAAACATGCTGATACCTCCACAGGATTCTGAAGATGTCAGGGAAGTGGGATAGTTTGTAGCTACACTACACTGTGAAGTACCTTGGTCAGATGTAAGAGGTGTCATGAGTCTGTAAATGTGATTCTACAGGTCTGTTGCTTGCAACAGGATGGAATTATCTCTTTTAAGGATCATTTCATTATCCAGCAGCCTGGTAGCAGAGTAACTCTGTCAGCCAAACTGAGCTTCAAACTTTGTGTTTGACACTTGGGTGTAGTAACAGAAGCATAGCCAAGTTGTAGCAGGGAAGTAATGTTGACTGTTTGCTTTGCAGTACACATGCAATTAAGTGAAATGTTAGTAGGATTGCTCATGGAAGGTTCGGCTGAACCATGCATTTATTCCACTGGTGTTATCGTGGCCAATGGAAAAGGAAAAAGCATCTCCGACTTCACTGTTATGATCACCCTGGTGCAGTTATTTATACTGTATTAGAAAGCACTAAGTTTATAAATGACTGCAGCTGTTGCTCTGGCAAGAAAGCTGTCTTGTCAAAACAAACCACATTTGCACTTAACTATGAAGCTTTGTCTGTTGTCACCAGGGAGCAGTAGGTCATTCCTTGCCATAGTCACCGTAAGAGTAGTCTTGTTTAGCTTTGTAAATGTGATGTGCTGACTATATCCATGGGCTAGTGCTGCACACACGACCTATTTCAGTATCATGGTGTCTGTGATCACTCCAAGGGAGCCTGAACCTGCAGCAAGGATGCAACATTCTTGTTTTCTAGGATGGAACCAGTCCCATCATATCTCTAGGTACCAAGGTTCTATAGGCAGGCTTACAGAGCCTAATCTAGACCTTATATATCAACAGAGGAGGTGAAGGGCATGTTCAGGGGAGAAAAAATAAAGAGCCTGATGACAAACATGCATCAGCTGAGAGGAGCTGGGAGAAATAAATCAGTGCAAGTGCAGATTTAAGGTTGTGTTAGGAAAAGAGGGTGGGGCCAACATAGAAGGTGGGTGAGCAGATAGATCACAACTATTGTGTCACAATCGTGTCTCAACACAGGTCTCACTGCAGGGTTTAATCATGCGGCATTGTGGCATAAAGGTACTAATTTGTTTTCTGTATTTTGTCATTTGTCTTCTGTGTTAACTTAGTAGTACTACAAATGCTGGTCACTCTCGCACACGCACACACACAACACACACACACACACACACACACACACACACACACACACACACACACACGCACACACACATACACGCACAAAAAACACACGCGCGCACACACACACACACACACACATGCACGCACGCATGCACTAATTTTATTTGCAAACTTTTAGACATTCGCCATCACACTTCTCCAATCCTATATTAACGTAGTATCCCTCTTAAAAAACAGAATAGTTATCCACGTTTCCACTTAGCTTAGCATAAGACATTTCG
>NC_056728.1:518604461-518676961 GCF_019279795.1 Protopterus annectens | reverse complement strand
AAGCACAAAAAGTGCAATTGGCTCACAAGGGGAGCTAGCCCAGTACTTACCTTTGAACCTATATATATATATATATATATATAAAATCTAGTTTGTTAAAATTTTAGCTCCATGCACCTTCTTAATCCTTAACTCCCTGATCACTCCCTAAACCTGAAACTTCAACCCCCTCCATAAATCTAAATTCCCCAGTTGCTCTCTAACCCTAAACTCTGTTTCTGCTCCCTAAGCCTAAAATAACCTTCCCACTACTTAACGCAAAATCATGAGGGAAGTCAGCAACAACCAGTCCATAGTACATTAAATGCAGATGGAAGAAGTACCCAGCCTAGTCCAGCCTATGCCAGGGACAGGGGTTATATGCCCCTATTAGCTAGTGTGCGCCCACCGTAAATCCCGGGAGCTCTGGGTCAATAAGTTACTAGCCAGACGGTGTTGAGTTGTTCAGCTTGGATTACCTGGGATAGCTATATTGCACGAAAGCTGGCTGTAAAACCAATCAACTTGCCAAACATAAACTAAGGACTGCTACACTCGATATACATTCACTGACAGGATGCAGCTTGGAAGTGGATAATATAATGCTAAGGAGGAGGCTGGACATCCTACGTATCCAGGAGATGAGATGGAAGGGTAGTGCAGCAAAGCCACTTACTGTAAGATCTAGTGTCTATTATGCAGGAGGACAGGCAAGAAGTGGTGTTTGAATTGTAGTGAGGGAGAGGCTTCTAAAGGCAGTGAAGAATATCATCAGAATTACTGACAGACTCATGGCAATCAGACTCCAGTGTAATGATAGGGTAGTATTCATAATCTCAGCCTATGCCACACAGCAGGGCTGTGACAGTGAGGAAAATAATGCATTCAGACAGCAGTTGTAGGGCCTACTAGATAAAGCAGGACAATGTAATTAGTATTGATAATGGGTGACCAGAATGCATATGTCAGGACAGAGAGAATAGGTTATGATAACTGCCTGGGTCCACATGGGTGGGGCAACAAGGATGAAGAAAAATAGATCATTCTAGACTTTTGTCTGACAAATGGCTTGATGGTGACCAACTCATAGTTCAGCAAGAGAGACAATCAGAAGATCACATACAAGAGAGGCCAACATGTAATTCAAGTCAAATTCCTCCTAGTAAGGAAAGGACACTAAGGTAGAATTAGCAATTACAAAGTCATCCCCAGTGAAACAGTCAGCCTACAGTATTAATCACTGTTTGTCACAATCTGCTGCAAGCAATGGTCAGAAAAGGCTGTAAGGCCAACAGTGACCAGGCTGAAGACCTAGAAGTTGACTGGAGAGAAGGCACAACAGTTCAAGTAATTACTCAGGACTCTTTAACACCTCTAGAAGAAGAAGAAGGAGAAGAGGACATAGGTGGAGTTAAAGATGAATGGCAGCATCTTAAAACAGGATGTTTGAAGACTACAGAACAGACATGTGGTCGAGCCAGGTATGGAAAAAAGGTACATAAGGAAAGCTAGTAGTGGAATGCAGAAGTCCTGAAAGTCATCAAAAGATAAAAGGAGCGGAGGAAAAAACAGGAGGTAGAAAAGATGAACCATGATAAGAAGGAGTTGCAGTAGCAAAGAATAAGGCATGAGAGGCACTCTACCAGCTTCTTGAAAGTGACTCCGTAGATGGCACAAAGAAGCTAAATTAAATTGCATGGCAAAGAAAAATTATAAGGAAGATAGACAGAGACCCTTCTTATGGTATGCCAACAACAAACTGTTCATAAGTCCACAGGACATAACATAGATGGAAGGGGTACTTCCAGCAGCTTCTGAATGAAGAAAACCCAATAGGAGCTGTACTGACCCAGACTCAGCCTATGATGAAAGAAAAGTAGGAACCCACCCTTTTAGACTTAAGAACAACACTAAGGAAAAATGAAGTCAAATAAGGTTATAGCAGATACGATAAAGGTGTTGGGTGACATAGGGGAAAATGTCACCTGAGGGTAATGTTAGCAGTATGCAAAGAAAGGAGTATCCCAAATGACTGAATAGCAGAAAGATCGGACTTAAATATACTAAGTTTGAGATGGCATTAATTTGAATATTTCCTTTTCTCTGAGGTATGATGATCTCGGAGTTGGTGTATATAAGGTGTCAGGAGGATGCATGGGAGGCTTGCCCTCCCTCCCCCACAAAAATAAGTTTTAAGGAGAAGAACGATTTTTTTTTTTGAAATTCATTCTTCTGGTTTTCTGTCTGTTTTTTTTTTTTTTTGTTTGTTTGTCTGTTTGTCTGTACTCAGCATTTTGAGTGCCAACATTTTAGTAGGGAGCTGATCAAAGTTAGAATCAGAGATACTGCAGCCAACTGTCACAGAGTGTCGGGGTAGTGTATGATAGAAGAATGGCAAAGAAGCTAAAAAATAAGGTGGACAAAACAGTGGCGTGACCGGTAGTATTGTATGGTATATCAGTAAAGGCAGAGCAGTTGAGGAAGCAAGAGGTGATGAACATGAAGTGCCTAAGACAGATGGTAGGCTACAGAATGTGGGATAGATGAAGAAATGAGGGCATAAGACCAGAAGCCAAAGTAGCTCCAATTGCAGAAAGGGACAGAGAACAGATTACGGTGGTTTGGGCACATTTGTAGAAAAGAAGAAGACAATTTGGTGAAGAAGATTTGGGACAGATAAGAAGACAAGAGGAAACAAGGGACTCTGGCAGAGCGGTGGATGGAGTGTGTGAGAAAAGACCTGTGACAGTCAGGCGTGAGTGTCAGAGAAGGGAGGAGAGTGGCAGTGAACAGAGAGAGATGGTGGCAGTTGACATGACACTCAAACCCCATGTAGAAAATGGGAAAAAGGGTGTTGATGATGATGATGGTTCACCATTAGACAGCATTACTTAAACTATGCTGACGATCTCAAGTGGCATCCTTTAGATGGATTTATTTAAAAAATTATAACTGTGCAACTCAGAAATGAATTAATAAGTTGGAGGAACGGCAAGTGATGAAGACTTTAGTTAGGTGGATAGAGCTGAACTTAGCTGGCATTGTTTCCCATGTTTTCCTCTGTACTATTCTCTCAGAATTTATGTGTTTGATATGCACACTTGTTTTACTGCTACTATTGCTTGCTATGGTGGCTGTCGTGTGCTGACACCTTTTCTCCTAATATTGTGGAACATGTGCATGTTCTGCTAGGTCACCATCAAAGTTTTTATTTTGAAAAATCACCTTGCCTCCCACTGTTGCCATGCTTTTCAAAATTTGATGAATTCGGAATACTGTTGTTGCCCAGTGTAGTTCCTCTGTTTAGTATAACCTTTACTACTTCCCACTCATGCAGCATACTATGTGCCTCTATCCTGTGCCTAAAATAAACCTGGACATGGCAGCAATGGTATCCTGAATCTGTAACAGATGTGCTTAGTAGTTAAATATGTATAGTTAGGATTGTGTATGAATGATCTCATCATGGCATCAAACCTATATTTTAGAAATCTTGTTTTGTGATTGTTCTTGTTTAAGTCCATGTTGCTAGACAGTTACGTATTTCTTACTGCAGGTCATTTAGAGACATTAAAACAGTTACACTCGGACAGCTGTGGAAGCCTTTTGGAGGTACATACTCTGATGTCATTGTACTTTAAAGGATTTTGTTTTAAATCAGAATACAGTTTTCTGTGCTTAATGCATTTTCAGTGACAATGTTTATGAAAACAAGTCCTTCTGCAAGCCATAAAAAATATAACCATTAAAGTCATCATGATTAAATGATAAACCATTCCGAAGGCAATCATGCGGCTTCCCTTTTATTATGTTTATTTTTATTGTATTAATTGTTAGATACTTCAGTGCCATCTTCAAGTCTTTTTTTCCTAATTCAGTAATCCATGAATAGCTTTGCTGATAAACTGCAGCACAGAACCATTTGAAATCCACAGTCTGGTTGCAGTGTGTTGCAAAGGGTAGTTTGTGAGCAAAGGTGGATTGTCATACTGCATAGCTAAGACATTTGATGACAGCAACATGCTAATAGGAGTGCCCTCTCCTGTTATGTGGCAGCTTTGGGTTAAATGTCAGCTAAAGTTTTTTTTTTTTAAGTCTGTCACAAGCTATTGAAGAAAAACTGGCAAGGCTTCCTTTATGCACTGTTAGTCAAGGTCTGGGACTCAGGGAGAGTGTCCACTGTATATTTTACCCTTTTCAGCCAGAGGATGTGTGTTTGTGCTTGTGCAAGATGTGTCCAATGATGTAGAATTACATAATTCAATCATATGTCAGAAGTGACTTATAAATAAAAATTGCAACCAAAAAAAATATAGAAGTGTCATTTAAACTTAAACTGTGTTTTATTGTTGGCTTTCAAAAAAAATGAATACTTTTTTCTGCTAAAAGTGAGCGGAAAATGTTCTTCTAAAAGTGATCCCCCTGCTTCTCCTTTTTCCTAGAACTTACTTCTGGGTACGTCCTTTTTGTCATGCTTTCACATTCCCTTCTACCTCTTGTAATCTAAAGGTCTTTAATATCACAGAAGTACCAATAAAAATAGATGAAAAGTAGTAGAAATGGTTTATAGTGTACCCAGAAATGACCTTCTGGAAATCACTTTAATTTGTATTATTTTTATCAAATGAGGTGCATACTATCATCAATAAAATGTATTTTATATCTGCTTTC
Organism: Protopterus annectens; assembly: GCF_019279795.1. Classification (NCBI taxonomy): domain Eukaryota; kingdom Metazoa; phylum Chordata; order Ceratodontiformes; family Protopteridae; genus Protopterus; species Protopterus annectens. The sequence continues at coordinate 518,672,311 of NC_056728.1, read as the reverse complement.
ATGTAAACGCTAGCTAGTTTCAGAACTTCTATTTTTTTTCACCTTTAGAGTAGTACAGAAAAAAAAGCTACAAGAATATCACTGCTGACTCTTGCCTATTAGATGCATTCCCAAGACACGTCCAAAACGTCTTTGTTTCTGGAGAAGTATCCTTGCTTTGGGAATGCAGGTTTCAGAGGACAGCCTGCTGGGAAATTCTAGTGTAGTTTTTATTCATTTTTACTGACAGAAGAATAATGAAAAAAGTGGCAAAACTTGTCTGACAGGCCTAAGAAAAATAGAAGAATGCTTTTGGATAGTTTATATACCACAGACTGTATCACTAAGGTGTTCTGTTGATATTTCAAGATGTTTAGTCATTAATCCTTTTTTTTTTTGCAGGGCGAATGTTTACTCTGTTAATCAAATATGGTTCTCTCTTTGTAGCCTTGTTAGATGCCTAATCAGAGCCGGCCTTTGGTCAACTGTTGCCCTAGACAAAAGGGCTCCACAGTGCCCCCCCTACACCAATCAGTGCCCCCATTCTGGTCTACCTGCACCATCCAGATTACTTTTTTTTCCTTTTTCTCAGAGTTACTCTTCAGTTTTTTCCTGTATTCATTCAACATAATTTAAAAAAGCAATGTCTTTACTACAAAAAAGTATACAAATAAATACTGGAAAGTGCCCCTGCTAATGTGGTGCCCTAGGCAGCTGCCTAGTTGGCCTATGCCTAAGACCGGATATGTGTTTAATAATGTACTAATCAGTATACAAAAATAACTGTCCCAAAAATCAACACAGCTGACTTGTTCAGTTGTGTTTTTAGCATGTTTCTGTATATGAGCAGATATGAGTTTAATTTCAAGGAGCCCCTAACAAATTTTTTTGTCACATCATCTTATAGCTCTCATTCCTGGCATCCTGAAAGGCTTTTGTTTTGATAGCTGCATTCTTTCAAGTAAGGTCTCTGTTGTATTTCTTAAATGTGACAACAAGTTCAGTTGTACCTTGATATAAATGTACAAAGAAGACAGCACCTTGGCTTTTAAAGAAGTTCAGCATTGGAAAAATGTTCAGTGTCTAGTTTATTTGTTGCTGTCTTTGAATAGAATATTTCCATTTTACTGGAGTTATTTTTAAAAACTATGCTAATCTTTTCTACCTGATTTTTAGTAATTTATATCAAATATTAGATTAATACTTTTCAAAAATAGATGTCCTTATTACGCAAATATCCAACAATCGTTTGTATCTAGATATGACTAAATGTATGTGAGATCTGAAGGCCAGGCAGAATTAAATATGAGCTACGATTGTTTCACTTGTAATCTAGTCAAGCACATTTATTAGTGGGTGAGATATTTGTAATGATTAAGCTTGCATGTTGTAGACGTTAAAGCACGTGCATCGCCTTCTGTAATTTTTAGCTTCATGTCATTCACTCTACAGTCTTATCCTTGTTTTTTGAAAAGCATTGCTGTCTACCTTCTGTGTGCTTCTTGTCCTGAGAACTTTCCAGTGTTTAAATAAGAAATAAGGAGATGAGAGGTACTAACTAAAGATAAAACCTCCACGAATCTGCAGTGATTTGTCACAAATAATAATTAGTATATGAATATATATTTAATGAAAACTCAAAGCATTTTTATGGAGATTGCAGTACAATAGTGATTGGGGAATTTTCCCTTTTTCACAATGCAGTGCGGAACAAACATAGATTTTTGTTGCTGTGTTTCATTCATGTTTTCGGAAAGTCTAACATATGGTTTAGATCATATGTAGTTTCTGAAAACTCGATCATATGACATAAAACTGTGTGTGTGTTTGTGGGGGGGGGGGGTCCTATGAGTGTTGTCGAATGTTACTTTGGTCGATATCTGCTTAATCGATCCAAATTGGTTTACTAACCAGATGTCTGACATGCGTGTCAGATCAACAGTCACCCATGTAGGGGAATATACCTTTTACCCTGAGGATTGTATGATCTCATAGTTAGAATATATAATTAATAGGAGGTGTGGGGGGGTGCAGAGGAGCTTGCCACCCTTGTTTTATTGGGGGGGTTGCATGCACTGAGAATTAATTCTCATTGCATGCGTAATAGTATGTAAACATGCAATTTGGGTCAACATTATGCATGTCGATGGATTTAAACAAATCCAGATATATATATATATATATATATATATAGAGAGAGAGAGAGAGAGAGAGAGAGCAAGAGATGTTATTCATTTAGTAGAAAATACAATTGCCCATTTTATAAGTGCAATATGGCATGGGGGGTTATGCAGTGTAACTCATCCTTCAGCCTCTCAACACCCCTGGGCAGTAATATCTATATCATGCACACACCCTCATGGCAACTGAAAATGGAAACTAAAAGAAATGCAGCAGCTAACAGAAAGGTAAATCAATACTTGTTCACCAGGCTAAACCAGGAAAGATCAGCGTAAGGGTCACTGAGGTTAAGAGAAACAACGATGGGGATTTAAGACATGTAATATGTAGAAGAAAAATACCCCTAATAATGATTATACCTTAATTTAGATTAAAGTGCTAAGCAGTACAGGGGCAAGATTCTATGGAAACTGCTAAAGGGCAACAGGAAACCCATCGGTAGAAGTTACATACTGAAGACTTAAAAACATTCTGAAGTAAAGACATCAAAACCAAACAGTACCAAGGCATTTTATGGTATGTAGTGTAAGGATGTAGCTAGCAAGTTAGGCTGGTGCCAGGCAAGCAAGTATGATAGTCCCAAATGAAAAAATGCCAGCACCTTGGAGAGTCAAACAATTAGGTTTATTTGAACTTCAAAAAGCTGATAACTAGACCGGTTTCAGCTCAAAGCTTTCCTCAGTAGTACATTGGAGTGATTGAATGAAGCTCTTATATAGCTTTAAGTAAATAAATTGATGACCTCATTTCCTGTAGTTAATTAAACATAAGAATGTTATAGTGATAAATCACAAAGTAATACATTCTTGAACTAGCATCCATCTATGCATGAATTTCATGTCTAAATATAAATATAGCATGAATGTGCAATTTAAGCAAAACAGTATGAAAAAACACAAAAAGAGAAGACAATGATTATTTATACAATAAGAAATAAAATTACTTACTGCAAAATCATAATTTGTCATTTAACCCTGGGGAAGAAAGTCCCCCTAGTTTAATAATCCACCTTCTTTCCTTTGTGTTAAGAATGTCGCCATCCTGATTTAAAAGAGCGGTCCCCCAAAATTCGATCAATGATTGTAAAGGTGAATCTTGCATTGGAATGTTTCATTGTGTGTTTATAAAGTGCATTGGTAATTCTGTGATTTCTAATGTCACCTAGGTGTTCTGAAATTCTAATGCGGAACTGCCTCGATGTCTGGCCAATATAGAAGGCCTGACATGTGCAGGTGGCTAAGTAGATTATCCAATCCAACTACAATTTCCAAAAAAATTGATGTCCTACGCCTGACCTGTGTTTTTGCTGGTGAAGCTTGTTGTTTTAAAAATGTAATTGCAAAAGCCACAATGGCCACAAGGAAAAATACCAATGAGCTTATCTCCAGTGAGTGTCCTTTGTGTATAGTTGTCATGCTTAATGTTTGTTGTTTTTTTGTAATGGGAAAAATGGGAGCATAGGGATTTACCCTTTCTGTAGGAGAAGTAGCAACGTTCTCCTAAATAGTTTTCTAAAAGGGGGTGCGTGTTGAGTATATTCCAGTGGTTATTGACAATATTGATCAGGTTTCTACTGTTTCGGCCATAAGTGGTAACCAATCTGCATACGTCGGAACCATTAGTTTTCTTATTTGTTTTGTATTCCAATAGAGAATGTCTGGGTATAGTATTACAAGTTTGGACCGCTGAGTTGATGATGTGTGGTGAATATCCCCTGGACAAAAATCTGTTGGTTAAGTCCTGTTGATGTTTGCTAAGATCTTCCTGTGAAGAACATATTCTTCTTATTCTCATATATTGGGATTTTGGAATATTTTTGGTAATATGTTTCGGATGGAAACTGTTTGCATGTAAGAGGGTATTGTACTGAGGAAATTTTCTATAGACAGATGTTTGCAGTGTATTGTCAATCTGTCTTTTCAAATGGACATCCAAAAAATGAATTTCATTGAGATGATGTTCCTCAGTAAACTCAATACCCCAAATATTGCCATTTAAGTATTCCAAAAATTCCTTGAGGTATTCGTTGCCTCCTTTCCAAACCAACCAACAGTCGTCCAGGTATCTCCTCCATATGTCTATTTCAGGTAAATATATGTTGTGCATTGGATCGTAAATGATCGTTTCCTCTATGTATCCCATGAAGAGGTCTGCGTAAATGGGCGCGAAAGAGGCCCCCATGGCTGTGCCTTGTAATTGCCAATAGCAATCATGTTGAAAATAGAATACATTTTTGGTCAAAATATGTTCCGCTATACATAATATAAGTGTATTCATTCCAGGTGGATATAGGTTGACTTTGCATAGCCAGAATTCCAATGCCATTAGACCTGCCCAGTGGGGGATACTGGTATATAGAGAGGATACATCCAGGGTGCACATAAGCCGGTCCATGTCCAACTGTGTATCTGTGACTATCTGTAAGAATTCTGTAGTATCCTGTATTCTTGCACGAATAAATCTCAATAATGGTTTCAACTTTTCAGTCACAAAGGCCGAAAGAAGTTCAGTGAGTGAACCGATGCCTGAAACAATTGGTCTACCAGGTGGTTGTTCTATGGATTTGTGAATCTTTGGTAGAAGATATAGATATTGTTTGGCAGGATCTTTAACTGTGAGATGTTTCTTTGTTTTCTCTGATATTATACCATTCTCAACTGCCTCTTGAAGGAATAAATTAATTTCAGTTTGGAAACCAGGTGTTGGATCAATATCCATCTTCATATAGTGGTGGTGATTGGATAGTTGTCTGTATGCTTCACCAAGATAATAATCATTATCCATAACCACAACCGCACCCCCTTTATCTGCTGGAATGATAACAATGTCAGTATTGTTTTGAGTTGTGTAAGTGCCAACTGTTCTTGTTTTGAAAGGTTATTTCGAATGATGTCTGTGGAACTGTAATGAAAGTGTAAATCTTTAATAACAGCCTGTTGAAACACAGAAACGTGTTTATCCATTGGAGGTGTAAAGGAAGATTTGTGAAATTTAAAGTCAGTTGATCTTTGAGTGTCATTATTTGAATCCTGCTGTTGAAAAAATATTTTTAGGTTAATCTTTCTACAAAATTCTAAGATGTCAGATACAAAGGTACTCTCATCAATAAAGAAGCCTGGGATAAAACTGAGTCCTTTATTCAATAGTGCATGTTGTTCGTCAGTTAAAACATGTTGAGAAATGTTAAGTACATTGGTATAATGTTCATTTACTTTATCACTGACATAAAGAGTTCTTCCAAACTTGTAACCCCTATGTTTTCTTCCTGCTCTATGTTTCTTACCCCTAAAGGGTGTTGCAATGTTCTGCCCCTTTTGGCATTTGGAGATTTTGGCAGAGGAGCTTGCCACCCTTGTTTTATTGGGGGGGTTGCATGCACTGAGAATTAATTCTCATTGCATGTGTAATAGTATGTAAACATGCAATTTGGGTCAACATTATGCATGTCGATGGATTTAAACAAATCCAGATATATATATATATATATAGAGAGAGAGAGAGAGAGAGAGAGAGAGAGAGAGAGCAAGAGATGTTATTCATTTAGTAGAAAATACAATTGCCCATTTTATAAGTGCAATATGGCATGGGGGGTTATGCAGTGTAACTCATCCTTCAGCCTCTCAACACCCCTGGGCAGTAATATCTATATCATGCACACACCCTCATGGCAACTGAAAATGGAAACTAAAAGAAATGCAGCAGCTAACAGAAAGGTAAATCAATACTTGTTCACCAGGCTAAACCAGGAAAGATCAGCGTAAGGGTCACTGAGGTTAAGAGAAACAACGATGGGGATTTAAGACATGTAATATGTAGAAGAAAAATACCTAATAATGATTATACCTTAATTTAGATTAAAGTGCTAAGCAGTACAGGGGCAAGATTCTATGGAAACTGCTAAAGGGCAACAGGAAACCCATCGGTAGAAGTTACATACTGAAGACTTAAAAACATTCTGAAGTAAAGACATCAAAACCAAACAGTACCAAGGCATTTTATGGTATGTAGTGTAAGGATGTAGCTAGCAAGTTAGGCTGGTGCCAGGCAAGCAAGTATGATAGTCCCAAATGAAAAAATGCCAGCACCTTGGAGAGTCAAACAATTAGGTTTATTTGAACTTCAAAAAGCTGATAACTAGACCGGTTTCAGCTCAAAGCTTTCCTCAGTAGTACATTGGAGTGATTGAATGAAGCTCTTATATAGCTTTAAGTAAATAAATTGATGACCTCATTTCCTGTAGTTAATTAAACATAAGAATGTTATAGTGATAAATCACAAAGTAATACATTCTTGAACTAGCATCCATCTATGCATGAATTTCATGTCTAAATATAAATATAGCATGAATGTGCAATTTAAGCAAAACAGTATGAAAAAACACAAAAAGAGAAGACAATGATTATTTATACAATAAGAAATAAAATTACTTACTGCAAAATCATAATTTGTCATTTAACCCTGGGGAAGAAAGTCCCCCTAGTTTAATAATCCACCTTCTTTCCTTTGTGTTAAGAATGTCGTGCCATCCTGATTTAAAAGAGCGGTCCCCCAAAATTCGATCAATGATTGTAAAGGTGAATCTTGCATTGGAATGTTTCATTGTGTGTTTATAAAGTGCATTGGTAATTCTGTGATTTCTAATGTCACCTAGGTGTTCTGAAATTCTAATGCGGAACTGCCTCGATGTCTGGCCAATATAGAAGGCCTGACATGTGCAGGTGGCTAAGTAGATTATCCAATCCGAACTACAATTTCCAAAGAAATTGATGTCGTACACCTGACCTGTGTTTTTGCTGGTGAAGCTTGTTGTTTTAAAAATGTAATTGCAAAAGCCACAATGGCCACAAGGAAAAATACCAATGAGCTTATCTCCAGTGAGTGTCCTTTGTGTATAGTTGTCATGCTTAATGTTTGTTGTTTTTTTGTAATGGGAAAAATGGGAGCATAGGGATTTACCCTTTCTGTAGGAGAAGTAGCAACGTTCTCCTAAATAGTTTTCTAAAAGGGGGTGCGTGTTGAGTATATTCCAGTGGTTATTGACAATATTGATCAGGTTTCTACTGTTTCGGCCATAAGTGGTAACCAATCTGCATATGTCGGAACCATTAGTTTTCTTATTTGTTTTGTATTCCAATAGAGAATGTCTGGGTATAGTATTACAAGTTTGGACCGCTGAGTTGATGATGTGTGGTGAATATCCCCTGGACAAAAATCTGTTGGTTAAGTCCTGTTGATGTTTGCTAAGATCTTCCTGTGAAGAACATATTCTTCTTATTCTCATATATTGGGATTTTGGAATATTTTTGGTAATATGTTTCGGATGGAAACTGTTTGCATGTAAGAGGGTATTGTACTGAGGAAATTTTCTATAGACAGATGTTTGCAGTGTATTGTCAATCTGTCTTTTCAAATGGACATCCAAAAAATGAATTTCATTGAGATGATGTTCCTCAGTAAACTCAATACCCCAAATATTGCCATTTAAGTATTCCAAAATTCCTTGAGGTATTCGTTGCCTCCTTTCCAAACCAACCAACAGTCGTCCAGGTATCTCCTCCATATGTCTATTTCAGGTAAATATATGTTGTGCATTGGATCGTAAATGATCGTTTCCTCTATGTATCCCATGAGGAGGTCTGCGTAAATGGGCGCGAAAGAGGCCCCCATGGCTGTGCCTTGTAATTGCCAATAGCAATCATGTTGAAAATAGAATACATTTTTGGTCAAAATATGTTCCGCTATACATAATATAAGTGTATTCATTCCAGGTGGATATAGGTTGACTTTGCATAGCCAGAATTCCAATGCCATTAGACCTGCCCAGTGGGGGATACTGGTATATAGAGAGGATACATCCAGGGTGCACATAAGCCAGTCCGTGTCCAACTGTGTATCTGTGACTATCTGTAAGAATTCTGTAGTATCCTGTATTCTTGCACGAATAAATCTCAATAATGGTTTCAACTTTTCAGTCACAAAGGCCGAAAGAGGTTCAGTGAGTGAACCGATGCCTGAAACAATTGGTCTACCAGGTGGTTGTTCTATGGATTTGTGAATCTTTGGTAGAAGATATAGATATTGTTTGGCAGGATCTTTAACTGTGAGATGTTTCTTTGTTTTCTCTGATATTATACCATTCTCAACTGCCTCTTGAAGGAATAAATTAATTTCAGTTTGGAAACCAGGTGTTGGATCAATATCCATCTTCATATAGTGGTGGTGATTGGATAGTTGTCTGTATGCTTCACCAAGATAATAATCATTATCCATAACCACAACCGCACCCCCTTTATCTGCTGGAATGATAACAATGTCAGTATTGTTTTTGAGTTGTGTAAGTGCCAACTGTTCTTGTTTTGAAAGGTTATTTCGAATGATGTCTGTGGAACTGTAATGAAAGTGTAAATCTTTAATAACAGCCTGTTGAAACACAGAAACGTGTTTATCCATTGGAGGTGTAAAGGAAGATTTGTGAAATTTAAAGTCAGTTGATCTTTGAGTGTCATTATTTGAATCCTGCTGTTGAAAAAATATTTTTAGGTTAATCTTTCTACAAAATTCTAAGATGTCAGATACAAAGGTACTCTCATCAATAAAGAAGCCTGGGATAAAACTGAGTCCTTTATTCAATAGTGCATGTTGTTCGTCAGTTAAAACATGTTGAGAAATGTTAAGTACATTGGTATAATGTTCATTTACTTTATCACTGACATAAAGAGTTCTTCCAAACTTGTAACCCCTATGTTTTCTTCCTGCTCTATGTTTCTTACCCCTAAAGGGTGTTGCAATGTTCTGCCCCTTTTGGCATTTGGAGATTTTGGCGGAGGAGCTTGCCACCCTTGTTTTATTGGGGGGGTTGCATGCACTGAGAATTAATTCTCATTGCATGCGTAATAGTATGTAAACATGCAATTTGGGTCAACATTATGCATGTCGATGGATTTAAACAAATCCAGATATATATATATATATAGAGAGAGAGAGAGAGAGAGAGAGAGCAAGAGATGTTATTCATTTAGTAGAAAATACAATTGCCCATTTTATAAGTGCAATATGGCATGGGGGGTTATGCAGTGTAACTCATCCTTCAGCCTCTCAACACCCCTGGGCAGTAATATCTATATCATGCACACACCCTCATGGCAACTGAAAATGGAAACTAAAAGAAATGCAGCAGCTAACAGAAAGGTAAATCAATACTTGTTCACCAGGCTAAACCAGGAAAGATCAGCGTAAGGGTCACTGAGGTTAAGAGAAACAACGATGGGGATTTAAGACATGTAATATGTAGAAGAAAAATACCCCTAATAATGATTATACCTTAATTTAGATTAAAGTGCTAAGCAGTACAGGGGCAAGATTCTATGGAAACTGCTAAAGGGCAACAGGAAACCCATCGGTAGAAGTTACATACTGAAGACTTAAAAACATTCTGAAGTAAAGACATCAAAACCAAACAGTACCAAGGCATTTTATGGTATGCCTGAAACTGTGGGCTTTAGCACTGCTGACACAAGGGAAAAAGATGCATTTCTTCTTTGCAAAATGAAAGGAAATGTGGAAAATCTAGTGAGGGTGATATAAGAAATAATGGAAGAAAACGCTGATTTCTTACAGCAAAGAAACAAGAAAGAGAACACAAATTAGTTAAAGGCATAGATATGATAAACAAAAAATGACACAGTTGTTACATTAAGCACTCATGTGACATGAGGACATATAATGTTGTACAAATGTGTTCTCTGTCTTTCGGCTTTGCCCGGTTAGGGGTTGCCACAGCGGAACTCCGGTCTGCTAATGATTGGCAGTGGATTTTTATGGTGCCGAGTTGCCAGCCCGACACCCAGCCTTCAAAGAAGGCACACCCATTCATGCACGCACCTACCTGCATGTCTTTAACATCACTCGACTGCAGGGAGGACATGCAGATTCCACACAGAAGACGCTCCAGCCGAGAATCGAATGGGAGAATGTCTTGCTGTGAGGCGACAACGCTAACTGCTGCACCACCGTGGTCTACAAATGTTTTCTCTGTGTAGTGATCAAATTTAGACCAGTCTAAAACTGGACAATATAGTGGCAGCTACAATTCCTCATGTCTTAAATCGTAAAGTGTATGATATGATATTATTTGGAGGGTAAATAAATATCTGAAGTGGTATTCAGAATGAAAAAGTATACATTTCACAAACTGATTCCTTTTTAGGAAATGAACACATATATAACCCCAGCACTTCAACAACGTATACAGCTCCACGTACCTTCTAGAGCTTTATGCTCTAGTAATCAGCACCTCATAACTGTCATCAAGTACAAAAATGATGCTGGTAAATCCCTCTTTTCCAGCACCATTGCCAAAAATTGGAACTCACTACCAAGCCATATAACTTCTACCACCTCCACTTCTCATTTCAAAAAAACTTCTGAAAACCCACTATCTAAATAACTGGCTATGCTCATGTCAATCCGCAGGATAATCCACACCAAGAAATTGTTTCAGAAGTTCAGCTATGTATAGACAGTTTTCTCCTGAAAGCTTGCCAACCCGCTGATATTTACCTTATTGAACAAAAAAAAAAAATGTATCTGTATAAGTTGTTAATTTCTGCCACATTATTTTTCAATTATGTACGTAAAAGCTATTAATGCTCTCTCATTTATTGTAATGTATTGTATTATATTGTACTGTTTTGTGTTTTTCTTGGAGCTTTTCTCCACGGGCCTCCTCTGAAAATGGACTTGTGTATTATAAATGACTGAGCCACCATAATGTCAAATGCATAACACCAACAAAACTAAGTTCTATCATCCACAAAAAAAAAAAACAAACACAATAATATTGAGAGGAAACTGTTTCCTCTCCTGATATTAAAACTAACCCCCTCCCAGTAACACTAGACTCAAATTTGTTTGAATAGTGACAGTATTAACAGAAGGTTTTAATGAACGCTGTGCTGTCTTAGTAAAGGTTGCTAACCCTAATGCTGCCCCTTCCCCAACCCTAACCCTACACCTTACTGTCAGTAAAACTTACCTGTAACACTGCCACTACTCAAGGCAGACTCAGACACACAAACCTTCACAAATATACACAAACAACACTACATCTAATCCCTAACCTAACCCTTTCCCTAAAATACACAAACACACAAAACCGATCCTTCACTCATCCCCGACCCAAACCCTCACACACACACACACACACACACTTTGTCACCCCCCCAACCTCACTTACCTGTATCGTCATTCTGTACCATTGACATATTTGCCATTCAAACATCCATACTTTTGACATTAAATCATAACCCTGCATGCGTCAAACAAACGTACGTTTGGTCAGACCCAGCTGACCCATATATACATATATATAAAAATAATGCTTTTCTTTTCATTGATTGCAAAGGATGAAGGAATGAATAAATATATAAATAAATAATATCTCTTAACTGCAATTCTGTACAGTTCAACTATACAATATAGCAGTCTCTGCATAACTTTAAGAAAGAAAGGTGTGTGCACAGACATCTTCTTCACGATTACAAGTTACAAAAAGAAGAAAGAGGAATGGAGTTACATATAGAATCAGTGCAGCATTGTCACTTGTATCCTATCAAAAGCATTGTAAAATGACAATGGCTGGGGCAACACTATTAAGGGTCAAATGACTTCTTGCAGCCATAGAATGGAATGACCTGGGGGAGGTGTGACACTGTTTATAAAAATGAATGCAGTAAGATTGTTAAACTGATTATATCATGCCTCTGATAAAGGGAATGGCTGTGTATATCAAAATATATTTGTGTATAGACTTCACATGCTGCCTGTTTTGGTTTAGATGTTGTTGTAGATTTTTATAAAGAATAACTTGTTCAATATATTTGTTAATAATGAGAGACTTTAACCTGCCTTGTATTGGTTGGAAACATTTTTCTTCTGTATGCTGTTTATCTTTCCAGCTCTCGACCATCAGGTCCCCCTCACCAGCACCAATGCATCAAAAAACATTTGTGCCATTGTCACCTGTGAATCCTTAGCCTTCCTGTAAACATAAACCATTTTGCCATTATCACCTGTGGATCATTAGCCTTCTTGTAGACATAAACCATTTGTGCCATTATCACCTGTGTATCCTTAGCCTTCCTGTCAACATAAACCGTTTGTGCCATTATCACCTGTGGATCATTAGCCTTCCTGTAGACATAAACCATTTGTGCCATTATAACCTGTGTATCCTTAGCCTTCCTGTAGACATAAACTGTTTGTGCCATTATCACCTGTGGATCATTAGCCTTCCTGTAGACATAAACCGTTTGTGCCATTATCACCTGTGGATCATTAGCCTTCCTGTAGACATAAACCATTTATGCCATTATCACCTGTGTATCCTTAGCCTTCCTGTAAACATAAACCACTTGTGCCATTATCACCTGTGTATCCTTAGCCTTCCTGTAAACATAAACCATTTGTGCCATTATCACCTGTGTATCCTTAGCCTTCCTGTAGACATAAACCGTTTGTGCCATTATCACCTGTGGATCATTAGCCTTCCTGTAGACATAAACCGTTTGTGCCATTATCACCTGTGTATCCTTAGCCTTCCTGTAAACATAAACCATTTGTGCCATTATCACCTGTGTATCCTTAGCCTTCCTGTAGACATAAACCGTTTGTGCCATTATCACCTGTGGATCATTAGCCTTCCTGTAGACATAAACCGTTTGTGCCATTATCACCTGTGTATCCTTAGCCTTCCTGTAAACATAAACCATTTGTGCCATTATCACCTGTGTATCCTTAGCCTTCCTGTAAACATAAACCATTTATGCCATTATCACCCGTGGATCATTAGCCTTCCTGTAGATGTATCTCTTTGCAAACTGTCCAAAACAGAGATGATACATGTGTAAATGTATCACTGAATGATTTATTGATAGAAAATGACAGGTTAAATTTGCAAAACAAATACTGCCAACTTAATCATATGAAGTTTGGATCTGTTTTAGGCCTTGGCATATTTGTGTTTATATACACTAGATTTAGTAACACCAAGGAACACTACTGGAAAACAATGGGTTGGTGATACCAAACGTCCATAGACAGTAAATGAAAATATCAGATATAAGCAAGTTATAAAACACTTTGTATGAAGATGCAGACTGGGGAGGGATACTGGTGCCATTCTTATGAATACTGAAAACAGTCTGGTGACATTTGGAAGTACAGCCATATTGGAGAATGTTATTTAGTAAGTGTCCTTGTGTTTTATCATGAAAAATAGTAAGCCTGATTTCTTTATGTGCAATAATAGTTTTTAAGCAAGCAATCAAGTTATCTTTTTGGCATTTATAATATTTCAAATACTGTGATTCAGTTCTACTCATAAATGCTTTTACTGTTGTTGCTAGAAGTAAGCTAGGGTATGTGGCCTGTCTGTGGAAACTGTATAAAAAGAAATATACATAAAAAGTAAGTCACATAAACATGTTTGTTACATTAAAAGACTTTTAGAACTAGATTTATTCTCTTCAACATGTAGGGGGCAGGGAGGACTTCGCATTGAAGTATCAGGTCTTTGAGGATGATAATGTATTCAAAGAGTTAAAATTAACGAGGCCTCAGTCAGTAATATGTTTGAGATGAAAACAATTTACAGTCCAGATACTTCCAAGCCAAACCAGAAAACTGAAATTCTGTAGCTTAACTGCAGTTATAAGAACCTGGAATTCATTTCTGCATTGTAATCAGAGAAGCAACATCAGCAACTTGTTTTCAATATTTACTAAATAAGAGAATAAGCTTAGACAGATTGTTAAAAGGCATCTTCCCAAGGCAGGCATATTAGTTACAGTAAGAGCTTTTCCTGATTCTTGAGTATTGACAGCACAAAGTCCATTTTTGTTGGATCCAGTTGACTGAACAGAACATGTTACGTTGTCCTATCTCGCCTTCCTTCTATGCTGGTTGGGTTCGGAATGGAGCATTGTTTCCGACTCAGCCTAATTAAAAAGCTCGAGAGTTTCCACTGGCTCGAGGCTACCCCCTATCCCATTATGCTCAAGGAAGATTACCCCAATCTCGTTTGCCACTCAAGCAGATCGGGTGACTTCTGTCTGGCTCTTGGCCAAGTTATAGTGTTATCTTCTATTTTTTTTCTTTCCTCGTTTATATTTCCTAGATACAGAGAGTTGAGTTTTTTTGGCATTAGCAAGTTGTTAGTGGCATACTGACTTTGCTGTTGTTGGCCATCATCGTTTTTTCATCAGGCCTACCTGTACCTATTGTCTTTAGTTCCCTATCCCGTACTTTAAGCTTGTTTTAGTTAGAGAGCTTTTGTCTTCCCTATAAGTAGCTCATTTAAGTTAGAGGGCTATTCACAGCCCGTTTAACTTAGAGGGCCGCTCCCCTACCTTTCCGTTTGTCTTTTCCCCTGTTATTTATGAGGAGAGTCCATTTAAATTAGAGGACTTCTCCCCTGTCATAATTTGTTGCTTAATCTATAGTTAACGTTTTTGAAAAAAAAAAAAAAAAACGATTTTATATTCATAGTGTTAAGCGGGTTTGTCTTCTTAGACTAGTTGTTGTGTGTTATTTAGTATTGCTTAGGTTTCCATTGTTTCTAGGTTGAAGGCTGTAGTGGGATATTACTCTGACTACAGTGTACAGGATTACTGGATTCAAGTTTATAAAACTCTTTATTTTTGAATTTACAAAGTTAACTTCTTAGAACTACATATTAGTACAGGTTCTTGTGGGTCCTTTGTTAATAGACATGTCTAAGGACCAGAAAGAACCAAAATCATCGGATTTCAAGAAATGTGACAGATGTAACCAGAAAATGTCTCTTACTGACGGCCACACCAGTTGTGTTTATTGCCTGGGTGCCCTCCATTTGCAAGAGTCTTGTGCCTTTTGTCATGCTTTTAGTAGCAGAGTGCTCTTAGAATGTAAAAATAAATTAATAATCAGAGGTTTGCTGGAGATCCCTTTCTCAGAGGCTTTGGAAGGGTCTCAGAGCTCTAAACCATCTGCAGGATCCCTTTCTTCTTCAAAATTGGAGAAGTTGGGCAAAATAACTTCTACTTCGGCTCCAGCTATGGATCCACCTAAAAAAATCATGGCAAAATAATCTGGTTTGGAACCAGGGGCTTTTGTTTCCAAAAAGTCTACCTCTTTGGCTCCATCTGCAGCCATGAAGCCGACAGAGTTTCTATTCAGGAGCCCGTCCCCAGTTTTGAAGCCAGTTACTCCAACATTAAGATATCCACTCCTACAAAGAGCAAGGTCACCATCGTTGTCCTCCGATCCTCCAGGAGTTTATTCGATGATGACATGGAGCGAGTGGTGAGGAGACTCCTTCGAACACCAGCGCTAGCAAAAATTCTGTCGACTTTGACCCAAAAGGAATTGGTGCCGACAAAGTCCCCTTCTCCTTCTTCGATTCCTCCTCCAACCAGACCTGGGGCTTTGGAGCTAGAGGAACTGCCACGAGATATGTTAAGCTGCTTTTTCTTCAACAAACGCTTTTCGTTTGATACTATGACCAAACTTCTTCAGACAACAAAAGAAATAAAAAACATTTTATTTAAAATGTCCTTTGAAAATCGCATGTCATTCACTTCTCTATCAACAGGAAAGTAATGCATAAACAGTTAATTACATCATTAATCCCTGCTCAGTGACTTCATTCATGGACTCCACTACAAATTAAATTAAAAAATGAGTTACTGAACGCTGAAAAGCATAACATTGCAACAAGCGGGCTTAGCTAAAAATCAACACTGTAACATCATTATAAGAAAAGCATTTAATAATGAATTTCAAATACTGATCTTTCATAAATTTCCTAACACAACGAGCAACCAATAAAGGTAAACCACTGTAACACTCTGTGTTTTCTGACTCTAGCCTATATCCCCGCCCATTGTGTTACATACACAGCCTCCAGAGTAGATTAAAAATACATTTCAGCAAACACACTAAAATATAAAAAATACTGTAAACTAACTGAACTATACAACGGCTAACATGGTTGCCTTCATATGAAGGCTTTGAACAATCCAGTTATGACATACCGAACCTCTTGTCTTGAAACAAAAAAGCTGTGGTATGCCGGACATTTCGTCTGATCTCAGCCAACACAAGATTAAAGTCTGTAAGCCGCAAGTGCTCCCTGCACTGTCTAACTCGACTGTACGTCTTAAAGTGATGGTCTAGACTTAATGCTGTGGGGTAACACTATGCCATATGGTATATAGATGGATTAACAATACGGTTCAACAAACACACTAGGGTATATAAATATTGTAAGTTGACTAGACTAAACAACTGCTAACGTAGTTGCCTTCATATGGAAGTTTTTAAACAATATCAAACCTCATCTTACATCAGTTGAGCTTTGGCATGCCGGACCTTTCTTCTAAACACAGCAAACTCAAGATGTACATCCATAAGCCACAAGTGCTCCCTACGCTGTCTGATTTGTTTGTATGTCAGAAAATGACAGTCCTGGCTAAATGCTGTAAAAAAACACAGTGACATATAGTATAATTTAAAATACAGTTATTTTATACACTATTAGGTTATAGGTTGTTGCTAAACACGATATGCGACTGATGACTTAATTCTAAATTCCCAGTCAAAACTTATTGCAGAAGATTGAAGTAAAAGCAGCTTAACATATCTCGTGGCAGTTTTGTTCTTGCACTTCGGATGGCTTTGGACTTATTTGGTGGTTTTAATTTTTAGTTTTATTCTGTTTTAATTTGGAGCCAGAGGACTTGGGCCCGATCATAGTGGAACTTTTGGAATCAAGACCTCCAACAGAATTGTCGGTTCTGACATCTGCTCTGACTTCCTCAGTTCAATCGGAACTCAAGGAGTCTAGGAGTCGACGTTCTCCCATCAGGTCCAGGGAGGAGAGTCAGCTCGGACAGTTGTCCGACCCAATTCTACCTCTTGGGGGCTCGGCGTGGTTGAGCTCAGCTCCTACATCGGCTTTGGAGCCAACTCCACTGCCTTGGGGTCGATCCTCCATTTCTTTATTGCTGGGAACCTCCTTGGAGTGGGGTGAGTGGGCTTTTGAGCTGATGGAGAGAGTGCTGTCACCTCAAACTGCTCCACTCTATGGTCCAGGTATTCTTCCCCCTAAAGCTTCTGTGTTGGTCTCAGCCTCATCGCTCCCTCCCAAGTGCAGAGACCCTGAGCCTCAAGAAGCTCTCACTGGTGAGATTATCTCTTCTGAAACCTCTGAGGAGCTTCCTTGGAAGAGATTGTGCAAGAGGAAACACGTAGACTCTCCAGATGAGTCTTATCACCTCAGACACTGACCTGGATGAATCAGAAGGGTCCCCACATTTCCCCTGTGAGGATCTCTCCTTTGCAGACATCCTGGAGATTCATAAGCAGAGGGGTGGCTGAAAGCCCACCAATTCTTCTGAGGACAAGTCGGTGTATCTGGAAGCTTTTGGGTCTCGCCCCTCCACCTCTTGGGTGTCTCCTCCTTTTGATCAGCTGATTAACGTAATTTCTCAAAAAAACGTGGGGCTCTCCAGATATGGTGGAACCTTTTCCAAGAAGGCCAAATAAATACATTACTGCACCAACAGGCAAAGAGTTCCTAACCAAAGGCATCCCAGTAGATGGTATGGTGGTGGCGGCAGCCACAAAAAAGGAATTGTCAGAAACTTAATCTGTTCATCCACTGAATAAGGAATCTCGAACAATGGACAGATATGAAAAGCATACCTTCTCTTCAGCAGCATTTACATTTAGATTGCTGAATTATCTGACCCATTGTATGAGACTACAGAGGGATCTCAAGAAAGATCTAGGAGAGACCCTTCAAGGTACTGTAGCTGCAGGGGTTTCAGATAAAGTTTCTTATCAGCTCTCCACCTTAAAATCCGTGGTTAACTCCTCCATGTGGCTGATCTCCTATGCAGCCGATGGAGTGAGCGGGGCAGCGGGTACAGGAATCTCGTTAAGGAGACATTCCTGGATGCACCTATGTAACTACGCTGAACCCTTCAAGTCTTCCTTCACTAATGCTCCCTTTGATGGCTCGTCATTGTTCGTCCCAAAGTTAAAGAGACCTTAACCAGGTGTGAACAGGAGAGAAAAACTCTGTCTGCCATGAGAGTCCATTTCTCCCTAACCAATAGACCTTATCCTAAAGGTCAGAATGAGGGAAAAATGTGGTTTCATAAATCCCAAAGGGTTTTCCTGATGCACGTGGTGATTCTTCCCCCAGGGCCAGAGGGGGAAGTAACAATGGAAGACGCAGACCTTGTGGCAGAGGGGGGGTCTGCAAAATCAGGGTGACAGGGATTCTTTCCTTGAAAAGCCCTTCCAGTGCTCCTGAGAGGAGGCCTGACTGTCCATCTGTGGAGGCAGTCTGGAGTTGTCTGTCATTGTACCCAAATGCCTGGCTAGAAATCACACAAGACAAATGGGTACAAATGATCAAATCCAGAGATTATTACATACCCTTTTCCTCTCCCCCTTTGAAGAATCAGTCGGTCCCAGATATTCCACCCAGTCAAAGGGATTATGCAACCTCAGAGGTACAGAAGTTGCTAGAATTAAAGAGTCATCCAAAATGTCCCCGCAGACCAAATTTGATCCGTAACTTACTCAAGGTTCTTTTTAGTTCTAAAAAAGACAGGGGACTGGAGGCCCATTCTGGATCCCAGCAGACTAAACAAATCCATCAAGAAATCAAAGCTCTGGATGGTAACACTGCAGTCAGAACTCCCTTTTTTGGGGAAAGACAACTGGATGTGCTCAATAGATCTCCAGGATGCATACTACCACATAAAAATGGACAGACGGTCCAGGAGACATTTACACTTTCAACTAGGAGCCAGTCATTACCAGTTTTGAGCCCTGCCCTTTGGTCTCACTACAGCCCTCAGAGTGTTCGCCAAATGCATGGCAGTGGTCACAGCTCACTTAAGGCATCTAGGATTCTGTGTGCTTCCATACCTAGATGACTGGCCCCTAACCGCCACCACCAAGCATCTACTCATTCAAGCAAGGGACAAAAATGTTCATCTCTGTTCCAAACTAGGCATTACAGTAAATTTCCAAAAAAATCTTCCTTGTTGCCTTTACAGCATCTTACATTCTTAGGCACAGAATTAGACTCAAAAGAAATGTTGGCCAAACTCACCCCCAAAAGGATTCATTCCCTACACCATCAGATCAACAACTTGTTAACCAAAACGAAAGTCCTGACTAAGACCGTCTTGCAGGCTCTAGGCACCATGGCAGCTACAATTATTTTGGTACTTCTGGCACGTTTGCACATGAGAGTCCTTCAGTGGCTACTTTTCTCCCAGTGGTCTATGCAACACCTACCACTGTCACACAAGATCATTATCACAGAATCCTGCAAAAAGGACCTACTGTTGTGGCTTCACATGACACAGTTGACAATGGGCTGGCCATTTGTCTTTCCTCAACCTATAGCCACAGTGACCATGGACGCCTCCCAGATAGGGTGGGGGGCATTATCTGGGAAAGACTGTCCATGGCACCTGGCAGGATCATGAGAACCACTTACATATCAATGTCCTAGAGATGAGAGAGGTGCTCTATACATTGCAAGCATTCCAGGACTCTCTCCCGATAGGAACTATTGCAATTCAGACAGACAACATGTCAGTAGTGTGGTACATAAACAAACAAGGAGGAACCAAATCCTATCCCTATGTTGAGAGACACAAAGAGTATGGCAATGGGCAGTCTCTTCTCAACGTTTTCTGACAGCAATGCTCATCCTGGGGAAATCCAACATGATAGCCGACAAACTCAGCAGAGCTATTCTAATGCCTCATGAGTTGTCCCTAAAGCAAGAAGTTGTGGAAGAGATTTTCCACAAATGGGACCAGCCCTGCTGCGACCTTTTCACCATGTCCATGAATGACAAATGCAGCAGCTACTTTGCCCTGGTTCCACCTCCAGGGAAGTCACCAAGGGATCTGCGTGTACACAATTTCCCCCTGGGAATACTTTATGCCTTCCCTCCCTTTCCGCTGATACTGAAGTTCCTTCAGAAAGCCAGTATATTGAAAAGCACAATGATCCTCATTGCACCATACTGGCCTTGGGAAATTTGGTTTCCCTTTCTATGGACCCATATCCAGGAGGAACCATGGATCTTGGACCCAGTTCCAGATCTTTTGACCCATTCGTCAGGGACATTCCTTCCATCGAAACAAAACCTAACATTGACAGCTTGGCTGCTGTAATTTCACAAAAAGCAGGCTCCACGACATCTCCCCATCAGGCAGACACATATTGATTTTTTCACATAAGCCATCTACCAGAAAATTATACTCCAGCAAATGGAAAAGATTTTCACACGTGGCCTCAAAAAATAAGACAGATCCTTTTACGGCCCCCATCACAGCATTGCTAGAGTTTCTTGCTAAATTTTTTAATGAGGGTGCGGCAGTGGCTACAATCAAGAGTTTAGTTAGCCGCTATATCCGATTTTCATATTGGAGAAATGGGACTGAGAATCATGTCCCACAGACTTTGTAAAGCCTTCCTAAAAGCAACCTTTAGTGAAAGATAATCAAGCTCCATGAGACCTACATTTTGTTCTTTCTCTTTTGATTATGCCTCCGTTTGAACCTGCATCATCATGTGACAATGTTTTTGTCATGGAAGACTGTTGTCTTACTGGCCATTACCTCTGCCAGATGAGTATCTGAACCCCAAACACTATCTGTACTTCCTCCATACATAATTTTTCTTAAAGATAGAGTCTCCTTACGTACTAACCCTTCCTTTCTACCAAAAGTGTGCTCAGAGACCAATCTAAACCAATCTATTGAATTACCAGTCTTCTTCCTAAACTATGGCAACAGGGCAGAATATAAATTACACCAGTTGGACGTACATAGACAACTGCGTTTCTACATGCATAGAACTAAAGATTTCAGAAAGTCGGAGCAACTTTTTGTGTCCTTTTCAGACAAAAAGAAAGGATTACTAGTGTCAATAGTAACACTTTCAAAATGGCTCACAGATTGTATTTCCTACATATATAACTCCCCCAAAAAAAGCAGTTACCGGGCAAAGTGAAGGGCCATTCCACAAGAGCAATTACAACTTCCTCTTCCTTCCAGGCCAGACTTCCATTGGATTCCATTTGTGCAGCAGCTACATGGGTATGGCCTCATACCTTTATTACTCATTACAAAGTAGACATGGCCTCTCAGAAGAGGGCCTCATTTGGGTCCACCGTTCTGAAGAGTTTTTTCCCTTGAGCCACCCAAGAAAGAAGGTGCTAGGGACACTGTCCTAACCAACATAGAATGAAGGCGAGATAGGGCAACATAACATTAAGAAGTTATGTATTCACCATAACATTCCATGTTTGTTGTCCATCTTGCCTTCATTCTTGCATCCCACCCTCCTTCCCCCTACTTTGCTCCTGGGGGATCGGATGGATAATGCTATTTATAATTAGATTATGGAGTCTCGGAATCTCTTCTGAGCCTTGTCTAGACAGCTTTGTTTCTGTACATATAAAATATTAATGCTTTCACTTGCAAACAAGATCTGGCTAATCTTCCCTAAGCATCATGGGATAGGGTATGGCCTCCAGCCAGTGGAAGCTCTTGAGCTTTTGAATTAGGCTGAGTCGGAACCGATGCTCGGTTCCGAACTTAACCAGCATAGAATGAAGGCGAGATGGACAACAAACATGGAACGTTATGGGTCGTACATAACTTCTTATTTTAAAATATTTGTTTCCATCTGTGATGAAGTCCCGTAATATGTCTGTGCAGTATAAGACCCTCTGCACCCTTGTGAATATTAGAAGTAAGTGCAGGGCACTCCACCTTGAGGTGAGATATAATTGAAATATTCACAAAGTTCCATTTGGTTATCTAAACCTGACCAAATGATCTTCTGGCAGTCAGTCCATAATGAGCTGGCTGCATTCTGAATCAGACAGCTGTCTACATCTTGAGCCTTTCAGCCCAATATTTGCTCAATGAGTGCATTTAATTTTTCCTCATCTTCCATCCCACTTGCCCTACTGTATTGCACCATAGGGACTGTTAACCTGATCTTCCCTTTAGCCTAGGACAAATGTCCATACGTGCCCCCCACAGTCAGACACCAAGAGTCAGTTTATATATATATATATATATATATATATATATATATATATATATATATATATATATAATCCATCAATATGTTCGAAGTTTCACTACTTTGAACCCCACCTCACCGAGTCCACTTGTTAGAAGTAGTAAAACTTCGAACATTGATTTCGGCAGCCTCACTATAGCGCGGAATGGGAATATTCCCTTTTCCCCACTGTAGTGCGATCTCGGAGTTGGTATATTTAAGTAGGGGGGGTGCAGGCGGGCTTGCCCCCCCTGCAAAAACGTTTTAGTGATTTTTTTTTTTTTTTTTTTGGGCAGCCCGGGGAACTAGACTTCAGCGAAAGTGCACTTTTGTTTAAGTGGACTTTCGCTGAAGTGTAGGGTCTACTGCTGTATTTCGAAGAAGTGTATTTTCGATCTAGAGCAGTATATATATGTATGTCTGTTATTCTTATTATTTATATGTGTTTGTGTCTGTGATGTTTTCAGAATTTATTTACTGCTTTTCATGCATTACAGCCCATCTCAGTAGTTAAGTACTTGTAAGCTGTCAGAAGCAAAATGACATCTTATCTGTGTTGCCCATAGTCAATGACTGACATGTCTTTCATCCTTTCCAGTTTGAGCTCATCTACTTTTTTACTAATAATAACCCCCCCTCCCCCCAAATGCCTCAAAGACTCTGGTTCTTCTGTGTGCGTACATTTTTCAGTTCTCTAATTAACATTTCAGAGTCAGGAGTACAGGTAGTGTGTGAATAGATGCAGTCCTGGGCACGTGGCTTTTGAATGACAATTGTGCCTTTTCCATGTTGTAAGAGCACACTGAATCATTGTGTAGTCCTTTTTAAGCATTGTATGCCATCTTTCTGTATTTGCTATGTTTAGAGCCTCCACTTGTTTGAGACCAATACGTTGCCCTTCCTGTTAGCTCTATCCTCCTTGGAATGAATGTTGTGAAGAAGATGGCATTTCTTCCCATTCCAGTTAAGAATGACCCCTGCAGAGACATCCTAAGAGTGTACATTAGCGATTATCAAAAGAATGCCCCTATCCTGCAGCCTCGCCCCCTGTTCCCCTGTATACATTCCTAGTCTTCAGCAGAGATTCAGCAAGTTTAGAAGTCACATGCCCCACCAATGAATAATGGACTAACTTTTTTTAATAGTGAAGAGATGATGCATGGGTCATAAAACAAATATACATATTTTTTGCCTGGATTTATAAAGTCTTTATTCCTAGATTTCCAAGGAGCACAGTTTCTCAAAGCCTGAATATTATGGGTCTATATCAGACATAATAGCAAATTACCAGAACTTCGAAAACACTTGAACTCAAAGTTGTTATTGTGGAGTTGCACTACAGTGTAGATAGGGGTATTTGCCCTTTCCTCACTGTAGTGCGATCTTGGAGTTGGTATATATATCTAGTGGGGGGGGGGGTGCAGCCCCCCTACAACTGCAACTTCGAGTTCCGGTGTTTTCGAAGTTGTGGTCGTTTGCTATTATTAGCTTTTGACCATGTGATATAGACCCAATATTACTTGGGTCTATATTACAAGACAAAAAGAGCAGAACCGCGAACACCTAAAGAGTGAAAAAATTGGAACCTCGAAGTGCTGTTTGTCAGATCACGGTACAGTGAAGACTGGAATATTTGGCCTTTCCTCTCGGAGTAGGAATATATATTTAGCGGGGGGTGTGGGGGGCACAGCCCCCCACAAAAGCAAGTTTGAGGTTCCGTTTCTTTCGCTCTTTAGGCATTCATGCTTTTAATTGTTCGGTCTTTTAATATAGACCCATATTACTCCTGTTGTAACTGTGATTAGGCACGCTGGAAAATGTATTAAAACCACGAAAAACACACTGTAAACCAAGTAACTTTGTACAAAGAACAAAATCAGCTTCAACCCAACAGCAAATTATGAGACTCCACAAGTTGTTTTAGCGCTTTCATTCACGTTTAATCTTCTGTGAACTTCCTCAGAAACAACTTCTCCATCCATACAACTGTTTAAATACTGCATCAATCACAAATTGATTTACATAATTAATCAATTTAAATAATTAAGACTTAAAGACATAAAGACTTAAAGACATACATAAAAACAATTGTGAAAAATAATGAACTCATGAATAAATATTATAGAGAAAATGTATGTATAGATATATATGTACATATATGTATTCATACTTGAAATTATATTTGATAATTAATTTATGAATTCATTTCCAGGAAACATCTCATATTTATGGTTTCGTTGAGACCTGGAAATCTGTCAGCTCCTAAGAATATTTGCCAAAAAGACTCTATACATTCCAATAAAAGTTTAAAATTTCCACCAAAAATTTCACTATTGACATTATCTAAAACAGCAAATGTAAACTTTTTAAATTCATTACAGCTAGTGGAATGCCTTGCTAGGGCGTTGTTTATATCTTTTTTTCTAATAGCCAAAATGTGCTCACTAATTCTGATTTTCTGTTGTAACTGTGATTAGGCACGCTGGAAAATGTATTAAGTTGCTTTATACATGTACAACTGACTTGCCAAAGTAGAGACTGAAAGATTTATGTGCAAGATGTGGAGCGAAAGGTAAGTACACTGGGAGAGAAAAAGCAAATACTAGAAAAAGCATACTAGAATTATTATTCTAGAGAGATGCAAGAATACCAGATATGGTTTCAAATTTTTCAGAAGAAGCATAGTAGGAAAATGAAATGCACAGAAGTTGCATTACACTAGAATGCTAATTTGCAGACTTTTGAAAAGATCTCTTGACATACTTGCATGTCTAGAACTGTGTGGGCATCCATTCTGCTTTTCAGGAACCACAGCCAGTAATGAGCTTTGCTAGAACTGCAGATTTGGCTTGGCAATGATAAATGCTTTACAGATAGGTGAGAGTGAGTGTTTGCAGTGCCATCTTGTGACAGAAGCTTAGCCCATGTCCATGAGAACACACTGGTGAAGTAATGGTATATTAATCCACTTTTATTAATAGCTGCATTATGACTCTGCGGTGGTGGTGCTGCGGTAGCATTGTCGCCTCACAGTAAGACGCTGTCCGGGTCGATTCTCAGCTAGAGCGTCTTCTGCGTGGAGACATGCGTGAATGGGCGTACCTTCGTTGAAGGTTGTGCGTCAGGGCTGGTAACTCGGCACATAAAAATCAAGTACCAATCATTAGCGGACCGGAGTTCCACTGTGGCGACCCCTAACCGGGAAAAGCCGAAAGACACAACAACAACAACATTAATAGCTGCATTATCTATTACAATGTACAGTACTTTTAAACCTTAGAGCTTATATTTATAAATTAATGCTAAAAGAGATATTCCTGTTTTCGAATCACACTAAATAAATTAGCTTGAAGTGTTAGACTAATTACTTAATGTTAAAAGGCACTTCATGCTAGCATGCATTATGTTTATTCTTCATATGTTGCTCCTTTAATTTCCATATGCTGGGAGTAAACATTTGCTGAACCATTTTGAACTTTATTGCAGTGAAACTGTATGCAGGCATTTAAAGCCCATGTGTCATGACTTGATATCTGATTCCCGCCCTCTCTTCCACTGTGACAAAAAGTGGCCATCATCTAGATTATAAAAATATTATTTTGCTCATTCAGCCACCTGAAAGCTTGATTTGCTGGTATGTGTATATATGGTTTATAGTAATGCTGGTATTCATGATTTTCATTTGTATTACTGTACATTTTTGCTTGGAGGAAACAGTACTATTTGTTGCAATAGCTTTCCTTTCTCGCTTTTGCTTCAGCAAAATAGAAATAGCTGGGTCCTGCAGCACAGAGGGATAAAGCCATGGCTGTTACCCAGATGATTCATATTTGATTAGTGTTGTGGCACTGGCAGAGCCAGGTGTGGCGGGAGGAGATTAGTGGTTGATGTTTACTCACCCATCCTGTGGGTAGGTGTGGACAGGCTTTTGCTTGGCTGACATAACTTTCTGTACTCCCTGTAGAAGGGATCAAATTATTTGATCTTGGATCTTTCTCATTTCTGCATTAATTTTAATTCACAGCTATAGTTCTTTTTTCCTCTTCCCTTTGGGCAGGTGGTAGCACACAGATTAGCATGATTTCTTTCCTCTCTTTTGAGTCTCCTAACATATGTTCAGATACCAGGTGGCCTAAATTCAGACACATTTAGTAAGAACAGTGTAAATGGCATTAAAATATTGCTGTGCCTGCCCTCTAACAACATTATTAATTTGCATTGTTCAGTACAGACTTGTAATGCTCTGAATCTGTGCTGTGGCCTTCACTTGCTGGGTTTCTGGGAGCAGTGGGGTGCTTACATGTCTTTCACTAAGGGTAGCCTCATTACAGTGGTATCAAACAATCTGAATGGGGCTCCTTATGCAGTATATACTAGGTGTCCAGTGGATTTAAATCCTGTGTTTTTTCTGTAGCCGTCTTCAGAGTAAAATATTTTTCATCTGATTAACTCAATATGCATATCATAATCAATGCTGAAAATTCAGTGGCACAAACTGCAAGTTCCCTGCCATGATGTTTTGTTGGAAAGACTTGTATTAGGCATAGAGTTGCCACACAAATCAAATTTAATAATGAAAACATCCATTAAGGTACTTTTGCAAGTAGATGTAAAGACAGATAAGTCACCTGTAAGGACATTTTCCGAATGGTTCAACTGAAATGGGATTAAGATGAGATGGCAAGCAGTATTCTTTCCAGAGGACTGCTTCTAAAAACGCCTAAAGCAAAGGCTTGTTTAATGTGAGAATATCTGAAATAAAACCATATGTGTTCACTCAGCTATGTGCATTCTGTAAGCCGTCCCAGATCTGAGACATTCAGCGTTTTTCATATTAATGAAGCTTTTTTAAAGGTAGAGTCCTGCTTTATCAGAAGGAACCTGGTACAATACAAGAAAAATCATCACGCCCAAAATGCTCCTGAATGCGACATGAGCTGGTATATTCTGCTTTTGTTATACAAAATCAACATGTGGCACTGTGTCCAATAAGCTTTAAGTAAAGGAGGCATGCATAAAGGTCACCCTGCCCCTCAATCCAGTCCATGTTTATATTATGTTTGTCTGTACAGGAATTGCAACCTGGACTACTATTTTCACTTAGAAAATTTACCAGCTAGGCTACTATTTAACAATGAAAAACACAAAATACATCAACTGCCAATAGGCAGCTAAGAACCACTCATTAAATAATACCCAGCAGCATTCTTTGTGTAGCAACTGATAGCATATATAGAACATTAAGATGTTTATTAAACCTGACAGCATACATTGCAGGCCCATATCCCAAGTCATAAATAATGTCTGCAATATAGGACAAAGCTGACAGGTTTAAGTTTAAATTTATTTGACAGTAATCAAAATTGCTTTTGTAATATTACATTAATTTGGTCTGTGACCAACTGCCTTGGGGTTGGAGTACATGACTACATACAATGTAACTGAATAAAATTTAAATGCTAGCACAGAGTGCATAGTGAAATAATTCAAAGCAAAAATGCTACCAATCATTTCACTCCTAGGCTTGAAGGACCGTTTATGCACTGAGATTGATTCACTGTGCATGTGTGTGTGTGTGTGTGTGTGTGTGTGTGTGTGTGTGTGTGTGTGTGTGTGTGTGTGTGTGTGTGTGTGTGCAATATATCTGCACATAAGTGTATAAAAGGCAGGCAGAGCAAGTTCACAGTGGGTGATAACACAATTTTAATACTTTTCAATTTCAAATGTATATGTGTATGAACAAAATATTAATGAGATTATTAACCTTTAAAAAAGTGAAGACTGATATGATCCCTGTTACAAAAAATTCAGTGTACAACTTTCTGTTTATTTGATTGGTACAAGGTTATGAGGGAACAACACCAACTAAAAATGCATAGTAGAAATTATTACTATTATAATGTCTTTTGTCGCCTCACAGTAAGATGTTGTCCTGTTCGATTCTCAGCTAGAGTGTCTTCTGTGTGGAGACATGTGTGAATGGGCGTACCTTCGTTGAAGGTTGTGCGTCAGGGCTGGCAACTCGGCAAGTAAAAATCTGCTGCCAATCATTAGCGGGCCGGAGTTCCGCTGTGGCGACCCCTAACCAGGAAAAGCCGAAAGACACAACAACATAATGTCTTTCCAGTGCATTTTCCCCAAGCTGCCTGCATAAATGAAGCATAACAGCTGGAAGACACAAGGAACTACAGGGTATATTTTGAAAAGAAATTCTGTAAATTTCTTAACAAGTTGTTGTTGTCTTTCGGCTTTTCCCGGTTAGAGGTCGCCACAGCGGAACTCCGGTCCGCTAATGATTGGTAGTTGATTTTCACGAACGCCGAGGTGCCAGCTCGACATTCAACCTTCAATGAAGGCACGCCCATTTACGCATGTCTTTCGAATGCCCACCCAGTGCGGGGAGGACATGCAGACTCTACACAGAAGGCACTCCCCGCACTCCAGCCGGGATAAGTAAATATTGTACATACATGCATACATACAAACATATATAAACAGCATGCTGGGCTCAGCAGGAGCCTAAGATCCCCAGGTACTTTTTACTATTCACCAGACAGGCTGCCCAATGTATATGTTTGAGCTGCTAGGCATAATGGTTCATGCCCATATTAAGATGGTGGCATTTCCCAGCTGTGCATGCTGTAGAAGGCCTGTCACATACCGTACCAGGCCTGCTGTTCAGGGTCTATTGGTAGCACTATTAAGGTACATTGCTAATAGTATGACTATTATCCTGTCTTACACTGTTGTGTTACCTACTGTAAGCCTTTTGTCACCATTGCTGCTTTGTACTGCCATAGTAAGTATACCGCAAGCTGTGTTTGTCAAAGTTGCTCATGCTATGTCCACTAGCAAACTTGTAAGTGTACATGGCAACTGATTACTGCCTATATGACAGCACTGACATGGCCTTCCTATGCATCTGCTGTGCAGTAAGCACTTCAAATGCATGGTGGCCACACATGGTTTGGGAGGTATCACTAGTGTTGCTATATAGAAAATGTATGTACTGTCTAACACCATTTTCACTTTGGACGCAGATTTTTGATTTACAGTTAGGGAACTCATATCTATATACTAATTAATTAGTAATACTTGGAATATACTGCCTTATTAACATCCCATTAATGAGACATCCGGTGTGTGTAGCTGTATCGGGATCACATTTGCTATAGTAGGCAGCATGTGGACAGCATTATAACCCCTCATGTTTACCACATATGAACACCTGCTCTGCATGTAACTATCTGTTTGGAGTACATCCCTGCATAAGTTTTGCAACCCCTGTTGTACTCGGATATGATTCACAGGGTTTGCATTCCCTGTTCCGTTGTGATTCACAGATTGGCAGTAGACATAATTAATAATTTTCCTAAGATAAATGGGATGAGTGTTAATCCAGTTCAGGAATTTGCATGCAACACGGCTGGAATTGTTTATATTATGAGATATCCTTGTGACCTGTTTTATATGGGCGAAAGTCAGAAAATGTTAAAGTCAGGTTGCAAGAACATATGAGAGACATCAGAAATGTGCATACTGAAAGCCCCCTAACGATGCGTTTTAAGATCTGGCATCAGAGTAATCCTTTATTTTTAAAAGGATGCATTTTGGAGCAAATTGTTTTAAATCGGGGTGAATCAGCCTCCCATAAGGATAAGTTATTGTGTAAAGAGTCAGTGTATATTTTCAAAATGCAACACATTGACACCGGGAGGCTTGAACAATGAATTCAACTGGAAGTATTTGATTAAGTAATTAGTCGTGTATTTTGTAGGTTAATTGATTAATTAGAGTGGGTATATATTATGTGATCTGGTTTTGTGTGTTTACACCTTGATGGCATTGTTGCTGAGGTGCTAGAGGTGAATAAAGATTTTACCTGCTTTTTTGGTTTTCCATGGCCATTGCTTTGGATTTGTATTCTCTTGCTGCTGTATTTATTCAGCTGACTGTGTGAATTTGGCATTAGACATACCCTGGGCCGGTTCAACCGTGACAGGTACACTATGGGCTCTGCATCAAGTGGTAAGGTATAAGTGACCAGACTTAGCATTGTTGGTATTATATTTAGTGTGACTAATGCAAACTGAGTGTGTTACTACACTGTTAGCTGTAGGCTGCACAAGGCTTACAGTAGTGTTAATTCATATAGTTAGATATACGATAGACCAACTACACATGGTGCAAACAGTTTACTATCAAAATCTGGAACTGCATCCGTTCGAGTGACGGACTATCAAAACCAGGTTTTCCAAGAAGCTAAACATCAAATCTTACCGTACTGAAGCCTGAATATCAATGTCTGGATGGCACATGCAGGTCAATGGGCACATTGTCAAAACAGCGAATATCGAACTCTCGACATTACCATGGTTCAAGATGGGGGCTGTAAAATGTTTTCATTTTCTCTATTCCAGTTCGACTACATGATGACTCGACCGGGTGCATTTCCAGGTTTTCATAGTAAAATGGTACAAACTATGCTGTGCTCTTACTGTACTACTGGTTGTAGACTACACAGGGCTGAGAGTAGTGTTATTATACATAGGAAAACACACAACAAACTAACCACACAGACATGGTGAAAACTGCACTATGGTACTGCTATACCACTGTTTGCAGACTACACAAGTTGGACAACAGTGTTATTATATACAGCAAGACATACAACAGACTACCTGCACACCATGCAAATTAAGGTGTGTTACTGCTATACTGTTGTGTGTGTACTGCAGAAAGCTGACAGTATTGTTATGCTAGGAAGACACACACACATACTGCAGACTGTGCTGAGCTACCGCTATACTATTGCTGACTACACAAGGCAGACAGTAGAATGTTTGTATGCACAGCAATGCACACAACAGACTAACTACACTTGGTGCAAACTGAGCTGTGTTCCTACAATATTGTTGACTGAAGACTGCATAAGGCTGGCTGTAGTGTTATTATGCATGGCAAAACACACCACAGACTAACTACAAGCAAACACTGCAGATTGCATTGTGTTACTACTGTGTTATTGGATGTAGACTTCACAAGGCTGGGAGCAGTGTTATAAATAGCTGGACACACAACAGACTAACTACAAATGGTGAAAACTGAGCTGTTTTGTTGTTATATTGTTGGCTGTAGGCTTTGCAGGGCTGATTATAGTGGTATTATAAATAGAAAGACAAATAGCACACTGACTATACACAGTGCAGGTGGGCATTGTTGATGCCTTACTGTAGGTAAGACCTCCAGTCTGCAACAGACTTACCTAGGGCAGCAGATGGAGTAAGGCAAACAACAGACTTACCTTGGGCATCAGATGGAGTAAGGTAGACAACAGACTTACCTTGGGTAGCAGACATAGCAAGGTAGACAACAGATGGAGTAAGGTAGACAACAGACTTACACTGGGCAGCAAATGGAGTAAGGTAGACAACAGACTTACATTGGGCCACAGATAGAGTAAGGTAGACAGCAGACCTACCTTGGGCAGCAAATGGAGTAAGGTAGACAACAGACATACATTGGGCCACAGACAGAGTAAGGTAGACAACAGACTTACCTTGGGTAGCAGATGGAGTAAGGTAGACAACAGGCTTACCTTGGGTAGCAGATGGAGTAAGGTAGACAACAGACTTACATTGGGCAGCAGACAGAGTAAAGTAGACAATGGATTTATCTTGGGCAGCAGATGGAGTCAGGTAGATAACAGATTTACTTTGGACAGCAAATGGAGTAAGGTAGACAACAGATGTACCTTGGGCAGCAGACGGAGTAAGGTCGACAGGTAGACAAGACTTACTACAGGAGATGTTGCTGAACAGTGGTGCTAGCTTACTGTGGCTAGCAGATGAGGTAGAAATTGCAGTGGCCTTCAGTGGATGGCAAAATGGAGCAAGGTGGATAATGTAATTATTTTGAGCACCATGATGCAATGAGATTGGCATTATAATTAATGTGGAGCAGTATGATAAAGTAAGCTTGTTAGTAAATATTTGATTATCAGGATCACTGAGCGCGTTTGCTATTAGCATGCTATGGACAGCATAGCAGAGCATGTTTGCCAGAAGAATTCCTATAAACATTACATGTGCAGCCTGAGTAAGCTGTGTTTTGGCAGAATATGTTATAAAAGGGACATTTACACAAAAAAGTGTTTTTTTTATGTGAGAGAATGGTAAAGTGTCACAGTCTGACAAATTATAAGAGGCTTGACACACAGGCAAAAATAACAAAGTAAGAGATTGGCCAAGCTCGATCATCTCAGAGTGAGAGTTTGGATAACTGAATTTTCGATGGAGAATATCAGGGTGTGATCACTGAGGGCATTAAGTGCTTGGTAGATTTGATATTCATTGCTAAGAAAGTTTGGATCTACTGAAAGGTGTGGTTCCCAGTCTTCTAACTGGTCTAGCTAGTTATACAAGTAATAACTTGGATCAGTAAGAGTTAGTCGGTTTTGGGGGTCGATAGCTCAGTAGTAAGGTGTTGGACCGAGGAACCAAGGGGGTAGGAGGCATCAGGGGTTTTGGAGCTACTGGTGCAGCTCAAAGTCCACAAGGGAGGCGTAGAGCGAGTTGAAGAGGAAGGTCAGTAATTGGAAAGGAAAGCCATGGATGGAAAATGTAAGAGAGACATTCTAAGACAAAGTGATCTTCCACCAAAAGAAACAGGAAAGAGGCAGCAGCTGTTCACATGGTTGAGAATGCTCTCTTGTCCTTGTTCTGCCAAAAAAGGCCTGCAGCTGCAATATCATCCATATTTATTGTAATGTGCCACCAAACCGCTTCCTTTGCTGGTATGCCCCAGCGTTGAAGGCTGCAGTCATGTATAAGCAGGTTTACTTGTGAGCTTATTTGTTGAATTCAGTGGAAACTGAACAGAATATGCTTCTTAACATCTTGTAATGGATACATACAGATAAAATAGAAACCTGAGTATGATAGTGTTTTAATCATGAGACTGTCTTTTGTTACCCATATGTAGTGTTATAGGGAGTGAGCTAGAATGATGGTAAGTTATTAGCTGAGACAGTCGTACCATGCAAGTCATTTGGGGTACACAGTAGCTTGGGACAGATCAAAGACAGGATGGGGCAAGAGTGTCAAAGTGTAACTGCATAGGGAGAAAGAAGGGGGTTGGGGGGTTGCATAATGGCTAAGGTGTTTAGCTCACAGACACAAGGTTCAACAAGGTTTGATTCTCACCCCTGGTCACTGTCTGGTTATTAGCTAGGCATGTATAATCTGTAGACTGATTTCTCTAGGATTTACATATAAACCTATGTACAGCACCCACCGCAAAGCTTTGGACTATATATTCTTCTGTTAGCATATTTGTATTTTTGTACCTTTCTAGATTGGTCACCAGTGTTAGGGAGAATGCCTGATGTAGAGACTCCCAAGTATATACAGTATATGGGCTAGAACTGTGTGTGTGTGTGTGTGTGTGTGTGTGTGTGTGTGTGTGTGTGTGTGTGTGTGTGTGTGTGTGTGTAATAGTGAGTTTGTATTGCATGTTATCGGGTTAATTAGGTATTTCCCAACCAGCACTGGCTCTTTTCCTTACTCCTCCTGAATACTAGGATAGGCTTCAGCTCCACTGTGACCCTCAGCAGGATAAGGCAGGTATTAGAAGATGAATGAATGTATTATAGCATTTAACTGCCAAATTTGTGGGCTTATCCAACATTTAGCACAAGAGACGTGCTATTTACAAATAATAAAATTTGTCTCTTCTCTGTCTGTCTCTCTCTCTCTTATCATAAGATCACTGCATGCATCTCTGAAAAAGATATTGCATCTTCCTATAACAGTGGTGCTGTTTACTAAAAGTCAAAGCAAATGTCATATTGTTTCTGTACCAGTCTATGAAGAGGATAAAAAGTGCACAGGAAATCTAAACAACTGGAGAGGGAAGAATATCCTTACAAAGTCACTAAATGCTATTAAGATGTATATATAAAGATCTGTGATCTCAAGATCTCAATGCAGAAAGAAAAAAAAAAAGTGTCAGGGTTGCTTCTTTCAGCATGTATCATTCAAAAAGCATTCATTATGAAAAAAAAATGGAAACAGAGTTGTTTTCTCCAAACTGTACCATCAGCAAAGATGGTAAATGACCTCTGAAGTTAAAAGCACATGCAGGAGTGTATATGCTGAAGGACTACACTATATGATGACTGTTAGGAAGCTGTGTTGTACCACAAGACAAGTCTCCATTCCTGTAGCTACTGGGGATTTCTCTAACGTAATCCACTAAGGTCAACTTGTGGTTCGTACAGTGCCTGCTTTTTTGTTAATCTAGTGAAAGACAACAACAAATTACCTGCCTACCCTGAAACGACACATAATCCCAAATATGGTTTAAAACCAATATAATTATTTAGAAAAAAACTGTGGGAGAAGCCACTTTAATTCCCTGTAACCCAGTGTAAATCCACTCGACCTCTGGGAGAAAAGGGGTCATAGTCAGCATCCATTTATTTTATAGAATGAAGAGCTTCTGAAAAAAAATGTAATGTGGGATTCTGGGTAGTTTCATGGAACCAAATATAAGGATAAGGAAGCAAGAAAAGAAGAAAAGCAAATCTTATATTCAAAATTTTAATTTGGCAGGCAGTGGATGACTTCCTCGAATGTATTAATTTAACAGTCGCCTTATTCGGCTGTCAAACAAGTTGAGGGGGCGAGAGGTTGCTTTACCCAGTCTGGCATGTCAGTCACCCCGCTTATGCTGAAAAGTTTTATTTGTACAACTTCAGAATGATGTGATGTAAAGAATGATGACTCTTTCAAAGGCCTGACATGCCTTTGATGAATGTTTGCCGCCGACAGTTATAATTGCCATGAGTGATGAAGCACCAGTATTTGGTGCGTTCTGCTTCTGCCTGCTGTTATTGACAGATACTAAAGCTGTGGGCTTGAAAATAAAGGAAAAGAGCAGCGTCTCAAGTGTCAGCAGCCAACACAGAATCTGAATTTTCACACAACATCTTCACTGTTTAAATAAGCACTCTGTCATAAGTAACAGCTAAGCTGATGTGCTAGATGCCATTTCATTAGGGAAAGTATAACAACAGAATGAAACTAAGTGCTGTTTTGGTTCATTCATTGACAAAATGGAGTAGGTAATAGCAGATGACATCAGTGGTTATAGCGCACATGGGTGCACACCTGCATAACGTCTTGGGTTCCTTATTGAACAGTCATAGAAAATCAGGATCCCACTCACTGCAATTCACCGCAGCTTAGTTGAGCAGTGTAACTACAGTAAAAAAGTATGTGTGTGTCTATTTGTATCTTTATATCAGGACATAATGATTGTTCATGGTGGAGAGTGTTTCATAATATTCTCACACATTTGGGTTGGGGATTAAAGTGTGATTGTTGGGGGGGGTTGAAACTGTAGTTGTACAGTTATGGCTTGATAAAACCAAACCACACTTGTAAAATGTAATCACTCGGCCCTATTTAGCTTTACTATACAAGGTTCTATCAAGTCACCTCTGACATCAAGCCTGCAGTAGGGAGTAGCCCTGTTGTCTTCTCAGTTGTTTTCCCATTTATGTAAAATTCTATTTACAAGGTGTGATAGGCCACTAGTTCACTGTTAGCATGGCTGTTTGATCTTTCCTGCATTCACCAAAGTACAATGTGTCACTTGCTTCCACTGCTGTCTGTGAAACATTGTCTATGTGGCCTGCCACAAGACATTTTGTCAAAGCCAAGCTGTTAGGATGATTGCTTCTGTATTCTGAAGAACTGTGGCACCAGAATATGTTTCTTCCAAGCATCTCTCTTGTCTTAGTATATACTGGCCTTCAGTTTGAGTAACACTGCTATCTCTTTTCTGTGAGGTCTCTTGCTTCTTCTCGCATTTATCATGGATTTGCACTCTGTTTTTTTCTCCTTTTTTATTTATGTCTGTAGTTGCTGGCCAAACTCACAAAATAAGGACAGACACCAAGCAGTGGTAAAAAAACCTCTTCTGCCATTATATGAGAAACGTATTTGTTATGTTCTTCAGTGCTGCCCGCAGTAGGAGATTCTCTTGGGCATGAGCTCATATGTGTGTGTGTGTGTGTGTGTGTGTGTGTGTGTGTGTGTGTGTAATATAGGTAATTATGATTTGCAAAGCATGTGCTATAAGGTACAAGGCAATAAGGCATTTAGGCTGTATCCTTTAATGAATGCAAGTAACTTCCTTGGAAGTATCCCATGTGAACTGTTTTGTTGGCATGTACACCAAAGTCTGTTTTATTCATCACAAAATGTTACAGTAGAACAAGAATTATCAAAGTTTTGGGGTCAGTGGGTACGTTCTGATGAGGTCTTTAATCACAAAGCTGAAGCCCACAGACTAGGTGTCATGATATTTATTTAATAATAAAACGGTATTATTTAAAGAATTAATCTGAACTTTTTTGTGTCTTGTCAGCAAACTGACAAAAAAAGGTTGCGCAAAGATTTTTTAGACCAGAACTATCTGTTTGATTTTGTTTTTATTCTTCTAACCTTTTCCACCACCTTAGCCCATTTGCTTTCTGTATTGACCTATTTATACCTCTGTTTTTTGGCATCTGCAGATATGAAGAGAAAAGGGTGAGAGCTGGGACTATAGTCATTTAGCAGAGTGCAGCATTTTATTTTTGCTATAGTCCTAGCCTCATACACTGGCATCCTTGTGTTTGACACAGAACTGTAGTTTGTCACAGTGGCCCATTGACATGAATATACTTCCATATACACTCTGAAAGGTACCCGTAGCACATGTACCACTTGTCAGATGGAAGCAGGCATCCAGCCAGAGTCATGCCCCATGATATGCCAGCCTCTGCCAGGTATCAGTACTGGGACAGACCACAACGTGCCTTGCTGTCGGTCTTGTGCTAAATTTAACCAACGCACAGTTAAGCGTCGGTATATTTTTGCTTCTAAATATTTTGGTTCAAGATTTAACTGCCCTGAAATGTCGTCGGTTAGCAACCTGACTACCGGAGTTCACAAAAAACGCAAGGAAAAAGACAGAGACAGATCGTCGAGGTCCAAAACCTACAATGAAGCTTCTCCTATGCCAGTCACCAGTTTGCCGGTACTCAGTGAGGCGCTTTCGCAGCCCCTGATACCCTCTACTTTTGAGTCACAGGCCTCTACCGAGACCAATTCGGAGTCCGGTCTGCCATGAGATTCACAAAGTATTGAACCCGCGGATGTCTCTCCCTTGGATGGGTCCGGAGCCGCTGAGCAGGCACTGGCTTCTGAGAATGTTTTCAGGCCTCAACATTTTTATATTAAACCAACGCCATCAACAAAAACAAGGTCAAAAACAAATTCTATGTTTAAAAAAATGACGCATGAGCCACATGCACAGGCCCCTATGCCTAAAAAACAAATGATCAAAATGGCTGAGGATTTAATTACCTTGATCAGGGGTTCCCAACCCCCCCCCCTACTAAGAGGCCTAGGCAAGGCACTGATTATGAATCTTCAGATCAGGTTTCCATTTTTTCTGATTCCTTTACTGATCAGGAATTTTCTGTTTTACCTTATGAGGATTCTGATGCAGAGGAATCCATCCGATCTGCATCTCCTCCTGAGGATTACTCTTTTGGAGAGACTTTGCATACTTTAGGGGCCAATAAGTTAAGGCCTCCCAGGACAGCACCAACTCCTGCATGGGACCTCAATTTGGTGCTGGAAAAAGTCACCCTGCCTCCTTTTGAACCAGCAGCTACTGTGGATATAAAATTTCTTTCTTGGAAGACAGCTTTTCTTTTGGCAGTCACTTCAGCTAGAATGGTTTCAGAACTACAGGCTCTCATGGCAGTGGAGCCTTTCATTATTTTTTACCTGGACAGGATGGCCCTAAGGACCAGTCCTTCTTTATGCCTAAAGTGGAATCCAGTGTGGCTCTTAACCAGACCATTCACCTGCCAACTTTTTTCCCAAATACACACAACATGGGGGAGTGGATTCTGCATTCATTGGATGTACACAGACAACTAAGATTCTGCTTAAACAGGACAAAATCTCTAAGAAAGTCTGAGCAACTACTGGTAGCATTTGCTGCAGGATCAGAGGGGAAGGCTGTATCAAAGCAGACTATTTCTAAATGGATAAGCCATTGCTTTCATTTCTTTTACTTGCACCATGGTAAACCTGTGCCCAAGGGGATCAGAGCCCATTCCACCAGGGCTGCCTCTACTTCAGCAGTTTTTCTCAGAGGGGTTCCAACCACAAACATTCTAGAAGCTGCTACTTGGAGCTCAGTTCATACATTCACAAAGCATTATCATTTACCTCTCTTCTCTAAATCCAGGGCAGGCTTTGCCACTGCAGTCCTGCAGGGCCTTATAGATGCTCCTAATGCTGTTTAGTTCCATCCTCCCATCCATAGCTTTGGGATTCTACCCAAATGTAATGACTGCAACAGTGAAACAAGAAGAACATAGTACAGTTGTGTGCACTTACCATAAATGTAGATGTTTGAGTGTATTCACTGTTGCAGTCCGGATTACCCACCCGCCAGCCCCTTTCTATACCTTTTCTTTCCTTCACTATACTCAAAAGCCTTTGTGGTGTATTTGCTTTTAGTTGAAGGTAAATATTTATGTTTCTAAGGTGCATTTATATTTTTACATTTTATATATATATATATATATATATATATATATATATATATATATATATATTTTTTTTTTTGCTCCCCTTTTGGGGGGGCAAGAAAAACTGATTAAAGTGGCGTTGGCTGCATGTTTTATACCCCTGACGACCTGACGTCATGGAAGAGGAGACAGCAACCAATGCAGGACCCAAGACTTTGTTATTCAGGCCGACTGAGGGCAACCTGCCAGCAGATTACCCAAATGTAATGACTGCAACAATGAATACACTCGAACATCTACATTTATGGTAAGTGTACACAACTGTACTTTATGACTTCCCCTCCAAAAAATATGTATCATTATGTGCTACAATTGCATTATTAGCTGGCCACATATTATTATTATAATAATTATTATTATTATTAGTGAAGCAACGTATTTTTGTATATTCGAGGTTTATAAGATATGTTACATTAAAAAGTATTTTTGAGCAATATATGAAGGGCGCCCATATTCTGCCATCTTAACCAAATATATATATATATATATATATATATATATATATATATATATATATAGATAGTACATGCATATTTTCATGTTTATTTCAGCAAGTGGTTATACTTTCAAATTTTAGGATAGCACTGTGGTTTTCACTTCCTAATCCTCTTTTTCCTCTTGATATTAAACAACGCACCTGAATAATCTAACTGTAGTTAATGTCCATTTGACAGGAATTTGTTGCCTTTTTCCCCTGAACTACAGACCCTAGCTAATAATTTTCTGCATTTTACTTTATCAGCTCTAAAATACTTGGCATTTTACTTCTTTGTACCTGCATTTTCCATTTCTGACTAACCTATGCCAACATTTTTTCTGTGCAAAATACCTTTCATCTTGCATATGAACCCCTTCATCTTGCATATGAACCCCTTCATCTTGCATATGAACCCCTTCATCTTGCTTATGAGCCCTCCTCACCTTTCCTTTTGTGCTCTCTGCATGAAGTATTTAAGAATCCAATTTTTCATGACCTCAAGCACTTTAGCACACCTATCTGTCAAGAACTGCTTTTTGAAGTTCTTACAAATTCATATTCATTACTTCAGTAATGCTGACTAAACTTTTGCCAGTGTCACCCCTTCATCTTTTCCCTCGATCTTTCCCAGCATCATTGTTTTCTGAATCCTGTCCTTGCATTTTGTGACCAAAGTACTTTTTTTTTTTTTTTACTGTCAGGCCTTCCCATAAACAGTCAGGATTTATGTCCTTCAGTATTAACCCATTTGATCTTCTTCAAGGAATTTTTAAAACTTTGCTGCAATACCATAGTTGAAAGTAGTGATTTTCTGGCTCTTTAAAATACTATCCAGACTTGCCATAACTTTCCTTCTGAAAAGTAAGCATGTCTTAATGAAATGGTTACTGTAACAATCTGCAAAGATCTTCAAGCCTAGGAAAACAAAAAACCTCACTGCCAACACTTCTTCCCCATCTATCTGCAAATAATTGATAAGGCTAGATGACATCATTGTAGGTTTTTTATGCTGAATAACAAGCCAGCTTTTGCACTTTCTGCTTTCATACTCATCAACAGGCTGGTCATTCATTCTTCACTGTCAGCCATCAGAGTGGTATCGTCTGCATATTTGACGTTGTTGATATTTCTCATAGCAATTTGGATTCTAACTTGGCATTCTGCATTATATGTTCAGCATACAAGTTGATTAAGTAAGGTGACAATATACAGCATTACTGTGCTCCTTTCCAAGTTATGAACCATTCAGTTGTTCCATATGTTTTCTTACTCAGGGGACAAGTAAAGTGACCCATTATCCTCATTTGTCTAAGAACTTCCCAGTTTACTATGGCCCACACATTCAAAGGCTTTGGAGTAGTCAGTAAAGCACAAGTAAAAAAAAATCTGTAACTCCTTTACTTTTTTCCAATATCCAGCAGATATTTGCAGTTTTATCTCTGGTATCGTTGTCCCTTGTAAAATTAGCTTGTACATCTGGCAGTTTGCCGTTCACATATTGCTAGAGTTTGGCTTTAAGGATCTTGAGTATTGCCTTGCTAGCACATGAAATAAACAAGACATTCAATAATTTGAGCACTCTTTAGCATTGCCCTATTTTGGGATTTTATTATAAGTTGACCTTTTCCAGTCTAATGGCTACTGTTGTGTAGTCCAAATTTGCTGGCAAATTCCAAGCGGTAGTGTAACAGCATTACTTTGCAAGATTTTAAGCAATGCCGCTAGAATGCCAGCACTTACAGTGGCTTTGTTGTAAGCAGGACTTTCAAGGACACATTTAACTTCACTCCACGATGCCTCTCTTAGATCAGAAAACCTACCATTTTAGTTGTCAGTGATGGTAGGTCCTTCTTGTATTGTTCCTCTGTATATTCTTGCCACCTCTCCTGAATATCTTCTACTACTTCTCTTATGTACTTCCCATCTTTGCCTTTTATCATGCTCATTTTTATAAGGAATTTTCTCCTAATATTACTAGTTTTCCATAATGGATCACTTGTCTTGCCTGTTATATTGAATTCTTCCAGTTCTGTGTGTTGCTTATTTAAATACAACTCCTTATCTCTTTTTGCTGATTTTTGAAACTCTGCAATCCCACTGACATCTTTTTTTCCTGTCTCCTTTACCTTTTACTTGCCTTCGTTATTCAGCCACTTCTAAAGCTTCCATAGACAGCCATTTTGTTTTCTTTATCATCTTCCTCTTTGGAATAGATTTTGATGCAGATTCTTAGGGCAGCATCACAAAATTCTGTCTATAGTTTTTCAGGTGTCTTATTCACCAGGTCTAATCCCCTAGAATTATTCTTCATCCACATTGCATATTCCCCTGGAATACTGTTGAGCCTGTTTACTTTCTTTTTTATTTAATTGTAAAGTTTACAATAAGAAGATGATGGTCTGAGCTACAGTTAGCTTTTCGTTACTGCATACTATTTAGTCAGTCTGGTTTATTGACTACATGGTGATAGCCATATGTAAAGAAGACTCTTAAGGTGTTGAAGGAATGTATTTGCAATGACGAGTGAAATGTCTTGGCAGAAGTCCACTAGTTTGTGTCCTGCTTCATTCTGTATTCTAAGGCCAAACCTGGCAGTTATTCAAGATCTGTTTTGACTACCAACTTTACCTTTCCAATCACTTATGAATAATATATATTTTTTGTGTGTAACTTAAAAGTCTGTTTAATTTCCTTCTATTCAGCATCTTTAGTTGGAGAATGAAGTTGTAACATTGCAGTGCTGAATGGCTTATCTTGTAATCTGAGTTTTTATTTAATTTTTGAGTTGCAGTTGAGTATTAACTGCGATACCCTTTTATTTACTATGAGCGCTGATACATTTTTTCTACAATAATCTTGACCACAGTAGAGAATCTTATGATTATCTGATGTAAAATGATCAATTCCAGTCCATTTTAGTTGACCAGTTTCCAAGATGTCAGTGTTTATTCTTGTCATCTCATAAGTCAGGTTTATCTTGGCTCAAAGTTTTTACATTCCAAGTTACATTGGTGTGCAGTTAATTGCAGCATCAGCCTTTACTTTCATCTCTCAGCATATCAGCAGATGAACATTGTTAAAATTTGAATCCATCCACTTCATAAACTCTAACAACACTCTTACGTTTTCCATGCTCTTCCCCAGTAGTATGCTGGACACCTTTAGATCAGATAGCCTCATCTTCCAGTGTCATTTCTGACTGCTTTTATCCACAGGGTTTATGGAGTGGCTTACCATAACCTCCATTAGGTCATCTTTTGCCTGATCTCTCTCACATGACTCTGATCTCTCTGATATGAACTTCTCATATAGAATAGCCCTAAACCACATAGCTCAAAGCTTATTTGACAGACACAAGCCTCTTCACCACAACAAGACAACTGTCCAGAATGGAGACATGCAAACTAATGCAACTCCAACTAGAGGATTGTGGTCATATCTGTGATGATAGCCAAGTCATGTGCTTCAAACATGGATGTCAAGAAACTTAACTCAAGAGTTGAGTGGAGTGAAGCAGAGAGGTGAATCTTGACATCCATGTTGAGCACACATAAAAACTGAGTTATGGTCAGAGAGGTGCAATCGCAATTTGTTGGAGTGCATGGAGCTCTGTTTGGTACATGTACTACCAGGTAAAGAAAAAAAGTGTTGGAGAGTAAAATGTTTTACAGCTTTCAGTGCCATAAAACACTTTTGCTTTCACATAGACAGTGGGTAGAAAATGCCCCTCTGAGGAACAAAAGGCTTTAAAACGGGTAAAGACAGTTCACTCTGCCACACTTCTTGTATAAAAGTGCGTCAGAGCAATGTGTCTAACAGCTTTTAAAATGACTCTAACTTCTTGCTATTGTTTGTGGTGGCTGGTACTATCCAGTATTACACTGCACTCACTGTGAGTCTAAAGATAAGAAAAGGTGCTTATTTTTAAGCTTGTCACCTGCCACGTTCCATTCACACAGCTCTTGTAACAATATAAGATTATTTGCTGGATTAGTTTAAGATACCATTAAAATGTTATCTATTTATTGTATAATGAATATTATTTATTTCAGTTGTTAACTGAGATAGAGCACCGATTACAACATACCAAGAAGTTCAGTCTCTGCCAGGGAAATGCAGAAAAACATAGAACTTTAATAAAGTGGTGTTAAAATAAAAGTAGATACAATGAGAGGAAAAAATTGCGCAGAAAAGGAAATAATTTGTAGAAGGATGTGTGATGCAATAGAGAAAAATTACCATAGGTCAGCATATTTACAATATTGGTAAAAATGAAATAAAATAAAATAAATTAAAGTAAAACGGGGTGGGTATGGTGAGATGACTAAAAAGCAATGCTCTCTGTCATGTGGTAAAAATGTAACACTGAAGGAGTGAAGTGGTTAGTGTTAGGTTTTTGCCCTGAGGATAGGCAGTTACATTTGTCTTCAAGAATGGGCTTACTTTTCATCATCATCCTGACTGGAGAACAAGCATTCTCCAGCAGGTATTAATGTACAAGCAATGCCCACTGAAAAACATGCCCACTCCTTCCTGGCAGCATATCAAGCTTCCGTGAAGCCCGGACTGAGAAAACAGAACAGATGCCATTATTTTATGTTCGCTAAGCAGCGCTTCTGCTGTCTAGTGAGTATAAAATATATTAAAAGAAAAAAAAGAGAAACAAAAGTGTGTGTGTGTTTATGTCTGTGTCTGTGTGAGTGAATGTGAG
Source organism: Protopterus annectens (assembly GCF_019279795.1). Lineage (NCBI taxonomy): Eukaryota > Metazoa > Chordata > Ceratodontiformes > Protopteridae > Protopterus > Protopterus annectens. Next base: position 518,628,145 of record NC_056728.1, on the reverse strand, counting down.
AACGAGCAGGCCATTATTTTACACTTGCTAAGCAGCGCTTTTGCTGTTTAGTGAGCATAAAATCTAAATATAAAAGAAAAATTGTGTTTCTGTTTCTGTGTGTATGTTTGTTTCTGTCTATGTGTGTAAATGCGTGAATGATAGTGAGGTGTGTGTGAGTGAGAGTGCGAAGAGTGTGAGCGATCCAACACTGGCAGCAGCAACAGCATTCAAGGGGTTTATGTTTGCATACCTCTCTTCTCTTAGACAAAATGAATAAAACGTAAAATAAAGGGGAGTAAATGCTCAAAACAGGAGTATATTCCTGGTTAAAAAAATCACAAAGTGGCTGCAATAGGGATTGTGTTAGCATGCATTTTCTGAAGGGTAAGTGTGTGCGAGTGGGGGGGGGGGGGCTGTGTGACAGAGGGAGAGACAGTATGATGATGGGCCACTGGCAGCAGCAGATAAGATATTTGTGTACCTCTCCACCTTTTAGCTCAAGAAATGTGGATAAAGCCTAAAATAAAGGAGGAGAAAAGGCTCCACAATAGGCACAGATTTTAAATAAAAAAATTACAAAGTTAAACAGCAGGATTTGTGTTAACATGAATTTTCTGAGGGAAATATAGTCTGAAAGTCAAATGTATGCCATTATTTAGTGACTTTTGTCCTGGAGCTTTTTTTCCCCAAGCCTCCACTGAAAAAGGACCTGTGTCCAATTGGAATTTCCCGGTAAACAAATGTAAATAAATAATTAAATAAATAAATGACTTGCAAGAAACCATTTTAGCAGTAAGGGACCAAAAAGTAAAGCAAATATCTAGATATATTTTTTTAAATGATATATTCTGCATGTAAAATGCTTCCACTAACACCATTTACATGTACTACAGAAACTTAGAAACATTAGACGGAGGAACTATTTTACATCATAAGTATATAAAAAATAATATAGTAATAAAAGAAATATAAATAAGTAAGTAAAACACAGCAATTTTACAGAGAGACCATTCTCTAAGCCCAATAATGCCCTCCAGGGTGTGTGTTGACGTGTAATTAATCCCCTTCCAGGGGTGTAGAGGCCTCACAACATCCCTGGCAGGGCATTAATTACACATTAACACACACCCTGTCGGGCATTATTGCTTGGTTGTTTAAGACAAAATGTCTCTAGTAGGGTACAGAAATTAGAGTAAGAAGAGATATCTTTGAGATGAGGAACTGATTCCCAGAGTTTTGGACCAAGAGTAGAGAAACCATAATTAGCACATTGAAGCCTGGTACTGGGGGTCTGTAGTAGGAGAATAGTGTGAGTTTGATGTCTGAAATTTTAGGAAGTGATTTTCAAAATGAACTTAGCAGCTAAGTGAGAAAACATGTTTATTTGTAATAAATTTGAATAACTGAGAGTAGGGTTGCCAACTGTCCAGAATTAAGAGACACTGTCCAGAAAATGGAGACTGCCTTTTCCGGACAGCATATTTTCCAGAAAAATAAGTTAAACTATTAGTATCCTTGCACCTCACATGGAGCACCAACACAGAAGCACATTTTCTGCTAAAATGTGACATTTTGTCAAGCCATGATCTCAACAGATGTAAAAGACTCATTTCCACTTTATTACAAAGATAAATACTCATGCCACTGAATTGTTGCCACGTTTACTGTTTTATGTCAAAGTCATGTGTTGAAGTGCAGAATTATAGTTGCTGCAATATTTAGAGTTTTTTCTTTTTGATAAAATAGTGGGATATTCGATTTTTTTTTCAAGACACAACTGCCAAAAATCAGGAGTTCCTGTAAAAGCAATTAGAGATGACACTCCAATATACTCAGTAGCAAATATGCCCACCTCATCTGTTGTGTAACTGCTGACTTTTTCAAGCTACGGTGAATAGTGGGTTTGTCTCTAAAAGTTGCCTTCTGTCTGCATGTATTGCCTACTTAGCAGGAATGTTCACATACATTAACTGCTTGGGTATATATTAGTGTTTCTGTGAACTCTAAGGAAAGAAAAAACTTTTAATTCATCACACTTGGACGGCAATGAATCGTTTTCTATAACGTGACATCTGCTTTAACAAATTTGTGTCAGGTGCCCACAAGCTATAGCTTTGATAGGTGAAGTCATTTTTTTGGCTCGTCGGTTCTTCTGGCCTCCGGATGAGTTGGAACTTTTGTGTAGGGTAAAGTTATGGTTTGCAGTGTGGCTGACTCCAGTATGACAGATGTGAGTGGTTGAGGAAGTACTAGCCCATGTCCTGACAATGCATTCAGCAAGTATCAGCCACCATTCATTTTTAAATATGATAGCAAAGAAATGGCTTACAATTTTATCTAGCAAAAGAAGTTTACAACTTGGAGGAAGTTATGGCTTTACTTAGCCAAGGCAGAGAAGACATGGGCAATTCTGTGATTACTTTGAAACATCTGCAGATGAGATAAGAGATTTGTGCTGCTTGGTTTTCACTATATCAGCAAATATAGTTATCTATTAGTTGTTAGGACTGCAGTTGTAATATGAATAGAGGTGCGTGGGTGTACAGGATTTCTAATAAGAAGAGTAATGTGCACATGTTGCACAAGTAATGTAATAACAAGCTTTGTGACCTTTATTTAGCAGAAGTCTTTACTTTTTTAATGGTAAGATGTACAACAAAATGATGATATGCATCCTCAACTGTTGTTACTATTGCCTTTTCATGTACTCCCCAACAGCAGAACTCTGATTTTTATATCATTCAGTATTTATTAACAAAAGTTAAGAATAAATTGGCTGACAAGACAGGTTGTCCCTCTTCTTGCATACTGGATAAGCGTAACCTAGAGTTCATAGCCAAGGTTTTTGAAATTGCATATTGACTTTCAGAAAGAAGTTGCCATTAAAATTTCTGCAGTGACAGACTTGAACGAAAGCAAAAACTATTTAGACCATTATACAGAAATTTATTTCACAAATGTATAACTATAAACCATACTGTACAATACAGTAGAATAGATATTGTAAAAATTACTTTATCATAATAATCACTTGATCATCTATGTTAAATTTAAACATTATTAAGCCAGATTTGCTTGTTGGATACCATTAAAACTACACACATTTTGATTTCATGTACATTTCCAGAATTTATGACATGAAAAGTTGTCAACCCTATGCAAGTACACAGTGTGGGTATCCTGGTTCATGGAGGGGGTCCTATAACTGGCAATAACTTGGAGAGGGGGTCTTGCCTACAGTCAGTTGGACCTGGATTAGTTTGAGGGAATTATTTTGTTTAAACAATCTACAGGTGTATTTATCTTTGATGAATATTGATACTCCACCTCCTTTAATTCTTGCACTTTCAGTTTGTGTTCTGAATGTGTGGAAGGCACTATAACCCGGTATGACCAGGGTGCTCTTTGCACCCTTAAACCAAGTGCTATGTCTGCACAGCATCTTCTAAGGTGAGAACTGCTTCCAGTAAGTACAGTTTTAGGTTTAGACTTCTAGTGTTTAACAGCATAACCTTAGAGTTGCTTTTAGAAGATACTTTTACCTCAGGAATTTTGTTATTGTGACATTGCCTAAAAAAGGCACTATGTGGGAGGCAAGAGCCTTAGCCAGTAACCAAAATCCCTGAGGTAACAGATGAAGAACATCTCTGGCAAAGCAGCATGGTCTGTCTGCCATGACATCCCAGGCTGGCAGATACTAGATCCCCTTAGAATGACACCAAAAAGTAAGCCAGTTGTTGAAATCAGTCATTTTTTGTTTATGTTGTGGTATCATCTTAGGTGACGGTAGTATGCTGCTCAAGGCTAGGAACATATCCACCTGAGACACATATTCAGAGACCTCAGTCATGTCTCTCTTCATATAGTCCAGTGTGGTATGTCTCAAGTTGTTCACACCAGCATGAACTATGACAGTCATAATAGTACTTGTTGTGGAGAGACTTGAGTGCGTGTGTGATCTGGATCCTGGCACCCAACAGACAGCTGACTGTAATCTTCTCATTGTCCAGCCTGGTGAGTAGGACATCTTTGTGTCTCACTATGGAGTCACCTGTGACCAATAAATTTGGTTTAGATGTGCTTTGCCTTAGGGGCTTATTTGTTGAGACACTGATGCTTCCGGTTTTATGTGTAATGAGTACTGTAGGTACTGCATTAGGTGTAGCATGTTTGTGTTTTGGAGGTCTCTGGTGTTTAGATAAATTTCTAGTGAGTACCTCCATGTATGATGGTTTATGTGTTGAGTGTGTGGTTTGTGAAGGAGGTGTAGTATGTGGGCTGACAACCTGCTCAGGGTCACTGTTCTGTGAACGGAAGAGCAAGGATTCTAAATTCTTAGTGTATGTGCATCTCTCACAAATTGAGCTTGTGTGGTTTAGGAGTAGTGGGTTGTCAGTGTACATGAAGTAATTGCTACAGTGCCTCAGGATACACATGTCAATTAGTCTGGCAGAAGAAATGGAGGAGAACTGACCATCAATAAAACTAGGTGTAAATGTGCTTACTTTAATGGGGAAGGATGTGGTTTAATTGGGGTTTTAATGCTGGGTCTGTACTACTGGGGCTCTCAAGGGGTATGAGACTATTAGGGATTAGGAGATTTCAGTTAAAGTGGCAAATGCTGTAGAAAGCCCAGCTGAGGTGCTCTCCAAGCAGTTAAGTGCAATTTAAGGGACTCCTCATTTAGAGCACAGGCAGCTTCTAAGGGAAAATAAATCTACTTTATCTTTTGCGTCTATAGGTTCCAGTGGTTACCACCACTGCACAGTGCTGCACGAAGGTGCAGTATGTGTAAACAGATGCCTTGGATTGCTCAGATAGAGATAGTAGAGTAGTGGCTGGTCACCAAATTCTGTGGAGCTGTTTTAAAATAGGCATAAACTCGTGCAAACATGGGGCTTATCTAGCTGCTATGAGAACCCTTTTTTAAAACCAGTTAAGCAATTTTCAAACAAGCTGGCCAATGGAAATGCTCAGTACTGAGCCTTATTCCAACAATCTTCAACTCAGATGGGTCCTTTACTACACTCTTCAGCAACAAGGGTGCAGGGAATGCTTGACAATTTCCTTATCTTATCTTATCTGCTACTCATTTGGACAGTTTGCAGATCTGCCATTAGTTTTGTCACCTAGTCATTCGCTTGTGAGCAGTTGGTAAATTCCCTGTGGGATATAATGAATAATCCCTGCAGAGAAAGGAAAGAGAACTGACAAAACTGCTCAGCAGCAAATTGTGGAGTGATTTATGGAGGGCCAATTTGCATGAACTAGATAGCTCCCACTGGAATAATGATATAGTCTATATATATCTCATGCACTTTCTTGGTATACATCACAAAAGTATGGGCTTCTTCCTTTGCTGTTTGCAGTAGGACTGCACTTTGCAAGATTTCGGAGAAGTATTCTAATACAGACATGTACTGAACAAAGAAGGCGTGACAGGCAGGTTGCATAGGTTCTTTTTGAAATGTTAGAAAAATATGTATATACTGCGGTAACTAGCACTGTATCAAAATAATACATAAGTCTCAGTACTACTGTTTGTTACCGACAGAGTCATCTGACTCAGAGAGAACATTCGTTTGCAATATAATCCTTTAGCAGAACTTTGCTGTTTTACATGCATTCTTATACAAATATTAAATGGGACTGGATTCTGACATAACTGATATGACATTTGCTTTCTTGTAACATGTTTACAAAGTATAGTCATATACATTTTTTCTTGCCACTTGACATCTGCAAGACTCTTTTATTTGCAGAGATGAACCTAGAGCCGTGGCCTGGTTAAATGATTTGATTTGCCTGGTAACAGTATGTTCATGCAGACTGATGGATGCAAAAGTTTTCAGGATATGATTTAATTATCGGCTTTTATTACTTTTGCTTTCTGAGCTATTATTACTGTAATATATGTGTATATATGTATATGTGTTTGTGTGTGTGTGCATGTGTTCATATGTGTATGTAAATGTATGTTAACATTTCAAAATTGACAAGCATTGAAACACAGGCAATCAATAGTGGTATTTTGAAAATCAAAATACTGAAAAAACTTGCAAAAGGAAACAAAAGGTTTTCTTTTGCAATCTGTTAACCAACACCCCACCTCATATTCAGACGTAATTCGTCTGAATAGAGGTAATGTTATGAAAAGGGTTTCTAAGGAAAGTTGCACTATTAGGTTGGAGCAGTGTTGCAGTTAATATACATTAGTAAGATTGTGTGGGTGGAGCTTGTTATACCAAATGAGATAAATAACATGAGTGATGACATATTTGTAGACCTCGTCTAGAGCTGGACATTGACGTACTTTTTGCTTACACTGGATGGTGATTAGTTGTTATTTTCCACACTGTAGAGACAGTATGTATTTTTTGCAGGTTGTAAAAATGAGTCGTCTTTTACTATATGATGTAAATACAGATGAACAAGCCAAAAATTGTCTGATGGCATGTTACAAGAAAAAAATGTATCAATTATGTCAGCCAAGCTGGGGATCTCCCATTCAAAATAAGAGCCAAGCCCAGTGTATCTAATGTTATATTGTAAAGAAATTGGACATTTCTTCACTGTTCTAATTTCTTTTGTTGAGCAAAGTGCTAACATTAGTATTATGTGGCATGTCTTGAACATAAATCTCATTTGCACGTAGAGGATGATCCAAGATAAGTCATGCATAAAGCTCGGCTTTACTTATCTCTTGAACAAGACCAGTCATTATTCTCTGTTATTGACATGCATGTGACCCATCAGCAGTGTCTTTGGGGTAGCCGAGCTTGACAACTTTCGCCATGTCCACTAGCCATTAGTTTGCAAGACTAAACAAAATGATATTTTGCTGCAAAGCCACATGAGCTAACTGTGTTCTGTGAATTGAGGATTCTTTAGTGGAAGTAGTGATTCTTTTGCAGTGCTGAATAATTTATTACATTCAGTTTTGTTAACAAGAGTACTCATTTTAATTCAGAACCATTGAAGTGATATTGTATCTTCATTTCACTGGCAGAAGGTTTATCTTTGAATAACACTGTTACAGTCAGTCCATTTGTGACTTTGTTCATTATATAAATCTTATTTACTGCCAAAATAATTAAGTATGAATACTACATTTCTTTCAGTGTCTGATATCTAGTCAATTTGTTTTTATTTCTCCCACTACAAGTAACATGACTGAACATTAATCCATCCCAGGATTTCTGCCTTTCAGACAAGCAAAGCTATTTTCAGACTGCATTTTTCTCAATTCTTTGTTTCTGTGACATTATAATTTTTATACCATACATTACGTCAGGTATCTTTGCACTAGATGACCTAGCAGGCTACTGATTAGGCAAATATCTGGCAGAGTTTTGTTTACTGGTGGATCACATTTAAATGAAGTAATTTGACAGTAAAAATATGCAGTTTTTTAATAAGCAGTTCTGCTGTTCATCTAGAAAAGGTTAGTGAAATAAAAAAAAACATGGTTGCACTGCTTGTTATTGTGTTATTTGTGTTTACAGTTGTAAATATACAGGGAAGGAAAACACAGTTTTCTATGTAGCCTTAAGCATAAGAAGGTGACATAAATTCATATATTATGACCACTAAATGCAATTGCTCTGGGTGTCATTTTTGTAACATCAGACTTACCTGACACCTTATCTGATAAACGCAACAATCATTAAAGCTTTTCTTTATAAAAATGCTTAACTTTGTTGTTCTATTATGTATCTATAATAAGTATTTAAAAGATAGGACATTGGAATTTTATTTTGACTAACATGCATTTTCTATTGTTCTAGTAATAAAGTTTTAACTTGGCAATTTGACTTGTTATTTTTTTATTATCTATTATTTAAACGTAGAGTATTTCAATAAACACAAATTTCTAATCTTATTACAGCATATCTGTCCTGTAAGAATAGCCAAAAGCTCCTTTAGGGTTAGATATAGTCCAGGAAGTTTAGACAGGGCAACCATCTTTGTATGTTGTACTCGTATAAATGTATATATACATATATGTAGTTGAGTATTTTGATCTGGCTAGGGAGTTAATTGAAGATACTGATGTACAGTTACAGGTCAAGAGCTTTATTACTCAGTGTTCAATATATATTGAGTGAATCTGGGCATGTGAATCAACCATCCTGATATTCTTAAGTAACACAGTAAAACAAAAATGTTTGTTCTAGGTTTTGAAATTAACGCAGTCACAAATTATTAACAAGTAGAGGAAATAGTGAGGCCACTTACTATGGGTGAAAAAAAATCTGTCAGTCTTACAGTCCATCTGGCTAGAACCACGTCTAGCTTGCCGCCTTTCTCCAGGAATGTGCCTATACTGGTCATTTCTTCCCTTGCTCACACTCAAATGCATGTTTCCTACTGTACTGGAAACACAACAGGTAGGTCATAGGAATTTTCATAAAATGCTTTAAGTTGGAGACCATTGCACAGGCTTGTCAACAAACATGCAGGCAGCAGCTTGTTTTAAGCATATCAGTGTTAAACCTAAACATTCATTGAGAACATTAGGCTGTAGTCTATTAGTCACTGCTCTAGATTGTAGTGTATTAGTCACTGCTCTATGTTGTAGTGTATTAATCACTGCTCTAGGTTGTAGTGTATTAGTCACTGCTCTAGGCTGTAGTGTATTACTCATTGGTCTAGGTTGTAATGTATTAGTCACTGCTCTAGGTTGTAGTGTATTAGTCACTGCTCTAGGTTGTAGTGTATTAGTCACTGCTCTAGGCTGTAGTGTATTACTCACTGCTCTAGGTTATAGTGTATTAGTCACTGCTCTAGGTTGTAGTGTATTAGTCACTGGTCTAGGTTGTAATGTATTAGTCATTGGTCTAGGTTGCAGTGTATTAGTCACTGCTCTAGGTTGTAGTGCATTAGTCACTGCTCTAGGTTGTAGTGCATTAGCCACTGCTCTAGGCTGTAATGTATTAGTCACTGGTCTAGGTTGTAGTATATTAGTCACTGCTCTAGGTTGTAGTGTATTTGTCACTGCTCTAGTTTGTAGTGTATTAGTCACTGGTCTAGGTTGTAATGTACTAGTCACTTCTCTAGGTTGTAGTGTATTAGTCACTGGTCTAGGTTGTAGTGTATTACTCAGTGATCTAGGCTGTAGTGTATTAGTCATTGGTCTAGCTTCTGTCTGGAAAAGAATCACCCAAGCATGAAAGTGATTACAGAGACTGATAAAGTTTAGTATGGGAGGTTTTCAAACAAGAAAGTAAGCTGTCATTATACATTGCCACCACAGTACAAGACCATGGTGAATGGGGCACCATACATGGAAATAAGAGACAGTGCATTGCGCAGATTTGGTTGGAATAATATCAGAACCGTTGACAAAAATGTCATCTTTTGAGTTTCTTCACATAATTGCATGAGGGGTGAAGGCAAGCAAGCAGTAGTTATTGACAGTTTTCAGAAGAGAGTAATGTTGTAGTGCTCAAAGTATTTACAGGCCTGCTGCAGTGGTCTGCAGTTTCATGTATTTAGCTGTTTGTCTTTCTTTTCAGTGTTAAATATTTTTCATTATAAGTAGTTTTACCACAGATTTAAGTAAAGTCATGTTTTGTTTGTTGTCACTGTAGAAATCTTCTGGTGCAAATCAGGGGCGGCCCGTGCTATTGGACTGCCAGACTGCAGCCCCCCCCCCCCCAGCTGTAAAAATAAAGAAATTAAAGAAAATAAAAGATTAAAAAAAATAATTAAAATTCGCAAACTTTCGTGCACTAGTCTGGACTGCTGCTGAGACAGTCTGGAGCATGCGCAGACTGTTTCAGCAGCAGTCCAGACTGGGAAACATGTAAGAGCAGGGATCCCAGAAGTCTATGCAGTTGTAAATGCATAGCCTGTCGCTGGAAATGGATTGGACTGCAACGTCGGCAGGCTGGAGTCTCATCGGGGGAAGAACATCTTGCGTGGTGGATGTGCTCCAACGGACATAATGCCCGGGCAGGTTTGTAGTGCACTAACAGCTATGGATTTAATGGCACAAAGGGATGGGATCTACATCGCTCCAGGTGTGTGTGTGTGTGTGTGTGTGTGTGTGTGTGTGTGTGTGTGTGTGTGCATGTGTGTGTGTGTGTGTGTGTGTGTGTGTGTGTGTGTGTGTGTGTGTGTGTGTGTGTGTGTGTGTGTGAATGCCCCAGTTGCTATATATTGGTGGCTAGAACAAACTCATAGTAGTGTGGTAGGGAATACCTCAGGCTTGAACCCTGTACCTTGTATGCAGGTGTTAAGGACCTGAATTCCCTACCCACCACCATTTGTAAAAAAAATTGCAGATTTTTGCCTCATATTTGAACTGATCTGTTCCTCATAATATCTATGGTTTCTAAATGTTGCAATGCTTGATATTTGATGGTGCAGTGATAGCATTGTTGCCTCACAGCTGCAGATTCTCAGGTTTGATTCTTGGCTGGGGTGCCTTCTATGTGGGGTCTGCATATTCTCCCTGTGTTTGTGTGGGTTTGCTTTTGTGTCCTCCCATGTTATAGACATGTCTGCATTATTTCTTCCTGGGCCTCTGCTGAAAATTGTTTTTTTGTTCCAAGTCAGACTGTCCTGATTAACAAATGTTAAATAAAATTGACAGGCATTTGAATTTCAGACTTCAGGTTTCTGAATGTTTAATTCCTTAACTATTTGATAGTGCAGTGGTAGCATTGTTGCCTCACAGCTATGGGTTTTCTTGTTTGATTCTTGGCTGGAGTGCCTTCTGTTTGGAGTCTGCATCTCATCCCTGTGTTTGTGTGGATTTTATCTGGTGTCCTGCCATTTTACAAAGACATGTGTCTGCAGTATTTCTCCCTGGGCCTCTGCTGAAAATTGTTTTTGTTCCATCAGAAGTAAAATTGACAGGCATTTGAATTTCAGACTTCATATTCTTCAGAAAATACATAGTAACACAACCTTCTATTCTAGCAATTTTCTAAGTTTATAAGATGAATATTTGAAATTTGTCCTTATTTTTGGGACTGTATTACCCCATTATTGGCTTTGTCCAGGTTTTTTCTGCTAAGGTTGACAGCTATGGCAAGAACTGAATTCACTGAATATGTTTGAGGGCTGTATTCCCTCATTACTGGGTTTGTCCAGGTGTTTTGTGCTAAGAGGTTGACAGCTATGGTGAGAACTGAATTCATTAAATGATAGCCATTTAAGTTTCAGTCTTCCGCTCTTTCACAAAGCAGCTGATTTGGCATAGTGGTATGTTGCTCTGACTGTTTTGCACAGGGACCTTGGCAGTAAAATGTATGGTGGTAACACAGCATTTTTCTTTCACAAAGCAGGTGATTTGGCATAGTGGTATGTTGCTCTGACTGTTTTGCACAGGGATATTGGTAGTAAAATGTATGGTGGTAATACAGCATTTTTCTTTCAGAAAGCAGCTGATTTGGCATAGTGGTATGTTGCTCTGACTCTTTTGCACTGGGACCTTGGCAGTAAAATGTATGGTGGTAACACAGCATTTTATTCTAGCAACTTTCCAAGATTATACAAGCAATGTTTAATGTGTCCCTGGTTTTGGGGGAACCAATAAAGGGGCCCCGAATTTTTTTCTTGATTAATCAGTTAGATTGAGAATTTTTAAGGGGGTCAAAAGAGGTTTAGTGTGCTTTTGCTAAGTCAGCTTTCATGAAACCAAAGGGGACGTTTTGATCAGGGGTTGTTGGTTCACTCCCAAAGGGGGAAGCGCCGGGGAAAAATTAAAAAAAAAAATTTTTTCTTAAAAAAAAGGTGCGGGGTGGGGAATAAAAAAAGGGGTTTTTTTTTTTTCCAAAAAACTTTAAAACAAAATTTGGGGGGGGGCAAAATTTCCAATGGGGCCATTTTGCCAAACTTTTGCTTGAGATGTTGCCTGATGAGGTCTTTAAAGGAGGCTTTGGATGATGTGTTTTGAATGCTAGTAGGGACAGAGTTCCATTTTCTAGCCAATGAACTACTATATAGTGCATCTCCAAAGCTATTGTAGCTGTTGGTGACTTCTAGTAGTAGTTTGCTTGATGATCTAAGAGGCCTTTTGGCTGAGTGATGTTGTACTAGGTTTTTGAGTGAATCCCAGTTTTCCCCAGCATGCTAGTCAAGTCCCAACAGTGTAAGAGTAGGAATAGCTTGGTGCAAGCCTAGGAATTGGTTGACATCATGGGGGGATGTGTCAGGCATAGCGTAAGTGGATCGGAGCCCTGTGGCTCAGGTTTGCTCCTAGCTAAGCACAGCTAAGCAAGGGGGGGTGTCTGACTCTGCCTAGCACTCTTTATATTGCCTAAGCGGGTGTACGCTCTGCGCACCGGGTTTTAAAGGTTTAAAATAAAAGTTAAACCAGGAAATAGCAGCTCTGTGCACATTGGTGCACTGTGTTTGTTTTTTCCCCTGGGGCAAAGAGGAAACATAGCACATACACTGACACAGGAGGGACCCAGGGAATAACATCTCTCTCTGACTCTCACATACAGTAAAATGGATGCCAAACATGACACTACCTGTGCTCAAACATGTGTAGGGAGTGTACTATGTGCATCTGACATAGACAGCCCTGCAGCACCATCCTCAATACTGGGGCACCCACAAGGTAAGTGACTCACACATGCCAGTCAAGTGGGTTCACATACCCAATAACAGTCACAGCCAGCAAGACAGGTGTAGACAAACACAAGCAAAGGCTGTGCTATGGGCTCTGAATGATGCCTATGGGTAACCTTCCCCCCAGACCTAGACAGACAGACCACAGCATGTCAGGCAGTGGGATGTTAGTTCTGAAGGGTAGGAAGTCAGAAACTAACATGTAGGTAAATCAAAGCTAAGATCTGTAGTACACTGGTATGCCTCTAGTCAGCATGATAGGTTAGAATACAGAATGAAATGGAGTACCTGACATACCAGTACAGTCATAGCAAATGTGTACAAGTTTCAGGTGTGCCCCCCATCCTACATAGTCATGTAATAACAGTCAGGTGTGCCCCCCAATCTTGTGTAGACATGTAGAAACAGTCAGGTGTGCTCCCCCATCCTATGTAGAAATGTAGTAATAGTCAGGTGTGCCCCCCCCCATCTTATGTAGAAATGTAGTAACAGTCAGGTGTGCCCCCCATCCTGTGTAGAAATGTAGAAATAGTCAAGTGTGCCCCCACATTCTATGTAGAAATGTAGTAACAGTCAATGCCAAATGATCAACAGATACCCTGCAGAAACAGTATGCTACCTGTAGGTGTACAACACAAAGCTCTGCACTGCAGTACAAGCTACCTGGACTCAATCTACGCATTCAATACAGACGAGCATACTGGGCATGCTCACAGAGAAATGAAGGCAATGTCAGTCAACAACATACTGAAAGGTCAAACTGGGCATGCTCACACAAACAAATAAAGGCCATGTCTGCAAACGCCAGTGGACCAGACATATCTGGCAGTCACAGAAGTTAGCGCAGCCACCCCTCGGTATGCACCACTCATGCTTTGCACACACACTGGATAGGAATACAGACATATATCTAAGGACAACACACTATAATAAGCCAAAGGTAGACGTACATAGATATGTGGAAGAGGGTGACTGTGACAAGGAGCCATCCAGGCCTGTCCCACCCAGCACTCAGCCAAAGGGCCACAACCACACTAGTTTCAAATGTCACTCACTGTAGATACTAGCCACCGGTATCTTTCAGCATTACATACTATGTGGTGCAAGTGCTAGCTGTGCAACATGACTGTACAAAGTCATCTAGCAGCTGTATACATGTACCTGTGAAATATGACCCTGTGTGTGCCCGCATGTGGTGTGTCAACCTCTAGATGAATGGGTTATGGCCCATGGGAGCCCCCCCATAGCCCTACTATGACAAGCCTGCTGAGGTCATCCACTGTGAAATACACCTTTGGGAGATTTGTAGCCCAGTAATCTCTGTCGTATGTCCTATAACTGCGTACTGCTGTAGTGTGATAAACTAGTTAGGTAGGAGATCCAATCCCAGACATAAAAGGGGTGTGTGTGTGTGTGTGTGTGTGTGTGTGTGTGTGTGTGTGTGTGTGTGTGTGTGTGTGTGTGTGTGTGTATGTGTGTGTGTGTGTGTGTGTGTCTGTCTGTCTGTGTAGAAAACATTGCTTTTTAGGGTAGTCACACTCCATACAATTCAAATGCTCTACTTTGGTAAGGGTGCTGATGTCATCCACCTAAAAATACACCACTGGGAAGGTTGTAGCCCAGTAATCTCTTTAACATGTTCCATAACTGTGTACAGCTGTAGTGTGATAAAATAGTTAGATAGGAGTTCTAATCCCAGACTTGGCAAATGTGTGTGTGTGTGTGTGTGTGTGTGTGTGTGTGTGTGTGTGTGTGTGTGTGTGTGTGTGTGTGTGTGTGTGTGTGTGTGTGTCTGTGTTTGTCAATTGTATTTTTGTGGAGGTGGTTGTGAGTGTGTAAAAATCCCCAAAATTTTTTTGGTTTAATTTTAATTTACCCCCTTTATTATTAAATCAAAACACCTTTTTGTGGGCAATTTCCACTTTTTTTTCCCCACCCTGTCCTCCTCCCTGCCCCCAACTTTTAAATTTCCCTGTGGTTTTCCCTTAAAGACATACCCGATTTTTCCACTGTCCATTAACATTTTGGGCCCGGAAGCTTCCCCAATTCATGGGGCCCCCTTTTTTCCATTAAAATTTTGCCACATTACATAAAAATATGTCCCCACCCTTTTATGGGGTTTCCACTGAATACCATTTCAACCCCCTTCCAAAAATCCTTTTGTTAACCTGTGAAATTCCGGGGATTGTGGGATTTATTTACATTATACAAGTTTTCCATTATGTGTTGCCTGTTTGGGGCCCCAAAATTTAACTGTGTGTGTTTTCCCTTCCCACCCATTCTTAAAGTGCCACATTGCCATTTGGTGTTTTTTTAAAGTGTTTTGGCAGGGGTTACTTTTCGTTCCCCGGGGTTTTTTGCACCTTGGGGGGTTCTGTTCCCCCTATATTTTGGGTGTTTGGTGTGTTCCCCTGTGTTTTCCCGGGGGTTTTTGGGTGTGTTACCAATTTTCCCGGGTTTTCTGTGGGGTTTTACTTTTTTGTGGTTGGTGTGTGGGGTTCCCCCTGGTTTTCTTTCTGTGTGAAAGGTTCCCCCCCTGTTATGTTGGATTTTTTTCCAATTTTTTTTGTGGGGTGTCCTTTTGCTTTTGTACTGTGTGTTTGTGTGGGGTTACCCTGCCCAAATGTTTTAGGTTACCATACCCCGTTGGTGTCCCCCATCTTTCAAGGGCAACTGTGTTTTGGGTTTGGGCCCTTCTTGTGTCGCACGTGTGCCCCGGTGTTGTGGTGTGTATCCAATTTTGTGTTTTGGTTTCCCTTGGTTTTATTGTTTTCCCCTGCATTAAAAGTGTTTTTGTCTGGGGTTGGCCCTATGTTTGTGTTGGGGGGGGTTTTGGTTTTGGTCACTTTCCTTTGTTATGGACTGCAGGGTGTTTTGTTTATCCCTGTCTGGAACCTGTTTTAAAAACCATTCATATTTGGGGGTTTACCTCCCGTTGGGGGTTTGTGTCCTACTGGCCTAACCCCCCCGTTTTTGTGCTTCCTTTTTTTGGTGTGGTGTGTGTGTTTCCGGGGTTTGTGTTTGGTCTGTTTTTCCCCTTTTTTCCCAAAAAAAAGGGCCTTTTGTGCCAAACCTTCCCTTTTTTTAAAATTTTTAAAAAATTTTTTTTCCCTTTTTTTTCAGTTTTTAAAATTTTTTTGTTTGGCCCTTTTTGTGCCTTTCTTTTTGGGGGGTTTTTTCCCCATGGTTTTTTGAAAACCCTGGTAAAATTTTTTTTTGCATGGGTATTTTGGGGGGGTTTTTGGTTTTCCCCCTTATGTTTTTGGGTGCCTTTTTTGCCCCACCTTTTTTGGGGTTTTAATTTTTTTATTGGGAAACCCTTTTTTTTTTTTTTTTCCCCCGGGGTTTTAAGTTTTGTTTTCTTGGGGTTTTCCCCGGTTCACCCATTTTTTTTGGCCCCCGTATTTTTCTGTGCGGTTTCCCCCGGTTTACCATTGTTTTTTGGGTTTTTTGTAAAAATTTTTTTTTGGGTTTTTTTTTGTTTTTCCCCCGGGAAAAGGCCGGGGGGATGTTGGCCTGGGTTCTTTTTTGCGGGTTTTTTTTTTGTAACACGGATTATTTGGTTGGGCTTTCCGGTTTTTTATTTTGGAAAATTTTTGGCCCCCCTTTTCGGGGTTTTTCGGTTTTTGTTTCTTCCCCTTTGGGGTTTTTTTTCCCGGGGTTTTTTTTTTTCCCCCGGGGGGGGTTTTTTAAAAATGTTTTGGGGTTTTTGGTGGTTTTTTTTGGGGGTGTTTTCTTTTGGGTTTTTTTTCATTGGGCCGGCCCCCAAAGGTTTTGTTTGGGGAAAATTTCCACCCCTTTTTGGGCCCCCTGAAAATTTTTTGAGGGGTTTTTTGGGGCCAATTTAAGGGTAATTTTTATTTAAAATTTTAAAAAATTTTTTTTTGGGTGATTTTTTATTTTTTATTTGGTTGGGGGGGCCCAAAAAAAAATTTTTTTTTAAAATTTTTTATAAAATTTTTTAAAAAAAAAATTTTTTAAAAAGGGGGGTTTTGGTAAGATTTTTTGAAAGTCCAACAAAAAAAAAATTTCCCAAATTTTTTTGGTTTTTTCAAATTTTCCCTTAAATTTGCTTTTTTGGGAAAAAATTTTTTGTTAAAATTTAATTTAAATTTTTTTTTTACCTGAAAAAAACTTTTAAAAATTTTTAAAAGGTTTCCAAATTTTTTAAAAAAACACTTGGGAAAAATCTTTTAAACAAACAAATTTTTTACCAAAAAAAAAATTTAAAAAGAAATTTAAAAAGGATTTGGAAAAACTAAAAAAAAAAAAACAAATTAAACCCCATTTAAATGGGAAAAATTTCCCCCAAAAAACCCCAAAATTTTTAAAAAAAAATTTTTTTAACCACAAATTTGGCCCTTTTGGGGAAAAAAAAACACCCCAAAAAAAAAATACTTCCCAGAAAATTTTTTTACCGGAAAATCCCCCCAATTTTTTAAAAAAAATTTCTAAATTTAAATTTTCTTTTTTAAATTTTAATTTTAAAAAAAAATTTCAATTTTTAAAATTTTAAAAAATTAAAAAACAAAAAATATCAAAAAACCCCCCCGAAAGGAAATTTTTTTTTTTTTTTAAAAAAAAGTGCCCATTTTGGCTTTTTGTAAACTTTTTTTTTAAATTCAAAGTTAATTTTTGACCCAAAACTCAAAATTGGTGTTTTTTCCCCTTTTTTTTTTAAAAAATAAATTTGTTCCCTTGGTACCCTCAATTTTTTTTTTTAAATTTTTTGGGCCCCAAACCCCCCCAAAAAATTTTTTTTAGAAAAAATTTTTTAAATTTTAAAAAAAACAAAAAAAAAAAAAAATTTTTAAAAACCAAAATTTGCATTGCATACAACATGTTAAATGCAGGCCTGCCACCAGCCACACAGACTGTTCTGTTTGTCAGTGTGCTTGTGATGGTGTCAGTTGTGCCTTGTTATGCAACAGTTATATCTCATTGTGTCAACTGAGGTCCTTACCCCCTAGGGATTGTGTACAATGTGTAGATAGAGGCTGCTGAACTATACATCTGCATTACTTACTGTTGATTGTTTGGTATCCTTTGGCCCAGTCTGTCTTTACTATTGTGCTACTTGATGGCCTTGGCCTGGACAGCAACATTTGTTAACTTTTCCTGACTACTGTATTAGTATAAGGGTCTATATTAGAACACCGAAGTTTCAAAACTTTGAGTGTTCTAATATCGAACACTAGTCATCGAAAATTTAAAACATCGAACATACAGAACAGCAAATTTTTCCCTAGGAAAAAAATTGCTGTTCCAAAACACATGCACACAACACAAGCACACCAAACAAACAGCAATCCACACACATTCACCTAAACTGTTACACCTAACCCTACACTAAACTATACATACACCACTAACTATCCACTTACCTTAACCCAAACCCTAACCATAAGATCCGTCAGTATCGCAGTCACCTCACCCGCGCCCTAACCCTAACTCACCTACCCTGCCCTAACTCTCATGTCTACACAATTGCAGACTTATCTAACTCGTGCCCTAACCCTAACTCACCTAACCCGCCCTAACCCTCACGTCCGCACAATCGCACACTTACCTGAACCCGACCTGTAACTTTCCACCACAGCGCTGAAAATACCAAAGCAACAGTAATGGACAACCAAATTCTTTCCCTAGAAAAAAATTTGGTTTTCTGTTTCTTCGACATTTTCAACGGGTCGATATTAGAACACTCGAAATTTTGAAACTTCAGTGTTCTAATATAGACCATTAGTGTAACTGTTTCACAGTTGCATTACTTAGTTTCTGTGGATGTCCGTGCCTAAACAGCTGTACCACATGGCATATACAACTGTAATAGTACACAAATAAAGCTTTCCCATTTATGCAAACCTGCATGTGGTGTTATATCCTTTGATTTCTCTGTGGGTATATGTTGCAAGCAATGACTGTCATTTGTGTGGGTGGCTCATACAGTCTCCAGTTGGTAAGGTGCTAACTGTAGGAATAGTGGCTGTTCTGTATTGTGTGCACCTACTACATACGTATCTTACTATACATATCTCTGCGTGTGTATGTGTAGTTACATATATATCTACATGTATGTGTGTATATATATGTATATGTATATCTGTATCTGCATGTATGTGTCTGTGTACATGTATCCTCGGGATGCCTATGTTGTGTCAGGTCCTAGTTATGGGATCTGCAACATCTACATATATAGGATATGTTTTATCTATTTAGATATTAATATATATATATATATATATATATATATATATATATATATATATATATATATATATATATATATATATATATAAAAACACACACATACATATACATGTTGAAATACATTTCCTGTACTGCTGAATGACTTAGCTGGATGATATGTTTGTGAAAACATCAGGGTTATGTATATCTGACATGGCTTAGTGGTAAATCGCTATGGTGTGCAATGTCCTGGGTTCGAGCCGTGCAAAGGCTGTTTATTTTGTTGATGGACAGAACAAGGGCCGCTGGATACAGAGTGATTAAGGCACTTTGAGCAGTTGTAAGCAGGTTTGCGTGGGTTTGTGCGGAGGTAAGCACTGCTAACTTCCCGTTACAGTTTCTTATATTCACCTACTAAATTGCTTAACCAGTGTAGGCATTGCTTACCCCCATGCAAACAGGCTGAAACTCACTTACTACTGCTTAAAAGTGCTTATTCCCGCTTACCCTCGCACTAATTTCATTAAAAGAAAAGAAAAAAGGGTTGATAGGAAAGTGGTGAAAAAGGGGCACAAAGAGGGTAAGACAGTAGGGGAAATAACCAGGGATGTGCAGAAAGGGTTTGTGGAAGGTCCATAGCTGTCCATTTCTACTACAGCAACTGCTGTGTATGCACTGAATTTGGAGGTAGATTTGGACACTCAACCCCCTGAGAGTGGCGTGAGGACAACAATAATAAGTTGTGATACCAAATAGACCAGACTACATGTGTCCAGTGGACATGTGTGCGAAATGGACAGCTATGTAAGGGAGTGTACTATGTGCATCTGACATAGACAGCCCTGCAGCACCATCCTCAATACTGGGACACCCACAAGGTAAGTGACTCACACATGCCAGTCAAGGGGGTTCACATACCCAACAACAGTCACAGCCAGCAAGACAGGTGTAGACAAACACAAGCAAAGGCTGTGCTATGGACTCTGAATGATGCCTATGGGTAACCTTCCCCCCAGACCTAGACAGACAGACCACAGCATGTCAGGCAGTGGGATGTTAGTTCTGAAGGGTAGGAAGTCAGAAACTAACATGTAGGTAAATCAAAGCTAAGATCTGTAGTACACTGGTATGCCTCTAGTCAGCATGATAGGTTATAATACAGAATAAAATGGAGTACCTGTCATACCAGTACAGTAATAGCAAATGTGTACAAGTTTCAGGTGTGCCCCCCATCCTGCATAGTCATGTAATAACAGTCAGGTGTGCCCCCCCAATCTTGTGTAGACATGTAGAAACAGTCAGGTGTGCTCCCCCATCCTATGTAGAAATGTAGTAATAGTCAGGTGTGCCCCCCCCCATCTTACGTAGAAATATAGTAACAGTTAGGTGTGCCTCCCCAATCCTGTGTAGAAATGTTGAAATAGTCAAGTGTGCCCCCACATTCTAGGTAGTAATATAGTAACAGTCAATGCCAAATGATCAACAGATATCCTGCTGAAACAGTATGCTACCTGTAGGTGTACAACACAAAGCTCTGCACTGCAGTACAAGCTACCTGGACTCAATCTACACATTCAATACAGACAAGCATACTGGGCATGCTCACACACTTAGAGAAATGAAGGCAATGTCAGTCAACAACATACTGAAAGGTCAAACTGGGCATGCTCACACAAACAAATGAAGGCCGTGTCTGCAAACACCAGTGGACCAGACATATCTGGCAGTCACAGAAGTTAGTGCAGACACCCCTCGGTATGCACCATTCATGCTTTGCACATACACTGGATAGGAATACAGGCATATATCTAAGGACAACACACTATAATAAGCCAAAGGTAGACGTACATAGATATGTGGAAGAGGGTGACTGTGACAAGGAGCCATCCAGGCCTGTCCCACCCAGCACACAGCCAAAGGGCCACAACCACACTAGTTTCAAATGTCACTCACTGTAGATACTAGCCACTGGTATCTTTCAGCATTACATACTATGTGGTGCAAGTGCTAGCTGTGCAACATGACTGTACAAAGTCATCTAGCAGCTGTATACACGTACCTGTGAAATATGACCCTGTGTGTGCCCGCATGTGGTGTGTCAACCTCTAGATGAATGGGTTATGGCCCATGCACACACACACTGCCCTCCCCATAGCCCTACTATGACAAGCCTGCTGAGGTCATCCACTGTGAAATACACCTTTGGGAGATTTGTAGCCCAGTAATCTCTGTGGCATGTTCTATAACTGCGTACTGCTGTAGTGTGATAAACTAGTTAGGTAGGAGTTCCAATCCCAGACATGGCAAGTGTGTGTGTGTGTGTGTGTGTGTGTGTGTGTGTGTGTGTGTGTGTGTGTGTGTGTGTGTGTGTGTCTGTCTGTGTAGAGAGCAATGCATTTTAGAGTAGTCACACTCCCTACAATTCAAATGCTCTACTTTGGTAAGGCTGCTGATGTCATTCACCTAAAAATACACCACTGGGAAGGTCGTAGCCCAGTAATCTCCTTAGCATGTTCCATAACTGTGTACAGCTGTAGTGTGATAAAATAGTTAGATAGGAGTTCTAATCCCACACTTGGCAAATGTGTGTGTGTGTGTGTGTGTGTGTGTGTGTGTGTGTGTGTGTGTGTGTGTGTGTGTGTGTGTGTGTGTGTGTGTGTGTGTGTGTGTGTGTGTGTGTCTGTGTTTGTCAATCGTATTTTGTGTGGAGGTGGTTGTGAGTGTGTAACAACTGGACTCAATATGGAGCGGGTTTTGCAAACTTTTTATATGGTGGGCCAAGTATATTACAGTGTCCACCACACAGGGATAACAGATGTGAAATAGCTGAGAGGCTGGGGTGCAAATCCATACCCCTAAATGTGACATCAATTCCAGCTGAACAACGTTAGCAACCCTTGTATTACCCAGGGAACACTCTCAACCCATGTCTCATACACACACTTGCCTAGGCAACAGCTTCTATGTTGGCAGTACCCTGCATATTGTCCACTGATAGGAACTATGGTGTAATTGCAGTGGGCTACAGAGGGCATGGCACCCTGTCCATCCATCCAGTAGCCATGTACATGCCAGCAGTACACCTAACCTATGTTCCCCACTGGACACCTGCAACACCTGTGGTTCCATCAAATGTGACCCACAAAGGACATACCATACCTGAAACACAAACCTTGTATGAACAGATGCCACTGAACCAGGGAGTACCATTATCATGCTATCAATGTAGGTGCAGTGTCAACCTGCTGTCCATTAACAGTTCCCGCCACATGAGGCCAGGGCTGGCACATCTGATGATAACACTCTGTGTACACAACATGGGCCAGACACCCAGGTACAGTTCCACATGTCACTGTACATACATGTGGGAGGTGTGCACATCCCAGACACTGTCCATATCATGGACTAAGGAGCACATACATGGCAAGCAATGCACAGCATTGGCCACATGCAATAATCACCCAGATGACTGGATGGTGAATACAATACCCACCTGTGTAGGAAACTCCAGACACTATATCCCTGTGCCTTGTTGCAGACCATTGTCATGTGCCCTGATGCCAAGGTATACCCATCACCTAGCCTTGTATAGCTGTCTGGCACCATTGACCACAACACACCCATGAAGCAGTGCACCGATACATGTCAGTACTGGCACCCGTATCTGTGAGTGTGTTGTACGATGCATATGACCACATTCACAATCACCACAACCCCCATAGGCATACTGAAGCATGCTGTCTGATGTCAGACACCTTCACATACCCTTTGCACATATAACCTCCGTATGACCCCTGTGTTGCATGTGATACCTGCACAGTACTGTGTTGTGGCAATCCCACTAGAGATGAGTTGTATTCCTGGCCCTGCCAAGTGTGTCAATGTTTGTGCATTCCTGTGAGAGTGTGGCTGTGTTGACGCTGACACCTTTTCATGCAGACAGGTACGTGTACTACACCTCCCCCATAGCTACCATATCCCTGTTGCAGATGTCACTCACCATCATATGTACATTCTGAGGGATCGCCAACATGTAACCTATGTGGCGCATCCACTAACTGCATGGACATGTGATAGCACTACATAGTCGTCAGGCGTTTGATACCCTGTACTGATAGGTATGTGACACAAACGTGCTTAAGTTTTACTCTCCCACCCCTCCCTGGATTTTCTGTGCCTCTGTCTGCCTCTCTCACTCCCTCTCTGGTGGATGTGGAGACTTACACCTGCATTGCATAGGCAGCAGCATGTGTATTTTAAGTGATGCTCAGGATCAGCTGATGGCCTCTGCACGAATTGCAGCCCTCCTCTAGATGATTGCATGTGGAACAGCTGTGGTAACATTCCCATAGTCAATTGCATGGAAACACACACCAATATCTAGGAACATCTTGTTGGTGTTTGGCCTTTCATTCACTGTGAGCAGGAACTGGAGCTGTTTTTTGGCAAACAGCATATCAGATGGATTGGGGATTTACCTCTAACAACATACACTGTGGAAACAGGCCAAGATACAGGAGGGGGATGTGCCTGGCCTAACTACAGACTGTAAGTGCTGCTATACTGCATTTGGAGTAATGTTGGTTTAAAAGGGTGTGTTTGGATATGGTTGTTCTACATGTTTTCATGTTATGTCAGTGCTATGTTTATGAGGGAACACCCATCTGTAGGGTTATCTGCAGAATGGCCAGTGTGTGGTGCATTTTGTTTCAGGTGTTACCCACAGAGTAACTATCTGAGAACTGCAGAAGGTAGTGTGAGGATTGCAGTCTGTAGATGATGACAGCCATGAGAGTTACTGACTTCATATCCCTCATAGGATATATATTGCAACAAACCCAGTTACAACAGTAAATGTATGAGTTTATCACAGCAACATGTCAATATTGGCCCTGTGTATGTGCCTCCAGCCACAACCCTGTCAA
>NC_056728.1:518589461-518599461 GCF_019279795.1 Protopterus annectens | reverse complement strand
TAGGTGTCATTATATACCAGTTGGGGTGGATATGTTGATTATTGTTGGAGATATGGTGGGGGTAGAGAAAGATGTCAATTAACAACTAGTATATTCCTGTAGTCCACATTACTCTCCGAGTTAGTGCTGTTATCTGTACCTTACAAGTCTTACTACGCTACCCTATAGCCTTAGTTTGGACAGTGATATGGCTGTTGTCATGGTTATACATGAACTGGTTTTACCTGCAGTATACACTTCTTACCTGGTATACTTGTGGAGGGAATGTTTGTTAACACTAACTGTTTCTACACATACTCCCAGATTCCAGGTTGATGTTGTTCCCATAGCTATCCAACTCTTTCTGCCCAGACTCTGGCCATGTGTTGACCACATGCAGGTGTACTGGGACATATCTAGAATATTGCCCTCTTCAACCTTTAGTGACCTGACACACACATATACATGCTTTCCTACATAGTTATATTATGTAGCACAGTGTGGGTGACAGTGATCAGTGATACGTTATTATTCAGAGAAACTGCAACACTCACAATTCCCTATAATACCAGAGTGAATAGCACCAGTACAGGTTATTATGGACTTTATTTCTCAGCACAGTGTTCGTATCCGACGTACCTGTGGGAGCAATGTTTGTTAGCACTACCTGACTGTTGTCACATAAACTTCCAGATTACACATTAGTATTATGCACATACATCTCATTCTGTTACTGTACACACTCTGGTCACAGCTTGACAACATGGGGATGTAGATAGGACATACTTGGCTTATTACTCTTCTAACACTTTTGGGGGTTGCTACAGTGACAGGTTTGTTCTCATAGATGTTTGACAATCACTTGTATTCCATGTTTGCTAGCTAAACATCTGGGATAGTCCCACAGACTTACCAGGGAGACAGGCAGCAGTTATGGGCCCATATACTGGACATTCTGGCCTCATCTGTACAGTTGTGGGGTATGATTCTGTATGCAGCCTACTTCCACTCCTATGATTCAGACCATGGCTGTGTCTGCTACAACTTAAACCCACTGTCCATCACAGCTGTGTCTGCTATATAGATATTGCTGTATATCTCCTATCTACTTTCTGTCTTATTAATCCCCTGTGCTTTTGTATTCTGACCTTGTAGTACCACACTCTTATACAGATTTCCTAGACAGTTATATGTTGTAGGACAGCGTGGGTGACAGTGATGTGTAATACCTCATTATTCAGAGCAACTGCATCAGTCACACTGCCATACAATACCAATGTAAACAGCACCAGTTCTGGGTATTATTCTTGTATTTCTGGGCACAGTGTTGGTATCTGATAGACCTGTGGGAGAAATCTGAATGTTCCCACACACACTACCTGAATGTTCCCACATACAGTACCAGATTACACATTACTATTATTTACATACATCTCACTCTGTTACTGTACACACTCTGACCACAGCTTGACAAGTTGGGGTGTAGATGGGACATACATGGCTTCTTAGTCTGATAAGGTATTGGGAAGTTGCTAGTGTGCCAGCTTTGTTCTCATAGATGTGTCAATCAGTTGTATTTCCTGTTTGCTGCCTATATGTCTGGGATCATCCCACTGATTCCCCAGGGGGACAGGTTGATAGGCAACAAATATGGGCCACTTTACTGGATATTCTGGACATATCTGTACAGTTGTGGGGTATGATTCTGTATGCATAGTACTATCACTGGCCAGATTTGACCCATGGCTGTGTGTGTGTTAAAAATAACAACAGTTTACATCTCAGTTGCATGTGCTATTCGGGTTTTGTTGTCTGCATTTTCCCTTTTTACTGTCTATGTGTCTCTCAGTTGTACTAAATGGCCTCTGGGGATTACACCTGTCATATACAGGTATTCCTACACATTCAATTTATGGTGAATGGTGTGGGTAACAGTGCTTAATACAACAGTGCTATTACATGATTGCAAATCTACATTACCATATGATACCAGAGTATACACATGCAGTCCAACAGTTAGACCTTTTGTTGTCAGGCTATTATACTTTTATTGACATAGAAATAATATGAGACTCTTCCTGCCCTATTCTGTAGTGTGTGCAGTACTTGCATTGAACAATACAGGTTTTATACAGGCAATTAATTTACTACTAATTTTAGTTTTATTTCCTATGACAATAAATGCATGAGTATTACTTACCTGCGTTGTGTCACAACCTCACCAGGTGACTGATGTAGGCCTCCTGGTTCGCGGCCCGCTCCATTGCAGCTGTTGGGGACATAAGAGGAATATTTAGCCATACCTATCCATGATATACCTGAGCTGGCAATTATTACACACGTAGTGGAGTGATACTTACACACAACTGGAATGTCCACTGCCACTCTAGCCTCTTAGATCCACTCCTCCAAGAGGACCCCCTTATGCCGCTTTAGGTCGGCATAGTGATGCCTGACCTGCTCACCAGTTCGGGGTATGCCAGTGGCACTGGTGAGGTCATGGCCGAGTGGGTCCCAGGCCTCCTCCTAATATTGGGAGCCCTGGTACTGGCCCTGCAGCAGTCTCTGATCATGATCTTTGACAAGGAGTCCTGCCATGACTTTGGACTCCTGGATGCACCAGCGCTGTGACGAAGGCACACACCTTCTCCCCTTACTGCCATTGTGCCTGCCTCTTGGGTTTAAGTAGGGCCGGTTTCCCACACTTTTCCATGATTGGCCGGTTTTGAAATGGCTAGGCTATGGGCAAACCTGCTTACCTAGGGTTGGCATTGTTTAAAGGGGTATAACACTGGGCACATTGAGTTAGCTGGCCTACACATTGCTTACACCTCCTAGCCTGGTCTGTGCAATGCTTCACATTGCTTACATTAGACCTTGCATTATAATTCCTTTTTGGGATTGAGTTATTTATTCATTAAACTTATATGTATGCCTGGTATCCATGATTCATGTGTACGTACACCGTATGGGGTCCTTGTGTTTTACTGGGGACTTCAACACTCTGTTACAATTACACCTGTCTTCTGGCATTACTGCTGTACTCCGGTTCACATATTTATGTTATGTAATTGGTTAAGTCACATATGTCTGGATACTGATTGCTTTCATAGGTTTAGTTTGGTTTTACTATGGTGAAGACTTGTTTGCGGATACTTCTGTACTTCTGTGTTGGCTTGGTGGTTAACTACTGTGATTATGGTGTATAGGGTGGTGGGTTCACGACCTGCATGGCTGTTTATTTTGTTGCTGGGCAGAACAAGAGCCGTTGGATACAGAGTGGTTAAAGTACTTTTGAGTAGTTGTAAGCGGGTTTGCACGGGTTTGTGCGAGAGTAAGCAATGCTAACCGGTTGCGTATGTTTACAGAGAGTTAGCTTCAGGATTGCCTAACCTGTGTGTACATTGCTTACCCCCATGCAAAAGGGCTTAAACCCGCTTACTGCTGCTTAAATATGCTTACTACTGCTTATTGGTGCTTAAACCTGCTTACTAGTGCTTAATTCATTATGACACTGACACCTCACATGTGCATTTACTGCATTACTCCAGTTCACAAATGTATGTTATTTAGTGGGTTATGAAGCATAAATATTAGTCATAATGTGCTTTGCCATGGAAAATGGAATGTGCTGCAGTGGGACTCAAACCGGGAATGCCTGCTCATAAGGCGAATTCTCTGCCCACTACACTATTGCTGTGTTGCTTCATTTGCATACATCTTCCTTGTTATCCTCTTCAGCCATTTAAGCTGCATTAACCATAGCTAAGCGATGGGCACACCCGCACACCTACAGTTAGCTTTAATCAGATTTTAAAATAAAAAAGTTAAGGGTTTGTACATTTTATTTCTGATTACTTGCTGTTGTACACGAGGGGGGATGTTGGTGGGGATATGCGGACACCTATGAGCTGTCTTGCTCATTTCTTACCCCTTTCTGCTGTTCTTCATTGCGGGGGCATGTATATTCTCAGAGCTGTGCTCTCAGACACCTTCCTGCACTCTTACACTCTCCGTGTAAGATTAGGAGCTCAGGCAGCGCGCCTCATTACTATGCATAGCCCGCTGCCGTTATGCTCCTAAATGGCCGCCTCCATGCAGGACTAAGTTAGTCCTGCATGGAGGAATAATAAATCCGGGGGAATATCCGAATAAAAACTTGTGTCTCAGAGTTTAATTGTACAAAGAATCAGTAAGTAATTTTATGTTTTAAAACATTTGTTCTATATGCTTTATATATGTTAATTTGAATCACTATAGTGTGATTTATATTTACAGGGGAGCCATTTTAGGGGCTTTGCCCTCACATATACACTTTTCTTATATTTTCTCTTTGTGGTTCTATAACAGTGGGAAAATGTTAAATAGCCACTACGCTGCACAGCGGTAATGCACACTATGCCTTGTGCTTTTGACCAACCAAGTTGAAGAAATTATAAAAAAATTGATAATGTATTCATTTGAGCATAGGGCAGCTATTCTGTGCATATACGGCATTAGCCATTTAAAACTTATTATTGTTGCTGTTTCTTTCAAATTCTAGTAAAATAACATTTCATATTATACATATTTACTGAATAAAACATAGCATTTATTGTACCCTTATTAGAGTCTAGGTAATTTTGGAAGAATGATGTTAACATAACTTTTAAGTGTTGTCAGCTGTTGAAACCTCACCCAGATCAGTGCTGACTGAGAGGCAAAGGGTTGGGATTTATTTGATGTCAGACTGTATGTCTTTTTTTCAGATGAGGAAGAAGTAGCAGTTATTAAATATACCTTTTTGAAAGAGCTTGACATTGGATGAATAGCCAATCAATGGCCAACACTGCCAATAGGCATTTGACCAGGGGCATTGCTGTATTTGGTGTTCATTTCTGAAATGTATTTATAGCAAAAATTTGTGCTGCTGTCACTGCATTACTGGTGCACACTGTTACCAAGCACTGTAGTTTAGATCGCCACCCTAGAAATCAAACTTCCTTTTAGATTCAGTACCTCAGGATTTGGCCTTTTGAGCTTTTCCTTCTTTATTCCCATCTGACAACAGCTACCCCTACCAAGGCATGTCTTATGTAGATGCTGCCTGGGATTCTTTCTAGCTAATGTAACACATAGGTATTTTTCATATCTGTTGCCCCTTTTTAGTCAATATTTGTTTACCCTGTCTCCCTTCCCCCTCGTATGTAATTGGGCCTTCATCAACTTTTAATTTATCCCAACTGCTATAACTTTATAATTCTCTATCTTTTTATTGTGTAATTTTTGTTCTTGTAGGTACAAATTTGCCCATATTCCATGGAGGTCAAACTTGGGATTATAGAGTCAGGGTTCCACCATGATACCTCAAAGTCTGATTGATCAGAAATCTCTGGAGCGATCTTGACTGACTTAAGCACATATATGTCATTCAATCAAATGGCAGACATTGAAAATCTTTTTTTCCCCCAGGGGGACACTCTCCCCTGCTTCCCCAACACATCCAAACATATATATGCCAACTCTATCATCACACTACATTGATGAAAGCAGAGATTCCCCAAAACAGCATACAGCAATATTGAGCAGTTCTTGTTTTCAGTGTAATACAAGCAGTCAAGTCATTTCTGCGGAACCGCAGTTTGAGGAGACATCGGACATCCAGAGCTAGTGCTACCCTGCTGTTTTGGAACAGTAACATCATACTATGTATACACCTTGGACTGAGAAGCTGGAGATCTTTGAAAAACTGCCTCACCATACTTTCAGGAAAAATATTCCAGCCGTTTTCCAATGCAGAGCCTTCTCCCCCCAAGATCGTCTAATAAGGAAAATAATCATACATGTATTACTTCAACAAGTTGTGTTCAGGCTGCTTATTTATTTAACTTTTTAAATGTGATGGTGACAATGTTCAATCCCAGCCCAGCCTAAAATTGTACAGATAACACTTACAAAACAGTTATTCTGATTTAGAATATTAATACAAAAGTAGTTAAGAGATAGAAGCAAAACGTAAGACAAATACTGAACGCAAGCATGCTACAAATCAAGAAAAAAAAATATTGCGGTAGTAAAAGGGATAATAAGTACATATGCTGGACATGTTATATACCATAATCATGTTGTCATACGTGGAGCCTGTTAATTATGCTCCAAAAGTGGTAAAAACGTTAGGCCAGTTATGCACCTCTCTGCTGTGAAACTCAGTCATAACAGCTTTCAAAAGTGAAAAACAACTTTGATTATCCACCTTTCATAACTGCTATGATCAGGTATCTTACTGCAACACACACACACACACACACACACACACACACACACACACACACACACACACACACACACACACACACAGTATCTTCCACAGAATAGCATTAGCAGTAGTTTCACACCTTTTAAAAGCTGTAATACATTTTGCACTGTCACAAATTTTAAGTTTGACAGGGTGAAGCATCTAACAGCTCTTAAAGTTGTTTGTAGGGGTGCAGGCAGGAATTTTAATACTGTGCATAATCCTCCAGATTATAACCCCCCAAAGTGTAGCTTATGCATGTAGTGCATTTTTCTGTAGAGCAAACCTTTTTTTACTGGGAAAAAAGTTCTAGAAAATGCCTGTTTGACCAAAAAACAATAAAATAGCAACATTTTAAATATAGCAGTGCACTTTATACTTTAAAATGAGAAGTGTATGCTATTAAAAGGCAGAAAAAGATATAAGACATAGTATTAGTAGAAAGGAAGAAAGAAGGTAACTAGGATACAGAATGTAATAGTTAAGCAAGAAAGAGATGAGGTTAGAATGACATAGTATGTAATTGCTATGAAGGAGGGAGTTAAAGGCCAGCCATGAAAGAAAAATGATGAGTCCTTTAGTACTGCATGAAACAGCTTGTATTAGGAAACACAGAAAGGAGTTGAAACATGGGTAGGCATGACAGAAAAAGAACAGAGAAGGAAACTACTAGCCAAGGTTGCCGGGTGGTCGGAATGAGGAAAAAAGAAGCAATTAGCTGAAAGATAACACTGGAGGGGAGCAGGACACATGGACAACTAGTATTGCAGTCAGTAGTCATAAAGCAGAAGCGCTGTTTTTGATAGAGAACAAGTTTGTTTCTAAACATTTGCAAATTCTTGGGTGTGGGATGGGACTATAGCTCCGCACATTAAGAGCAGTGGAGTAGATAGGAAAGCAAGAGCTGGGTGGAGGGTATTATGACTCGCAATCTGTTTGCCCCCTTTACAAAACCCACTGCTGAACCATTTCACATCGACTGAACAAGCTGACAGATGCTTATACTTTCTTAATTACTATGGGATTTACCTTCATTATGCACTTCCTCCAGCCCCCTTTTTATGGACAGTTATTTTACAACCAGAGTAGAGGAACTGACGCTGATTGTAAACTCTGCTACCATGTGGCCTAACACTGCTTTTAGTTACTTCATTTCCTGGCAATTTATCTACAATTACTGCTGCTCTTAGTCTTAAAACTGTTAACAGTGAGTCGGTATGTGATAGTACATCAAGGTTTTAGACCTAAGGCGCCTTCATATTTAGACATGATTCAGTGGATACTGGATTGAGATCTGAAGTCTGAGGCTCTTTTATGTTCATGCATGAGCCACATCTGGCTGTAATGACCACATTTTGGGTATCTGAAATGATATTGTTAAAGCAGATAAGAAACTTTTCACTGATAAAATATGGTCAGTGTCTCAGCAGGTAGCACTCATGCCTTTGATGGTAGAAAATTAGAAGGCTGTGGGTTCTATTCCCACTCCAGATAACCGGATTAATTTTCAAATTATTAATACTGCAGTGCAGCATAAGAGGGGTTGCTGCTCTCCTGAGTGTACTGTCTTTGGGATGAGAAGCTAAATTGAGGTCTCATATGCTTGAGTTGATTTTAACTCAATTGAATGTAAATGATCCCATGGCACCTGTCTAATAAAATAGGGGAAGTTCCCTATTGTCCTGGTCAAATGTTCCCTTGTAGTATAAATACATCCTTGAATCTCTTCTAAAAAGAGATCATTAGCCTGATGGGAGTAACATAGGTACCAAAGGATAAAGAAATAAAATAGTCAAATAAGAGGATGGGAGTTTTTGTATGGTTGGCAGAGTTTAATGCTTCAGCTTTTTTATTGCGTGACTGTTGGTATTCAATTATTTGATATATTTGACTGATAAGAGGCTTGCCTTTTTTATTCCCAGTTTTAGTTCATGGTGCCTCTATTTACACATTGCTTGGGATACTCATAGGGTGATCCTCCTGAAGCTGTTCTGGACAAATTTTTCATTGCAAATTCCTATTACAAATTTGGTTCCTCCTTGCTAATTTACAGCATTTCTACCTAGCAGTTTTTGTCCCTGATGCAACATATTATTCATTTACACAAGGACAAATAACATAACAACCTTGGTCTGTACCTAACATTGCTGCAGTTTTAAACTTTAACTTTTTCATCTTCATGTTGTTTGTTGTACATTTAGGAACAATTGCTAGAAACTTCCTTCACTTTCGTGGGAACATGCAGTAAGACATTTTGTAAAACAATTTATCTTGGCTATTTGACTATTTTTTTTCCTGTTGCTGCTTCTCCATCCAGGGGTTACTCCATAGGACCTCATCCTACTTTTTGGATCTACTACATGTGACACCCCTAAAGTAAGAAAAAGAAGTCAGAAAGTCACTGTAACATGTGATCTAGCAGTTCATTGAGATTCCGTACCACCCCTTTTTCCTTGCTCTCCTGGTAGGGATATACTGTGTGTACCTAAATCTGTCTTGCACCCTAATTTGTGCAAATGTAGATATCTGATTCTTGCAAGGATACATGTTTTAGTTGGGTTGGAAGAAAAGGTAGGAGTATATGACTCTACCATTTTCTTTCCACAGCTGACACTCAGACGTGTTGGGGTTTGGGGGGATATTGCTGAAATGCTGGAAATCTGGTGCCATTATGCTCTGGTCAGGATACTGCTGTATTGTTTTTTATCTTTATTGCAGGAAGCAGTGTCCGAGGTAAGTCGTTACAGTGTGCTCCTCATACAGCTTCTGTTTTGCTCTAACTGTAGTGGCAGAGACACATGCAGACCCCCATCTCTCTGATGTTCATTAAGGTTTTAGTCAGCTGATCCACTATGGTCTCTTGTCTGTTGTTAAGTATGATATTTATTTTATTTGACATTTGTTAACCGGGTTGGTCCAACTGAGCTGGAAGCCCATTTTCACTGGAGACCCAAAGAGAAAAGCTCCACAAAAATTACATAAAATATTTATATAAAAAGAAATTTTAAGTTACACAGTATAGTAAACGTATATAGTAATGCATAGAATATGCATAAAAAATTAAGCAAAAATACAGTTACAATCAATAAATCAGAGTGAGATCAATTAAGAAGGGGATCTGGCAGCTACAATATGTATTTTTAGATCAGGTATGGAATGTAAGAAAAAGAAAATAAGAGGCGGAAAAGAGTTGATACTAGGGAAATGTGGCTGAGAGGGGATTCTGAAGAGAAGTAGCTATAAGGTTATAAGAGTGAGAGAGGTGTGGACAAAAGAAGAGATAAAAGGTTGGTGAGAATGGGGGGTTCATGTAGGGTCTTGGCAATGGCATGTCCCTGAGCTTAAAAAGTAATGTTTTAGCTGTTTTTTGAATTGATTTGTATTTGTGATGTTTGTAATAGTGTAGGGAAGTTTGTTCCAGGCTGAAGACACAGTGTAACTGTAAAGAAGCTTACCGATGTTTTTGTTAGGTTTATGTATGTCAAGAAGTTGTTGGTAAGAGCTTCTAAGAGGTCTAGTGGGGGTGTAGAAGGACATGAAGGAGGAGAGGGAGGAGCAGGCAGTAGGTTTGTGAAGAACAGTGTGAGATCTGTAGCTGTGAGATAAGTAGTTGATGGTGGAACTCTTGCCATTGCAGTTTTTTTAATGCGACACAATGGTGCGATATATAAGGTTGGTTCGTTGGAAATCTGGCAATTTTATTATATGTTTGTTCAAGCTGGGAGAGTAATGTGGACTGTAGGTTTG
>NC_056728.1:518541961-518586961 GCF_019279795.1 Protopterus annectens | reverse complement strand
GTGAAAAATGAAATGCTGTTTTTTATGATTTTTTTTTCACTTGGGGTTACCTGCCAATAACCACAAGAAAGCATCTTTGCTGCAGGAGACTTGTAAAGTTTTCCTTTTGAGATGTTATGCATTTGATTATATTCTACATTAACAGCAATCTAAATAACAAAAGGTCAGTTTCACTGCAGCCTATATGATGAGCCATTCATGTTGACGTAGATCCAGGTAAGCAACGTTTCATTTTTGTAGATGGGGAAGTATATTGACCCCTAATCAGGATTAGTGACAGTAAAGCTCATTTGCAATGTAGCTTTATTGGTGGTCACCTTCAAATTCTGCAGAAAACAGTTTTCTCTAGCACGTATAGTAGTTTCCATGGATTTTTCCTGCTGCTTCTTGCCCATCAAGCAGTGTATTGAAACAAGTACTGGTAGAGTGTAATTGTCTTCCCTTTTCACCATTCAGCTAAGTAAAACAACTGTGAAAAATCACTGAAGGTATAAAATGCATAGTGATATGGAATGAAGGGCATTGTGAACAGTACCAACAGGCATATTACTGCATCCACTGTTTCATACCCCCACCAAACAGCAGTATGGTAATACAGAGGAGAAAGGAATTCCACTTATCACTCCTGTGGTAGTGTGCCAGAAGGGTCAAAGAGTAGCTGTGCTCGCAGACAAAAGTCTGAGATGGTACAGAATGCAGAAATTCAACAGACAATTGAATGAGAGGAAGGGAAGTCTGAAGTGAGACTGAACTGTCCTGATACCCCAAAGAAATGAAAGAAAGAGTCAGTCTAATTTTGTAAGGTAATTATTTGCATTACATTAGCAGCCTAAAGGATGTAATTAAAGAAACATGCAGGTGATTCTGCAAGCAGAAATTTGTTATATCAACATAAATTATATAGACAGCTGTAGTAAGTTTTGCATTAATATGTTAGACATATTTAGCAACAGCTCTCATGACAGAATAAAAACATTCTCTAGACGGTACTATACTCAGAAAGGTATAAATACATTTACATCCTTTATGAAAACTAATTTGAGAAATGTTTTTGTCTGACATAGTCATTTAAAAATCTTTCTCAAGCGCTAATCTAAATAAAGGAATTTGAAGTTACCTCCTCAAGGTATGAATCCAAATCTGATTCTGATTTTTTGACCAGTCATATTGTTTGTGAAGTAGTTGTTGAAAATATCTGAAATTGTTACTAAGATGACTGGACTTTTGTTCTGACTCTTAGTTTTTTCTAAAAAAAAAAAACTGATCAGAGTTCCAAAATATTTCTTCATCAATTGTAACCTTCAGTAAATTTATACAGTATTGCACAACATACAGCTGACTTCTGTCCATACAATAATTAAAATGTGTGACGTCGGTGACTCTTGTTCTTAGAAATTCATTAGCATTTTTTAACAACGGAAAGAACATTTAAAAGATTCTCCAGCATACGTGATACTTAGTTGTTTTGAAATATTATCTCAGAAGAAAAAATGCAGTATAGATGTCAGTTATTATAGGCTGATAGGCACTCATTTATTTTATGAATTTTAAAATAATTTGTATTCCAGCTTGAGGATAGGAGCTTTATGGCAGGACCTAGGAACAGTGCTGCTATTATAGTATTCCAAGAACTATGTTACTAAGTTGTCCCAACAAACTGTGGACATTTTGCAGCAAATGCACAAATTAGAAGTACACAACCCCCCCCCCCCCCCATTTGTGCACTGCTGCTGTGGGCTATGACCACCTAGATACGTTTCACATTATTTGGTTGAACAGCAGAATTATGATCATAGCTTCCTGGATTCTGCCCCCTTCACTGTCAGAAGAATATGCCTTGCAATGTTATCTTACAGTATATTTTGTTTTTCTTTTTTTCTAATTACTGCATGCTCTTAAAATAAGCCAACCTCATTATATCAGTTTTATGGCAGCTGTGGCAAAAAGGATCCTGTTCTCAAAGGATGAATAACAACATTTATATTTCACCAGTTCTGTGTAATCACCCTTACACACTTCATTAATTAGCCAGCCACAAGTTTTTTATTGTTGAATAATAAAAACACTTTACCTAAAATTACTTAAAGCACCATGATAATTAAATATACAAAATTCAAACACACTTGAATTGGGAAGTTCAATAAATACAGCTGAACAGACACTTCAGAGAAAGCTTCATAAAAATACTATGTACCATCTAGCTGGTCCTGTACCTATATAAGTGAAAGAGGACTGGAATGTCTCATTTCTTACTTGTAAATGTACTCGGTACTTAGAGCCAAAAGTATACCAATCTGAGCTAGCTATGTCTTTGGGAAGTAGACTTTTTCTCTCTTTCAAGCATGACTTCTTTGAAAGATCACTCTGAGCTCTTAGTCTTATTCATAGTTATTCATCTCACACATGCATATAAGAAACTGACATTAATTGATGCAAACTTCTTAGTACCAAGAGCTACAGGATTTGCTGATAATACCAATCTTGGTATGAAACAACAGTGATATATGTGAATCCTCTGACAGGTTCCTTGTTTCCTTTTGTTACAGCTCCCTAATTCTGTCTATAGTTGGAAAATCCTACCCCATTTGTGACAATACTGGTTCTCTGCAAGAAAGTAACAGCTTCTTACGTGTGTGTGACTGTGTGTGTGTGTGTGTGTGTGTGTGTGTGTGTGTGTGTGTGTTTGTGTGTTAAAATGTCATTCTCATATTTTTTGACATATCATACTAGATCACGATCTGAGTAACAATTTATTAATATAATTAATTATTTATTGACATTTGATTACCAGGAAAGTCCAATTGGTTAGGAGCCCAATTTCAGCAGATGCCAAGAGAGAAAAGTTCCAATGTATTCTAAAACTTTTTAAGAATAATAATTTTACTGCCTTTGAAAGTAATACAAAAAAACAAATATAGTTTAAATAATTATTGCTAATCTCAAAAAATCCCAGTTTGATCTTTTCCCTGCAGACATCATGCTATAAATCCATTAACTTTTATTGTATTTTATTTTTCTATTCAATAATTACCAATTTATGTTAATTTCTCTCTTTTTGTGTTAAATGCTATGTTCATTAAATAAATACTTAAAATCATGTAAATAACTCTCATATAGATGTTTTTCCCCTGCAATTATAAATCTACCTCATATGTAACTTAACTGTGGAGCTTTTCTCACTGGGCCACCGCTTAAAATGTGTTTACCCAGTCAGGCTTTTCCTGGTCAATAAAGACAAATAAATAAATAGTTATACCAAATTAGACATAATATGAAAACATTGGTTAAGAATAGATGCAAGTTCTATGACAGTGACTTAATAGAGAAATTTTAGCCAGTTTATAGAGAAATTAAAGATAAGTTAGTGTAATACAGACAAGAATTACAAAACAAAGTGTGGGAAAGGCAGGCTTATGGTATATTTAAGCAATAACCAACAAGTGGGTGTGTTATATTGAAGTTTTACCCACGTTTGGCGTGGTTTGTATAATGGCGCCATGGTGTTCCCCTGCATTGTTTCCACACTCTTCCGCATTGTTGATGTACTGTGCATGCGTATGGGACTTATGTTTCCACACCTACACAGTACGCATTGTTGATGTGCTGTGCATGCGTATGGGACTTATGTTTCTACGCCTACACAGTATATCAGTGCTTTGGAAAGCAAACAAGCAACTGAGAACTGAAGATGTGTTTTGCTTATTTATTTATTTAAAACCCCCCTGTAAAATCTGGGCAGTTTAGATGTACGAAAGAGAGAGAGAGAAACAGGGCAAAAATACAAAGAAAATTGGGTATGTTACTTTAGTTTTGCAAAACATAGCAGATTTTCCTTATATTTTTTCTGCCCTCCATACATACCTTTCAACCTTTTAGCTCAAGAAATGTGCAAAGCCTTAAATAAGGGGAACACAGGTCCCTGTTGTAAATGTTGATCTTATAAACTTAGAAAGCTCCTAGAATAACAGGATTTATACTACCGTGCATTGACTGATGGATATTCTGAAGCTGAAATGCATTGTCATTATATAGTGACTCACTTCCTCAGTCTGAAAACCTCAAATTTTATGAGGGATAGCCATAAAATATGATGCAAAATTTTGGACATTGTGAAAATCTGGACACTTGAGTATACTTCCATAGCCTGCACTAACAAAAGAAGTCCATTTGGACTTCAGCAGCCGGACTTTTTTCTAGGGATGTATGCTTGATTTTACAACAGACATGCTGGTTGGGCTGGCCAATCAGTATACATCTTTTTGAATACTAACAAGCTACCATTCTATAATTAGAGAGAAAGCCAACGAAGAGAAATTGATAGGAGGAGGTGAGTGTAGAAGGGAGACTAAGGAGATGTAAAGTATGAAGAGGTATTTGTTCACATTTAGGGATATAGTTTATCCTGGTGTTGAGCAAGAACAGAGCCAGCTTTGGTCTAGGAAGTCTTTCAGAATGGTTTTAAAGGATGGGAGGCAGGGTACTGACCTGGTGCATATAGATAAGGAGTTCCAGGCCTTAGCAACATGGTACAAGTATAGACAATGCCCAGCAGATTTGCTGGGTTTGTGGAAAGACAGGAGTTTGTGGTCACTGGATCATAATGACCGACTGGGAACATAGTTGTGTAGAATGTTATTTAGTCATTACAATTGCATGTGCCTTAGTTCTAAATGGATTCTAACAGTGCGTTCCAAGGTTGTAACTTGTACATATGAAGCTAAGCTTTGCATCATATAGATTTTTTTAAGTGTTTGAATGATCAAGTATTATAATAGCAGAAGTAATGAGCAATAGATGGCATCCTTAAATAAGCCCATTGGTAGGACTGACATTTGACCCTTGGTAATCAATGCATTTTGAGGGGAATGTGGGTTTCTGTGTAATATTGCTGTCATTTTCTTCCGCCAGCAAACAAGTAAAGAATTCACAGAAAAAACTGCTCTTGATGTCTGATATATGCTTATTCCAGGTACTTTAGTCATCAGGTAGACATAATAATTTCGTGATGATAACTAATGGTCGTTTTTATTGGTTTAGTATTGAGTAACCAAGTGCATCCTTCAGGTGGTTATGCTCAGCTGTGGGAGGTAGTTTCCCCACGATATGAATGCAGTAGTCCTACTCTGTGCAGAAGAATGCATTTAGCTTTTCCTTGGGTCTAATTGTTTAGGTTTTGAGAAATAAATTGTTATGTGCTATGATGTCAGCAAATACCCCTTCGCTGTAAATAAACTCAGTCCTAATTTCTGGGCATAGAAGCAGAGTATTAAATACACACATATGGCTGAAACACATGAACATGGGTACATGTACACACACACACACACACACACACACACACACACACACACACACACACACACACATACAACAGAAACATGCAAACAAGGGTGTATTTACACACACACACACACACACACACTCGTATACTATATGCAGAAGCTCTTTGGACTTATTTATTCTCTCTAGCTTCCTAACTGATATGTTTTGCAGTTTAGTTATTTTGTTAGCATTCACCAATCAACACTGAATGAGGCACATCCAGTCTTGTGCACTAGGAGAGGTCCCTAGCAACGTTCATGGGGTTAGGTCTGTCAGATAATACTTAATTTCAGCCAAGACTGATGACATTGTTTATAGCATAGCCTTTCAATGTACTATTGCCCAGATTGAATAGAAATTATCATAGACTTGTATTTCTTCAAAACCTTTTTTTTTTTTTTTTTTAACAGGTATGATTTACATTTTCAGTAGTCTGTTATCACGGTTATTTATGAATCAGAACCAGACACATGCCACATTTCTTTGGTGAGGAGACAGGTGGTGATGTCCAGGTTAAAGCCCAGTAGGTACATGCTACTCTTTATACAAAAAAAGTGTATTGTTTATCATAAGGTTACTCGCTGGTTATTATTCTTTAATTCATTCTATGATGCTACATGCCGTTTAGCTGAATATTATCATAGTAATGTTACATTGTAGGAAGTTAAGGATTTCAATATATCCTATTACCATTTCTGCAAGACAGCTTGTGTGTGTGCATGTGCGTGTGTGTATGTGTATTCATGCTACAGAACTCAGAATGTACTTTACTGAATGCAAGAACCTCAAATTCTCATACCATCATTGATATAATACCACACTGAAAAAGTACACATAGAAATGTGTTTGCATATATGTGTGTGTGTGTGTGTGTGTGTGTGTGTGTGTGTGTGTGTGTGTGTGTGCATGCGTATATGTATATGTATATATATATATATATATATATACATATACATATACATACATACATATATATATATATATATATATATATATATATATATGTGTGTGTGTGTGTGTGTATACGTATATATGTATGTATAAGTACACACAGATATAGATGCACACCAACCATACCTCATTTAGGGAAACAGATTATTTTTCACCCTAAAAATTCCTTGTTCTGCAAAAAAAAGTATATCAGACATTTATTGTTAGGATTTCTAAGCATAAGTCTAGACAAATAATGGATCACATTGTTTTATTAGCAAGACATGTTAAGCAGAAATCAAAACATATTAACCATACATTGATCTACCTGTTTAAAGTTGTGAGCAGGTGTTCCACATTTTGCATGCCTGTACCACATGTTCAAAGGCACTGATTAGGGAAAACAAAAGAGGAAAGAGGCATGACATAGTTCTCAAAACCTTCAATTAATAATCACAGATAAAACTGAAAAGAGCAACTTACATCAAGGATACTGTTGGTTTTATTCATTTAGAAAAATTATAAAGTACGTGGAGTTATATCAACAGAAATTTTATGTCAAGTAATAGATACGTAATTGCATCTGGAATTTTTAATAATAAACCTGTAACTTTGCCTGGAATTTTGGGTAACTGTAACTATCACTGTTTTGAGAAAATGTTATATATTTTATCCGCGGTGGTGCAGCAGTAGCGTTGTTGCCTCACAGCAAGAGGTTCTCCCGTTCGATTCTCGGCTGGAGCGTGGGGAGTGCCTTCTGTGTGGAGTCTGCATGTCCTCCTTGCGGTTGGGTGGGCGTTCGAAAGACATGCGTAAATGGGTGTGGCTTCATTGAAGGTTGAACGTCAAGCTGGCACCTCGGCGTTCGTGAAAATCTATTGCCAATCATTAGCGGACCGGTGTTCTGCTGTGGGGACCCCTAACCGGGAAAAGCCGAAAAGACAAACAATGAGATATAGGATACAGTTTGTGATGCATATCTGGAATAAATACCAAAATCAAGCCATCCTACTTGAAGCTCAAAATTCAACTGTGCAAGTCCCCAAACTATATAAATGATTGCGTGATTCAGAAGAAATGGCAGCAAACTGGAAAAGTCACTGCTACGCATTAAGAGTGTAACTGTAATATGGGGGATGCATTCTCCACAACTCTACTATTTATATATAATAGCTCCAAGATCATTATACCTCAGAGAAAAGGAAACAAGGAATTCTCAGAGATTCAGCAGTGTTTCAAATTAGCACATATATACCCTAATCGCACTTGAATGTCTGTATTTCTGAGGATCAAACTCACAGTCCCCAGAATTAAAATGGGAATTCAAATATCTGGGCAGTTAAGAGAATGAGTTTTGAATGTTTGCATAAAATAATTCCTAATAAATAAACAGAAAATATAAAAATATGTAGTCTGTGTTCGCAGAGATTAAGTCCGATTGTTCCCCCCTGTACAGAAATGTTTCATTTGATACAATAAATTGCTCTTCTAAATTCATGAGATGCCATCCCCCATTCACACTGTTATATTAAAGCAGAAATTTAAATAATAACTGTAAAAATAATTCCTCAGTTCAAAGCAAATATGAGATCCCAAAAGAGTATAAACTGACATGTTTTGTGTCTGTCTCCATGATTTCAGTGACTGCTCTGTAGTGTACCGCTTTGCTGAGCATTTTAAGATACAGCATTCATCATTCTAGTGAAGAAAGGCTTAGCTTTAAAGCACAGATACACTGCATTTTTTAAAAAAACATAAGAACTGTTTAAAAAGGTTTCTCACATTCCAGTGAAAACAGAAAGGTGTCAGACATGTTCTGTCTTACACAGAATTATACATACACTGTCAATAATAGGTTTATTTTACAAAACTGTTGAAGTGTTGTTTTATTGCTTCTTACAACAGAGTTACTACCTGCACTGACATGTTCACTGTGGTTCTGGGGTCCACAGACTGAACGGGTCTGCTGTAGAAACACTCAACTTATCTTTTTAAACAATTATTATTTTGTACAGACTTTTTTAACACCTTTATTAAATTATCATGTAAGACATAGGCAAACAACATTAGCAGAGATTGTACTAATGTATTGCATTCCCTGTGGTAGCATTGTTCCTACCATAATCCAGGAGGGATTCCTGGAAAGTTTCTCTTCAGTGTTAACATGACAGTTTGCGGCACAGATGTCATCTAGATGTCACCTCTGTTTAAACAGAGTAAACTGGAATCAGTATAACTTGACAGTAGTTTGGGCAACATGCAACCTTTTTCTAGCGATTACAGTCTACCTGTTCTAGTCTAGAATTAAGGCACCTGCTAAACTGCTGTTTCTGTACTACGGAGCTGGCAATCCACCATGAACTTTAGTTCTCCATATCAAGAATATAGATAAAACTTAAGTGAATTCTTTCCAGGCATTCCATCCTCTCTCGAAAATTGTTCCCAGAACTCTTTCTACAGTGATCTGCTATGTATCATTTCTTGTATGCAAAAATGAAGTATAATTTTCTTTGGGCAGAGCATGTCACAGTTTGGTTCCTAGTAGGCCATGCTATTTATGTGTGGCCATTTTGTGTGCTCCTGTCCATTTTCTTGAGCTCCCCACTGCCTTGGCCACTAATTATCATACTTTGGTTTTATAGTTAGGGTGAATGATGATATATACTGTTTAGCAGTAGCTAAGACAAGT
The DNA here is from genome assembly GCF_019279795.1 of Protopterus annectens. Classification (NCBI taxonomy): domain Eukaryota; kingdom Metazoa; phylum Chordata; order Ceratodontiformes; family Protopteridae; genus Protopterus; species Protopterus annectens. The sequence continues at coordinate 518,578,020 of NC_056728.1, read as the reverse complement.
GACGCATTGTTTTCCAGGATGTATCAAATCACTAGAAGAAGTTTTTAACTACACTTTTTCTATATAATAAAGTAGTGGTGTTGCTGATAGTGTTTGGTCAGGTGTAAAGTAGGAGGCAGTGCTTTTGTAGTAAATTATTTACTGCAGTTTGGTGTCATAAAAGGCAGATGAGACAGGCTTGTTAGTTCATTACAACTGATGTGTTTAATGGCATGTGAATATAGCTATTTAAAAAGTTTCTGATGTTTTGACCAGTGGGAGATGGTACAGCTGTGTGAAACTGGACACTGCATTCACTATGTGAGCCAGATCTATTGGTATGGAGAGATAAAGGCCAGATTCGATTAGTACCTCAGATGTCTGTGGGACCTGGCATGGTGGAAGAAGAATAACAGGGATCACCTCTCTTCCACGGAAGGGGTGAGGAGTGTATGTCCCAATATGTTGTCCATTGTTGAATCCCCAGTAAAGATAGGCGGTCATCTTATGGGGAATGCTGTCTGCAGATGTGGCAGGGTGTTTAAGTACATGACTAGGTGGTGTGAACATATATCAAGTTGCCCCATTTCATGCTTAATTCCTTGGATACTACAGGCATGTGCTGGGGATCAGCAGGGCTTAATGTCTTACCGGATGGTTGATTATCCAAATCTCACCATAGTGAAAAAATGGACTGCAGGTAGTTTCACTGGGCAGCAGAAAGGGACAGTCTCAATGATCAGCTAAGGATCCAGGAAAAATAGAAACCCAAAAAGAACAACTCTTTTGTTCTGTTCTGTTGTAACAGTGAAAGGGATGTAGAGTTACGCTTCTCTTGAGTAATACTACTGCTGTCGCACGGACCTGCTTTTGAGTTTACTAAGTCCCGACAGGGGGAGCAATGTGGTTGATTTTGCAGAGAATATGTGAAAATAATTCCCCAACATTCCCCAGTGCAATATACTTGAGGCATATCCTAAAAGACCATTTGTTGGCCTCCTTGATAACACAGTATCAGTGTAACCATCACATGCATTGAACTCCCTCATAGAGAAATAACCTACATTTTGTTTGCCATGCTAAAGCAGAAATCTTTTTGCCACTCAGGAGTTTTGAAAAATCCCACATATTGAATGAGGCAGTTGCAGTGCACTTGTCTACCTTAAATGGTATGGTGATACCTTGTTTACTGTAGAATACAGGCATGATTAGAGAACATAACCACTACTGATATCTTAACTTACAATGTGAAGTGGACCCTGTATCTATTTTTGCCTTCACTGTCCTGCTGTTTATTCACACAGTGTTGTGTGAATACTTTTTTTCAAATACCTTTATTGAGTTATCACTTGTGACATTGGCAAATTTACATTCATATAAAAATAATCAAACTACATGAACATGACAAACATTATACTTCACATATATTGCTATATGTCATTATAACTTAAGCAATGTTACATAAATTATTCAATTTCTGCTTTTTAAACAATAAACATATTTATAAAGCCATAATTTACTACATAAGTAATCATGCATTTATATAAAACAAACCACATCGACACAATTCTAGTTGCCAGCATTTTACATCACAAACTGTACTGACACACTCCCAGTTGCAAACATTATACATTACTTTTAACCTTAAACATTACATAGCCCATTTAAGTCCTGCTGCCTTTTAGACCTCATTCCTCCTGTGTAAGTATTGTTCCCACAATTCCCATTTTTTCCTATGTAGTTTGCTCCTACCCTTTTGTAAAGATCTTAATTCCAGTTTTAACTCTGTTACTATGTTCACTACTTCTAGTATAGTTGGTTTAGATAATGATTTCCATTTTCTAGTAATTGCTTTTTGGCAGCCACCATTATTAGACACAGCAAGGCCTTACCATGTCTAGGCAATTCCAATTCTTTATCATAGCTCAGAAAAATCATCCCTCATCAGACCAATCTATCCACCCAGCATTACCTACATTGCATCCGCTGGAAATCCTTAAAGTCCACCAAATCACCAACCTCTCAGAAAATATGTTCTCAATTATCTCTTTCTTTCCCTTCACACCTCCAACATTTACTGTCTGGCTGAGGAAAAATTCTCTAATGTTGTGTAAATATTTTGTCCCTATTAAGAACACTCAGTCTGAAAGAGGAATGTTATGCCTGTAAAATAATGTAGGAATGTCAGTGCAGACCCCATGATAAATGGAAGTCAAAGCCTCCATTTTAATATTCTTAGCAAATCACTGTTATGCAAAAATAATTGTTCTTCATTTATACAGATTCCAGAAAAGCTCATTCCCCATTTAAAGCAATAAAACCCTTAACGCTGTCAGTAAGTGCATGGGATATAACAGTCTTCATTTTTAATTTTAAATGTAGAGCTTCAAAGATTTTATCCCATTGTTTTGTAATAAATAACTTGCAGGTGGTATTTTGTGGTTTGCATCAATTTGTGGCAACTCTTGAAACTACTTTTTTTTGCAACAGCAAAGTCCTTTAGTAACATGGCATGCTAAAGGCAGTGTGGTTTTCACTTGGTAAGAGAACAGGAACAACATATGTCCTTCCTTGAGGGTCTGCCAGTCAGTTTTACACCAGAAATCTCTCTTGAGCCAAGTAAAGAACAGTTTTCCATCTGACACCCAGGCTGCATCACATAACACAAAGTCTAGTGGAATGTCACAGGATATTAGGACATATGGTACCTAATGTGACAGATGTACGCATCTTAACACTTATTTTCACATGCCCATGTGCAAAACTGGAGGGGGAGAGATGTTTTGCGATTCTTATATGTACTATGTAATTTAGTTTAGCATGCATGTCTAGGTAAAACGAACTGAGCTCCATTGCAGTTTTTTTAAACAAATACATCTTCTCCAATGCTGTTTTCTGAGGTAGGATGCAAGTATCATACATGACAGAAGGAAATTGAATTCAAAATGTGAATGAAAATTTGCATGAAAGCATGTGATTGACTGCTACACATAAGCGCATGTGATAATTCTGTTTCTAATTATCTGTCAACTCCTCAAAGAAAGCCAAGATTTAAACTGAGCATCAAACAGCTGTCTCACCTGAAAGATGGGCTGTTAACATTTAATAAAATGCAGACAACATCAAAAGTAATTGTGAAAATATTTCGTAAACAGGGGTTTATTTTTTGTGACAACAGCATGACGGGGAGTAGAATAGTCACATATTTAAATATGAAATTATTCATCATTACATAATGCTCTAGAAAGGTCAGAGATGCACTGTATTTTGTTCCTTGATTTTTTTAAGTAGTATAATAAACACTTCTGCTTTAAAAGAGTAGATCTGCAGTCTTGTTACCTAGACAGAAATGCAGCTAGAATGCTGGACTAAATATCTCAGACAATTTTCTAAGATAACATGGCATACCTGTAATAGAAGTGAGTCTGTCTGTGAGATTTTTTTTTTTTTTTTTGCTCCTATTCTAAATAACTTGTTATTATTTCACTGGAGTATATCCAGGGAGTGGCACAGGGATACCTCTTTTAAGTGTCAAAGCCTGGTGTCTGAAACTAAAATGTATTCTCACACACAAGCACACACCTTCACATGCACGTGTACATGCATACACACGCACACACATACAAATACGCTTATATACCTAGACACTTAAACACCCCACGCCACACACACACACACACACACACACACACACACACACACACACACACACACACACACACACACACACACAGACACACAAATACATTCAAGCTTATATAGATACACACACGCTCAAGCTTATATAGATACACACACACACACACACACACTCACTCAAGCTTATATAGATACAAACGCACTCACACACACACACACACACACACACACACACACACACACACACACACACACACACACACACACACACACACACTCTACAATGCTGATTAGGAAAGCAAGCACAAAAGCATAAAAGTATGTTGGCCATGATCTTTGAATGAATAAGCAGAAAAATACTGCAGCATGTTAGGTAACAATTATTAAAAAAAATAGCCCATGCAAAAAGTGTCCCAAATTTCTTTTGTCATCCTTCCCTAACTTCGCCAGGCATGATGGCATGCATTAAGTGAACATCCCAAGCAGAATGCTGTTATTCTGCTGTAGAAACTTTTCGCGTTTGACTTTAAGAGCATCTTACTGTGCCCAATGCATTGTTTTCCATACACTTAAAACAAATACCAAGCTTATACAGTTAATGAGATGGGAATATCCATCTGTTTTAACTTCTAATGTAGTCTTCTACTGCAAATAAGTACGTGTTGTATATATACCAAGACCGGGAAGAATTTTGTGTGGAATATTTGGTCTGCAGAAAGCAAGTTTCACAACACAGTCCTTCCATTACTGATGAGCGTTAGGGAACTCACCTTAAATCGAGATGCTTCAGACCATAAGAATATCAGGCCTGCCTTGGATCCAGCTTGTTTTGGAGCAGAAGATTGTCAAGCTCAGCTTGACTTATTAATAGTTTGTAACACAGGCGTCCGGAGCTCATCTTGAGTCCAACATGCTTAAGAATGCAGATTGTGTGTTTCACCTTGGATCCATCAAGCTTTAGAACACAGAAATGTTGGGCTCACCTTGGATCCAGCATGATTCAGAACTCAGGATTGTGCGGCCAACCCTTCAGGGCATTATCTGTGACAGTATACTCCAGAGCCAACATACCTTGGAATGCAAATATGATAACAAGTAGTCATGTGAACTGTCATGTGTCATGTGCGTTAGGCAAGCACTGATACTCAGCTGTGTACAGTAAATTAAAAAATATACTCCACTGTAGGACTTCTTCGGATCCTGAATAAAGTACTGTGCTAGAAAAAGCCTTGAAGTGGTTCAGATGCATAAATATTTAGAACATCCAAAGCGAAATGCATTCCTAGGCGATGTTTGATCCTTCATCAAAGGCTACATTGGTGGGTGTTCCTCAGCCAATTAATTCCAACAAGAATCCTAATTAGCACAAGATCTAATTAAGATTTTATAACACCTCAGCACTGAGTGAACACAGAAAAAAAACACAAAATATTAGTTAAATAATTCCACATAGAGACTTTTTATGACATAACATGAAAAAGTGAAACAAGGTTAAAAGTCTGTTAATTATTCCAGAATAAGCAACTATATCTGGGCAGCCAGCATAAAGGGTTAAGTTTGTACCACTTTTACCATGCATTCTTTTTACTGCAGCTTAAGAACTCATTATTATAAATTGCAAGTTTGGAAGAAAACAGTGATATAGATTTATTAACACCTTAGTGATCAGTTAACTGTTAGTAACAATTTTTTGTCAGTGCTAATTATTCCTGTTTTGCTAAACAAATATGATGTAGAAACTGGAAGTTGGTGTTCCATGAATCACTTCTACTGAATGCAAAATTCATTTTTGCAAGTCTTTATCAAAACAAATTCATAAAAGAGGGACTCCTGCGCAAAAACTATTTAGAACATCTAAAGAGCTGGCAACAGAAATCAAAAGCAGCAAAATCTTAGAGAGGTTCAACTTGTGAAGTACCTCAAGTGTTAGATAGTCGACAGACAAGGATTTGCACTCAGGCATTGATTTGTATAGAAAGGGGCATTCTATAGGGTATTTTCATCTGGGAAGATAACTGGCAGCTGCCCAGTAGTTGCCCCAGTTAAGTGTTTTTATTTGGTGTGACTGGAAGTCAGATAGCTGCACGTCATGTGCCAAACCAAACCATACACAAGTACATTGTAACAGCTGGATTTCTTTGAGTGGGGCAGTGCAGTGTTTTGAAAAGCCAAAAGCAGAAAAAGTAAAGCATAGCTAAATGTGTTTCTGACTGTATGCATTTTGTGACCAGTGACCTAGCATGACTTAGCTGCATCTGTAGACAATGAAGTGAGAATATCATCTAAATCTCTTCTCAACAGAGTAGCCGGTGTTATCACTGATGAAATTATTTTGTATTATTTAGATTTTGAGTGTACATGATAGTCCTTTTCTCTCATTTCTTATTTTTATAGTAGTTCTCAGTAATATTAATATATTTTACTATTTATACCTGCTAAATTATTTTTCCTTTATGCAGCAGTGAACTTTCAGTGCTTATATTTACAATAGTGAGTTTGCCTTCTTCTCTCACAGCTTTGCAGAGGGATGTCTGTTTCAACAAGTAAACATGACTTGTCAGGTGCAGCTTTAGTCTTGACTGTGAAACTTTTCTGTTATATTTCATAGGTTTATAGGCATTTACTAGGCTAATGACCATAAGGGCTTTTTTAAGCCTAGCACCCCAAATGTCTGATACCCAGCAGGGTCTAGGGAGATGAAACATTTACAAGCAGGGGCCTGGGAGATGAACCATTTACAGGCTGCCTGTGTCCATTAGAGACACAGGAGCCAAACCAGTGATGAATTTCCTGTTTCTCTTCCAGTTGTCCAAGCTGCACTTGAATTGGGTTAGGGAGGAACTCTGCTTCACATGGATGGGGAACCTGTTCCAGAGAATGGGTAGTCTCTGGCATATATACCTGTCTCTCCAGCATGTCCTATTTATATCGCAGGCAAGGTTTAAGTCTTTAGAATGGGTAATTCTGGTGCTGTTTGTTTTGCGGATATGCAGGAGGTCCATCAGAGTGGGGTCTGACAATGCCCTGTATGCCAGGCATAGATCTCCCCTCAAAAGCCTGTCAGACAGAATACAGTGACAGGGCCTTGAGGCAGTATGCATAGCACATTTTACTTACACCCTGTATTCTTTTAGTGAGGAACTTATGTGGATGTTCCAGTTGTTGGACAGGCCTCTAATGAATGCCATATACGGTGGAACAATGACTTCCTTGGACCTTGATGCCATACCTTTGTTTATAAGTTGCACAACATCGAATTATTTCCTCACTACTGTAGACATGTGATGGTCGAAGGCTAGATTACTATCGATGTGTGTCCCTAAGTCCCTGACTGCTGCAGCAGCTCTTAGGGGTGCGTTGTCAATGGGATAGTTACCAGGGGTTGATGACTTCCCAAAGGACACTTTTATGTATTTCTTGGCATTTATGTCAGCCCTTCCTGTAGAATATTTGTGTCAATAGGGCATTGTATGACTGCTCCTAATTTGCAATCATCTGCAAATCTAGTCAGCCAGAGGCCATTAACATTGGCCTTGACTTCAGAGAAGTAAATGCTAAAAAGGAGTGATACAAGGACTGATTTCTGGGAGACTCGAGTTGTGATTGGCATCTTTGTAGAGGTGGACTCCCCACTTCAAACTTCTTGGGTCTTGTCTGTGAACCAGCTGACTATCCTCCGGGTGACATAAGGGTTTATACCTAACCTCTTGAGTTTGTCAACAATGCCTCAGTGTGGTGTTGTGTCAAATGTCTTGGCCAGGTCAAGGTAGGGAGTGTGAACCATTTTGTCTGCATCTATTGCTTTGGTGATGTTCTCAAAGAATCCACAGAATAGCAGCAGGCAAATAAATCCAAAGTATAAAAACAAAATAATACGCTGTCAGTACAGAGTCAGTAACTTTATTGAATCCAAAGCCAATAGTAAGCGCTTTCGTCTCTTCCCTTAGAGACGTCTATAGTCTGAAGAAGCCTCTAAGGGAAGAGACGAAAGCACTTACTATTGGCTTTGGATTCAGTAAAGTTACTGACACTGTACTGACACAGCGTTTTATTTTGTTTTTATGTTCCCAGAGAGGTCCACCAGGTTGAGTAGGCATGACTTGCCTTTGATGAAATGAAATTAGGATGGGTCCGATGTCTGGAGATTCTCTATGTCATTATTGATCATTTCCGTTACAATTCTTTGTATGATATTTCATATGAGACTAGTAAGACCTATGGGTCTGAAGTTTCCAGGGTCTGTAGATGGCCCACCTTTGTGTAGATGGATGACTGTTACTGTTCTCCATTCATGAGGCACAAATCCTGTTTGAAAGCTACAGTTAAATAGTAAACTCCAGAGGGCATGATAGGTCATGTTTCATGCTATTTTAAAGGCATCCTGAAATATTGTCTGGCCCATTGATTCAGTGTTCTCGGTCTTTGAGAGAGCATTAAGGACCTAGTGATAGCAGGGGGAGTGATATTTGATGGTATTTCCTAAGGGAAGGTTGAGGGGGACAGAGGGGTAAAATTGGAGCTGCATTTGTTGGCCAGTAGGTTTGCTATGTCTTTTGGCTCAGTGTAGGTGGCTCCATTAACAATGAGCTTTCCACACAATTGTGTACTGCCTTTGAGACTGCAGACATAGCTAAAAAATGCTTTGTGGTTGTCCTTGGCCTGGGAGGTCAAACTTACCTCAAATTTGGCTTGATAGACTTTATTTGTCCTCTGAGTTGTTTGTTTAGTTTGATGAGAGTGCTTTTATCCTGCTGTGTGCTGCACCTCCTAAATTGTGCCATGATTTTCTTCCTTCTGTTGTACAGCCTGTTGATGTTGTGATTCCACCAGGGTGGCTTGTTTTTTGAGTTAGTTCTGTACTTCTTCCTGGTGAGTACAGCTACCTGTATGCAGCTATTAACATACTTTTATAGGGTTTCTGTGAACAGTTTCACATAGGCAGCAATGCTCTCAGGGTTTATGTGGCCTTGAAATTTTGCCAGGTTATCACTTAATAGTAGGAAGTTATCCTTAGATTAGTTTCTGAATACTCCAGGATTAGCTGGGGGTCCAGGTTTTATTTTTACTTCAAAGGAGACAATTTGATGGTCTGACCCTACCAGAGAAGACATTGCACTAGATGGTGTGCAGCACTGTACCATATTAGTGAGGACCAGATCCAGTATGTCTGGACTCGTGGTTGGTGTATTGACAGTCTCATCCTGGGAATTGATGTTTACAAAATCCAGGAATCTCTGTGCCTGTAAGCTTGGTGTCATACATGATTCCAAGTTAATAGTGGGGTAATTAAAGATGCCCATGAGTATGGTATTTGATTGGATTTTAATTTCATTATTATGGCACATTACTGTGGGGGGCTGATTTATAGGGCCCACCATGAAGCAGGTCAGAGACCCTAACTTGCTCTGGCAATGTTGAATGATCACAGTCTTCAAAATAATCTTTGAACATCCTGGCCTAGAATTATGGGCAATATATTGTGGACTGATCACCCTAGCTAGATGAGCACTGTTTACCTTCCTTCCTTACTTACCCACCCAACCATGTGCCATTGTTTACACAGATGTTGGATCTGTATGGGTCTTCGTCAGCAGTCAATTTTTTGCCAGCCCCTTGCATGACAGCTCTGTGAGTTACTTTCCTGTATTGCCATGCTTTATTTGTTTATTTATAGCCCAAATACCTTTATAGCTCAGGCAGAAAAGCTCCAGACAAACAAGATGTAGTACCAAAAACTCACAATATAAATATAAATTCTAATGACAAGAAATGAGTATTTAAGTAGAAATAGGCAGTGCTATAATAGTGAAGGAAACAGTTTTGTCAGCAGTAAGTAAGCAGCAGGTGAAACACTTCACACCTGTGATCGTTACATGGTTACACCTGAACTTTGATCTGTAGTACATTGTTAATAATATATGATCTATGCAAAAACAAGCAGCAGTATTGCATGTATATTCTGCAATGAACACTAGCACAAGTTCATGCCATTGGCATATAATGAATAGCAAATGTATGCAAAGTAAACTCAGTGTTCTTCTTGCCAAAAGAAAGCAAACTCAATACTTACACAGTGACAGCTATACTTTGTTCTTGAGTGCATCACTAAGGATATATAATTTATCAGAGAATGCATGCTGTACATTGAATCCAGACAATATATTGGCCAACAGATTCAGTGCCAACTTTACCCCTCTCTCCCCCACCAAAGGACCAATCACAATACCAATCGATTGGCAGGCACCCAGTATTACTAATGCACAGGTTAAAACAGCACTGTCCAAGGCTAAGAATACAGCTTCTATGGGACCTGACACTATCCCTGGCTGTGTTCTACATGAACTACAGAGTGAACTGGCACTTCACCTGTGTGCCCTGTTCAATCACAGCCTCACCTCAGGTTTTGTCCCTACCAAATGGCGCACTGCTACAGTCATCCCTCTCCACAAAGGAGGAGCGACTACAAACCCTGGGAACTATCGCCCCATTAGCCTGACAAGTCTTATATGCAAAGCTATGGAATGCATCATCGTGGACCTAATAAACAAAGATATAGGGAACCTCCAAACTCTGGATCCCACACAGTTTGGTTTTGTGAAGGGTAGATCATGCCTGCTCAACCTGCTCGACTTCTTTGAGTCACTCACCAGAGATGTGGATGAAGGCAAGGTGATTCATGCAGCCTACCTTGATCTGGCCAAGGCCTTTGATACTATTCCCCACTCAGGAATAATAGAAAAACTCACTAAGCTAGGCATCAACCCCTATATCACTAGATGGGTTGCAAACTGGCTCACAGATAGAACCCACAGTGTAAAAGTAGCTGACTCCAAGTCAGACTGTCAACCAGTCATGAGTGGACTCCCACAGGGTTCGGTCCTGGGTCCTCTCCTGTTTGGTATCTACTTCTCTGAAGTCCAGGCCAACATGAAGTGACTCTGGCTGACAAAGTTCGCAGATGATTACAAGTTGGGAGCCATAATTAACTCCCCAAGATATGCTGACATCCTAAAGAAAGGCCTCACTGAGACCAACAACTGGTGTCAGAACCATGGCCTTAAGCTCAATGCCAAAAATTGAGTCGTCATCCCCTTTGGGAAAAGCCTGGTTCTCAAGAATTACCACATTGATGGTAGTCCACTGAACACAGAAGGTATCATAAGAGATCTGGGAACACAGGTTGACAACAACCTCTTTTTTGACCACCACATTGCCACTGTGGTCAGAAAGTCCTTCTGTGTGGTACATCTCATTACTAAGGGTTTTGCACCCAGGAAGAAAGAGGTCATTGTCTCCCTCTACTCTTCCCTCATTAGGCCAGTCATCGAGTACAATGCCCCATTTGGCATGTCCCTCACTAGACACCTACAACAACTGAAGAGGCCACAAAAATACCTCACAAAGAGGATCTTAGGCCTTAAACACTTGCCCTATATGGACAGACTCAAAAAAACTCCAACTATTCTGTGTCTCATATCACCTACTTAGAGGCGATCTCTGCTTGACTTACAAAGCCATGTCTGACCCAGCTCTGTTAGAAATGCTACATCTAAAGAAATCCCAATCCCTCCGCACTACATGCTCCAGAGACCTCAACCTCATTACCACAATCAACAGAACAAGCTGAAGAGACAGGTTCATAACCCAGAGACTGCCCATGCTATGGAACAGACTTTCCATACATGTCAAGTGGAGCGCCTCAGTGGCTGTCTTCAAAAGAAATCATGATGAATGGATGGGAAATAGAAAATTCACCCTGAGGATCACTCCAGTGGCTCTACTTGACAGAGGCACTGGGAACTAAGGTCAGGTGGCACGATGCCAGGATAATTCTATGGGCTGTCCTTAGTGAAGGCAAGCAGAATATAAATATACACACGATGGCCAGTGACAGTGGTGTATGGTATAAGGTTTGTGCAAGTATGATAAGAGGTAATAGATAGTTTAGCAGGTTGGCAATGGAGAGTTAATGGAGAGTTAATGTACCAAAGTGATACAAAAGAAGCTTGGATCAGCACCTAACACATTTTATGGAAAGAACAAGTAGAGATAAAAAATGAGTACAAGAGAAAGTTTAAGTCTTGCTGATCCTGTTATAAGCTATCAAAAGTATAAGTATGAAAGAAGGAGGTGGTAAATGAGTGGAAATATAGTGAGGAGAGGACAGGATAGTGGAACAGAAGGGCTTGGGAGATGCAAGGAATCTGACTACTGTGTCAGTAATGCAGCAGATAGAGCACCTGTCTTTGATGCCAAAGGCTGTATTTTCTGTATCCACACCAGATAGATAGATTATTGGCACTGTAGTGCAGCGTAAGTGGGGTGCAGCACTCCTGAGTGTGTCATCCTTTGGATGAGATGTTAAACTGATGTTTCATCTGCTTGAGTTGGTGATTAGGTGGCTATAAAAGATCCCACCACACGTATTGAAAAGAGTAGGGAGAGTTCCCCAATGCACTTGCCAAATTTCCCCTAGTAATATAAATACCACCTTGGATCTCCCCTACAAAGAGGCCACTAGCCTAGTAGGACCAATCCAGTAAGCAAAGGATAAATACAAATAAATAATGGTGAGAGGAGGTATGGTGTGACTGAGACAAGAGACAATGAGTAAGTGTAAGAACAAGGTCAAAGTAGTGTGCTGGTAGAAGTGAGAGAGCAGGGAAAGCAGGAAGAGTTGTAAGAAAAAGTTATGAACAGAAATAGAAAGGGATGCATATGGACTGGAAAGGCAGAGGTAGGCTTGTAACTGTTTATCTAGGTCAAATGAGCCCAAAATTACAATACCAGTTTTTGACTTGTAAAGTCTAAAGATTTGTTTGGAGCAAGTTGATTTATGCTAAAAGGTTTGTTCCTTTATTTTACTTGTCTATTGATGGATAACTTGAACTGTAGTAAGGGATGCCTGTAGAGTAAATTGGTCTTGAGGATGTGTATCAAAACAGTACAGTGTTGGCCAAATTAATAGAAATCGGTGTTTTTATTATTGTTTCACCATATAACTCAATACGAGTATATGAAATGACAAACTAGTAGAGTTCATGTTATATGAGAAAATGTTCTGATACAATGTTCAAATGTTCAAATATTTTATGAATGATCTTTTGGTCATTATCAAACATCTAACTTGTTGAGGCATAGAACTAACAAGTTCACGACAGTGTTCAGTCATAGAAGCATTGCGCACCCAAGAAGAAATTAGTTTTTCAGTCAGTTGCTGTTTATTTCTTATGATCTTTTTCTTCATCTCTGACTTCAGAATAACTCACAAGTTCTCTGTTGGATTCATATCTTGACTGTTACCTAGCCATGGTAACACTTCAATACCATGGACCACTAGGAAACTTGTCACTTGTCGTTGTGATTTGGGGCACCACCATGCATAACGATGGAAGTCCCTGTCCCGGTAAATCCCTTCTTCTTTGCCCAGTCACATAGCAGAGGGAGCAGATTTGGATGTAGTACCGTTCTGTACTATTCCTGCTTCATGTTTCTCTGAACAATGTAGAGCCGACCTGTTCTGAAGATGGTCAAAATGCTCCACACCATGATTTGGGTGAGGTGCTTGACGCGATGAACAATGCAATCATCCCTCATTTGCTCTCCAGATTGCCGTCTGACATATTGTACTTGCTGACTCGAACACTGTATTATGCTTTTGTCACTGAAAACAACCCAGTCCCAATCTTCTTCTGACCAGTTTTGAAACTCTTTCATCCAGTGCAGTCTTTTTGCCTTCATTTGGTTGGACAATTATAGTTTCTTTAGAGGTCTGCAAGCTCGAAGCCCAATGTCCAGAAGTCTATGTCAAACAGTTATGGAACTCACTGTAACATCCTGTTGTTCCAGCATCTCCTGCAACTGTCTACTGGATGCCTTACAATTCTTACGGCATTCTCTGATCAGATATGAGTCATACTGATGAGTTGTGGACCTTCTGTGACCACATCTGCCAGAACAACTAGGCAACAACCTTTCTTTTCTTATTTGGCTGACAGACAGCTGACTAACCTCTGACCTTCTTGGCAATTTCTGATCCAGGAACATCTTCACTGAGCAGAATCTCAACTTTTGCACAGTTTCGTATTGTTAAGTCAGCCAACTTACCCATTTTTAAGACTATAGAGCTGCTTCATTATGATGTAATTTCTCTTTAAGTAGGTAAATAACATAGTAATTTCATGCTAAATAGCTTTTCTTAAAGATTTAGTGAACTGAAATGATTTTGTGAATTTCTGAAAAAGCCAGACTGAAAAATCAATAAAGAAACTAAGAAATTTCCATTATTTGTTGATATTTCTAATAATTTGGCCAACACTGTATATTAGGGGATTTATTAGGGAAATGATACTTCAATATGGCCCTTGTAATAGTTTATGACATGCATTTATTAATAATTGGTGTATTTGCAGTCATTTTCTTGAGATAGCTAATACCATGCGTGTAAAACCTAATTTTGTATATAAAAGGGTGAAGAACATTAAAAACATCTTTGAGAATGTCATCTAGTATGGTTTTAATGTATGACTAAATGGACATGGTACACAAAATGTGGCTGTTGTGGTCAATGTAGATATATTAAGGAGGATTCCTCAACGGATATTAAAGGATATGATGATATGAAAATTGAGAGGAAATTGAGTTGCAACACATGGGATGTGGTATGCCTGGTTATATGTGCATGCTCATGCGTTTATGTGGTAAAACAGAACATGTGTTTTTAAGTGTATTTGTGAACACATATGTGATATATGTAGAAGGGACATAAAAACCTCCTTATCAAAACATGCTATGATGTGCCAACATTTCAAGGACTTTCATTTTTTAGTGTTTCAGTGGGTAGATAAAAATCCAAGAGGTAGACTGTGGGAGTTACAACTGGAAAAATGTGAACTATTATGACAAATGAGATTGGGAGCAAATATCTCCCTGGGTTTAAATGAAAATGTATCTATTTCTTGGCATTTGCAGTTAAAGGCTGCTAGACTGTTGTTGCATCTTTCGGCTTTTCCCGGTTAGGGGTCGCCACAGCGGAACTCCGGTCCGCTAATGAATGGTAGTTGATTTTTACGTGCCGAGTTACCAGGCCTGACGCACAACCTAATATGTGAGAATTGTGTTTATTATTATTTTGTTCTATTTTTATTTCATTTAAAAGCTTTTATAATGAAGTATGTGTAAGTATCCTGTTATAATGTTTAGTGATCATGTGATTAAAATTATTCATTTGATTGGAGAGTTTGTTGTATAAATGGGATGTTGTAGTAATTTGCTTCAGAAGTCCTCAATCGGATGTGTGACTATTTCTGGCTCCTTTTTGCAATTTTTTTTGTGTTATTGATGTTGGATATTTATGCAAGCAATAATGCCCAACAGTGTGTGTGTTAATGCGTAATTAATGCACCTCCAGGCTTCTACAGCCCTGGAAGGGTGTTAATTACACATTAACACACACCCAGAGAATGGGCTATCTGTAAAATTGTTGAGGTTTACTTACTTATTTATTTTTTTTATATATTTTTGATGTAAAATAGTTCCTCTGCCTAATGTTTCAAACTTGCTGTAGTATATGTTATGGTGCTGGATGAAGCATTTTACCAAAATATAACACTTAAAAAATATCCAGGCATTTACTTTATTTTTTGGTCCCTTACTCCTAAAATGTTTGGTTTGTTGCCAGTCGTCGGTGATTAAAGTTACTAAATAATGGCATACATCTGAGTTTCAGACTATTATTTTCTTCAGAAAATTCATACCAACACAAATCCTTTTAATTAAGCAAGTTTGCAATTTTATAGGAGTAGTAATTAAAATCTGTTTTTGAGCCTTTGTTCCCTCTTTATTTTAGATTTTATCCAGATATCTTCAGCTGAAAGGTCCAGAGGTATGCAAACATCTTTACTGTCAATCTCACTCAGTCTCTAATGCACACCTCAGTTTCAGAAAATGCATGCTAACACAAATCCTAATAATCAAGTAAATTATGTTCCTATTTTGAGCCTTTGTCCCCATTTATTTTAGGTTTATCCAGATATTTTGAGCTAAGGGTCAACAGTGCATACCTTTCAGCGGTCCAGATTTTTGCAGAATGTCCAGATTTTAGCTCGTATGTTTGATCCCATCCTCATAAAATGTTTAGTTTTAAGAGAAATTACTAGGGACCGAAGTCATAAAATAAGAGATATTTGAGTTTCAGACTTCATATCCTTCAAATAATACATGCTAATGGACACATTCTTGTTCTAGAAAATTTCTAAGTTTATAAGAGCAATATTTAAAAACCATCCTTATTTTTGGTAATTTGTCCCTCATTATTTGTGGCTCTCTCCAGATTTCTTGTGCAGAGATAGGTTGAGAGATTTGGAAGAGGTGTGCAGACCTCTTAACTGATGGTGTTGCTACCAGGGATCGCTCTCTCTCTTCACTCTGTCTCTGTCACACACACACACACGCACACACACACACACACACACACACACACACACACACACACACACACACACACACACACACACACACACACAGTTTGTTCTGCTTTCATTCATATATTCACTCACACACGCAGACAGAAACATAAGCACACATACACACACGCTTTTTTTCGGTTTCATTTATTTTACACTCGCTAAATAGCATACGCACTGCTTAGCAAGTGTAAGATAATTCTTCAGTCGATCTGTCACTCTCATACATGCATATACTCTCACACAGACATAAACACATACACACTTTTTTATTTTAATTTTTTTTCTTTATCATTTTACATTTGCTAAACAGCAAACGCACTGCTTAGCAAGTGTAAAATAATGGCGGCCATTAGTTTTTTTTCAGTCTGAGCTCCACGCAGCTTGATATGCTACCAGATGTTTAATTAAGCGGGCATTACTTGTATATTAATACCTTGCTGGAGAATGTTTGTTCTCCAATCAGGATGCAATCTACAGATCGCCCATTCCCTAATAGAGTATAACAGCCTGTGAGTCAGTATTAGTTGGGTTAGCCTCAGGTAAGTAATTCTAGCCAATGTCCATAAGAGTTCACTGTGTTGAGAGTACAAATATATATATGAGCAAAACATTTGTTCCTCCTATCGTTCAACTCTGGTTTCAGTGTGTAGTGGTTGTGGGAAGGGTAATTAGTACGGGAAGTATACAGAAGGCTGGGCAGCATGAAAACGTAGACTGAAACTGTTTATCTAGTCGGTCAAAAAAGCCTTTCCCTTGTGTAGCATACTAAGGCTCTCATTATATCTTGAGAATAAACTTCATAAAGATATGAAGGACCCCAAAAGGGTTGCAGATTTCACCCGTTTATTTTGTGAATCATACTGGGAGGTAATAAACAAATCGAGATCAGGAGAGGCTATTACTTAACTGAACAGCATGTGCTTTGTTTTGAGGATGTTTAGTTACAGACTAAAGTCAGACAAACATACATGAACAGAGTTATATCCATGCTGAAGCAATGACTGAAGAACTTCCATAGCTGATCCTAACAAAGCAGTATTGTGTCACCAGCTGTCAAGAGCACATTGTTTCTACATCATTCACAAAAATGGAAAATAGAAGTGGCCCAGGAAAACAGCCCTATGGAAAACCCAAAGGCAATATCAGATAGAAAGAAAGTGTTGCTATCTCATCTGACAGCCAAAGAGCTGCTTTTAATATAGCAGATGAATTACTGGAGAGTGTCTGCAGGTAGTGGCTAGAACCAGCATCGAAAGAGTTGGTGGTCAAACTTATTAAATGTCTTTGACAAGTCAAGGAACAAAGTGCAGACATCAGTGTCTTGCTTAAGGTCGGCATGTCTTATATTTGCAGTCCACTGGAATTTGCTGGAAAGTCTGTCAAGATTTGGTATCTGTAATTTGTGTGTATCAATAGGTTAAAAGCTATTTTGAGTGTTAGATTACAAGTGCCTGAATCATTTTAAGCCTTGGCACAGATAACAACAGCATTTATTCTGAGTGTTTGACCCCCCTCCCAGGTACCCTTATTTAAAGCATAACATTCTCTTATTGGCAGTGACTCATGTGATTCACAGCCCAGAGTCACAAGCCCAGTGGTCACCAGAACTATAATGTAATGCTGTTAATACCAGAACACTGATTTATCCGCACCAGCAGAGAAACTACAGACTGTAGTCTTGAATGTAATGATGATGTTGAACCTTGCAAAGGTGGCAGACTTGGAGAAGTGAGAGATGCAGAATTAGACTATTACAAGCTACCTGATACTGTGCCTAATAATAAAAAGGAGGCAGAGAAGACCATGAATGAGAGAGTGGATCTTGCTCCCCATTTGTATAACACTGGAATCCTCTAGGCTCATGACTGGAGTGCACATGTACTGCGATTCACAGATCCCCTCAAAAAGTGTGATCTTCCAAACTAATGCATTGCAGGTTAACTAAAGCCTTCAAGTAACATAGACTTGTTTAATCTTAAATCTTTTTTTCTTGGACTGACGTCTTGCACTGTGCAGACACTCTGCCATGATGCCGCATTTCTGTACTCTTACTCATATGTCACCTTGTACAATGTATTCATTTTATGCAATATTTTCTTTTCATTCTCTGCCACATTCTGTCTCTCTGAGTTGCTGTCCCCTTTGTTGAGAAATTTTATAAATAAACCAGAGCTGTGTTTCTGACTTATTTAACTTGCTATTGTGTCATTTCTTATTTGCTTATACACATTTATATTTAATTTTCTTTTTATTCTCTAAGACCATTCTGCCTTCTGCCCTCCCAGCTTATACATTGTTTGTCTTTATTTTATCTGCCTATTCCCCTCCCCAGCCTAAGCAATCTACCTATTTCCCTTTTGTGCATTTCTTCCTGCTTCTTATATTTCATGCCCATCCATTCTGTTGCAGATGTTGCAGTTGTGCTCAGTAGAAATCCTGTCTGAAAAAGAGGCCTGCTGCTGCTTTGAGAACACATCAGATGTGCGTCAGTCATCTTTGCCGTTGTTCTCCACCAAGAGGTGCACTACATTTTGTTAAATGCTAAAGCTTATGTCTTACCATCTTCACTGAACTTCCACCTTCACACGCTTAGGCAGCTGTCAGCTTTACAGACCAGTTACGGCTCAACCATTGATAAACTTCAGATAAATGGCGGCTCCAGTAATGAAGCCACATTTATTCTGTCTATACTATTATAAACATATGACCTCTGCTAACACAATTGTCTTTTGCTTCTGTTTTCATCCATTGTTAGTGCCTAATTATTCTGACTTGTCTTTGCAGCTATTACCTCTGTTTTTCTTGCATTATTATTTTCTCATATTGCTTTTTGGGCTCATTGAAACCCAGACTCTGTTCATCACAGGCTGGAGCATTCTTATCTGCAGTTGTGTTGATGATCATAGACTCATAGCTGTATACTAGGCTGATGACTGCCGGAGCCTTTACAAGCCTAGCCAAGCATCCTAATTGTATGTCGCAAGTGCGTCTGCCTTAAAGGTTATTTTAAGGAGTGTATATAAACTAGGGCAAGATTTACAAGCTGCCTCTGCTTTTAGAGACATAGGTGTTGATTTGGGAGATATCACAATGTCGCCTTTTCCTATATACATGCGCAGTGGTTCATTTCATACATAAATCTGCACTTTCTCTGTTAACCGCTGAAAGTACTGGTGAGCTGCAAGGATGATAGCATTCAAAGATCATTTCATTTTCATCTGGTTTCCTTTAGGCTCTGCTTTCTATACTACTCTTTTGGGTTTGTAAATAAACATTGAACCACCCTTCACTGGAACTAGTTACTTTAAAAATAAGTCAATGTCGCATATCAACCTAAACAAAAAAGCTAACAAAACAGTGATTTTGTATGCAGAGCAATACATTGTACTTCAAGACTTTGCAGCTTTGTGAATAATGAACTTCCTTCCTCAAGTGTTATGTGATCTTCCACTGTCTATTTAGTAGTCAGCGATTCCCATTTCACCAAAAGCATGCTCAGTGACAGGATAACTCCTAGTATTTTCCTGTTTTGTGCCGTTTTTGCTTACCTTTGTGCACATTTTCTCATTTCAGGGGCCCGGGAACTTGAACTATTGATCTTCCAATTAAAGGTATTGGTATGATCACTACCGTTTCTTCCCAGTTTCTCTGTAATGCATGGATATTTTGATCCAGTGGCAATAGTCAGCTGACAGTTATCATACTGTAACTTTTCTTTCTTCTTAGTATGGACTTACAGACATTCACTGCCAGGTCTTCCAGCAGATACAACTGAAGTACATGCCTCTTTCCCCAGCATGTCTGTCATTTTATTCTCAGCTTCATTTCTTTATGAATTCACTTCTGTTTTCAGCTTCTGCGTTCATTAATTTTTTAATCCTCAAGTTTTAGTTAGGTGTCTTTTATTTACAGCTAACTTCAGTGTCAAGGTACTCAGTTAATAGATTACATTTGGTATATGTTTCTCATGCGTTTACTTTGTTTCATTGAAAGCTCATTTCACTGAATTTGAATTCACCCTGAACAAACTGCTGAAAACTCATTTCACCGAATCTTATTTCACTGAAGTGAAGTACTGGCACTGTGTAGAGTACTGTAAGGCAAGTAAAAGTTATATGCCCTTTTCCCCACTGTAGTGCTTTACCTGGAGTTATTATATTTATTTAGGGGGTGTGCGGGGCACAGCCCCCCACATTGGGAGGTGTGGAGGGTATAGCCCCCCCCACTTAGTTTGGGTTTATATTGTCTTCTGGAAAGAGTTAGTCATTGGTGTTGTAAGTATACATGTCTATGGTTTAAAATGTATTGTTTTGAAGCTTTCGGTGAAATATAATATAAAACCAAGCTAGGTGGGGTGCTGTGCCCCCCCAACTATATATACTAATTCCAGGATTGCACTACAGTGGGGAAAAAGACATATACATTTTACTTGCCTTACAGTACTGTACACAGTGCCACTACTTCACTTCAGTGAAATGAAATTTGTTGAAATGAGTTTTCAGTAATTTGAGCTTTCAGCGATTTGGTCAGGGTGAATTCAAACTCAGTGAAATGAGCTTTCAATGAAGCAAAGTAGACCCGTTTTTCATATAGGAAAGTGTTGAAATATCACACTGTAAGTGGGGCATTTTTGTTTATTTATTTAATTAATTAATTTGTCAACTGAGTAAGTCAAAAAGTCGGTCATAGGACCCTTTTCAGCCATGACTGGGCATTATCCAAAAGTTTCTAGAAGTTGCTAGAAAGGAGTGTTCTAGAGAAAAACTTATTTTTAATCACCTGTAAAATCTTTTCATCTTTTCAGTTTCCCATGTTCAGAGGTTAGATACTGCATGTTGTGTGATTCCTGTATGATGACAGTGACAGGTGTGTTTACTTTCTTAATTAGTAGATGTAATCAAAGTGGATGCCAAGCTTTATAGGGGACATGTGTCATGTTTCCACCCCGATTCATGACTGTTTTGTTGGCAAGATGTTAAATCAGGACACATCGCAGGGTGGGGAGGATTTGGAGACCTAGAAGTAACATTTCTGTTGCAAATGTATTTGTCTTTTTTGCCTCATTTGACTGTGATCTCCAACATGTACTTAAGCACTCAAGCAAGTTGCTATTGAATTCAAAGAAGGTGGGTTGAGAATCAGCACAGTCAGATCTGAGGCTGTTGTACTCTTAACAGAAAAAAAATGGATTTACCTCTTAAGGTTGGTGGTTTCTATTAGTGGAATAATTTTATTAGCTCAGGGTCTTGTTCATGAATGAAGGTAAGAGAAATCATAAGAATGACAAATTGGCAGAAGTAGCACCATCAGTTCTGCAGTTACTGCCAAGTTTACAGGCAAAGTTGTGCATTCTAGTGGGGGTAGTGCTTGAAAGAGTAACAACACAGGTACAAGAAGCAGAAACTGAGTCTTTTAATGCTCACCTAGCTTATTTGTGTAGTACAATAAGGAGGTTGGTGGTTCAAGTGCATGTTAGAGTAGAACTGCTGCTATTTCAAATCCAATGGAAGAAACCGGGGTGGTTCAGGCATCTTATAATGGGAGGCCTGTTGTGTGGATGTGTGTCAGGTATTGGTGAGAATGTTAAAGAGAAGCGGACCAAGGACTGAGCCTTGTGCTAGACTGGTGGTGACTGGGAAGTATGGAGAGAGGGTGCAGTGCCATTTTATTGACTTATACCTATTGGACAAGTAGCTTTTGAACCATAGAAGAGTGGGCTGAGAAAGACCTAGTGATGATAACTGGAGTAGAAGTTTCCTGCTACAAACTGTTAAAGGCTTTAGACAAGTGTTGAAATAAGGAGGAAACAAATTTGTCGTCATCTCTAGCCTTATTTACACTATCTGTAAAGATTAGAAGTACAGGGGTATACTATAGGAGGAACAGAAGCCATATTGTGTGGGGGATAGGAGTTCTTTCTGCAGAAGATAGTTTAGCAAGGGAATATGGGATTCCTGGATTCAACTATTTATAAGGATTGAGACTGTATAGGCAATGCTGTTGGCTGCTGTTTTAAGGTACTCACTTGGAAGGTCATCAGCTGAAATAGAACAAGGTTTTATATAGTATGTGAGCACAGATTTGAAAGCAAAAGTCGATGTAATAATATGCAGCTGTTGGCCAGAGTTTAGATTAGATGGTGAGGAATCAGAGCCCCTCTGAGAAGCACTGTAACTTGTAATCTTTATTCTGTCTGGCAGAAAATGAAAGTGTTGCTATTTTGATGGAGTGGTTGAGATCAGCATTTGTCAGTAATGGATATGGTACAGGACAATGTTGTTCCTCAATGGAAATCTTGTTAATTAACAGCAGTAGCAGAAATATTTGGTTTAATTACTGAGTAGCAACAGACTGGAGCAACCTTCTGTTCCCGATGAGGGAAAGTCCTAGTTTAGGAAAATTTAAAAGAAATGCTGTTTATTTGCAATCATATGTTGTTGTTAATGTTAACTGTGATTTTTCACAACTTCCAATATTTAATTATTGAAGAACTTAGGTCTTTCTAACCGGAATTCTCAAGAATGAATGACTGATACTAAAGTGTAGAAGTATCATGACGGTCCACCAACAGAAACCACAACACAAAGGTGACATGATACATTTAACTGGGCTAGCACAGGTTCTAGAATTTGCCTTTGTACTAACAGGAGTTCTTTATGGAGAGTTAAACTGCTGTTAATAAAAAAACTTTAGAATCTGTGAAACCTATATTAGTCTAATAAAGAGTGTCACATCACATCTGTGTTGCAGTGAAACTGGTTACCACTGTTTACAATTCCCATAGGATGAACACATATGAAATACTCATACCAGCTTCACCATGAGGATTTCTGTTTAGATGTGTGCAGCGCACGGTTAGAACCTATATCCACAAAAAACATGAAGTCTTGGAGTTACTATAGTCACATGGCACACAGGTGTGGGATGAGGTAAACATTAATTTGCCTTTAGTATGTCTCTCTTCTGACTGCTACTAGTGAGTAGTGCCTGTCAGGTTTGAAACAATGCTAAGTATTGTGTAACTATGCCTTTTATTACAGAATTTGTCTGTACTTTTGTAAACATTGTTGCATGCTGTTATATGCAAGGTTTTATCCATCATTTATTGTATAATAAAGATTTTCTCCTCAGGATGTTGCTGTAAGTAGATGTGCGTAGTAGTGGCTAAGATGTTTAACAAATAAATATACATACAAAAATAAGTACTAATTTGTCTGACTGTCTGATGGCATAAAATGATCCAAACACTAAAATGTAGCAGTGTTTTTTAATACCAGCAGCTCATATCACATCGGGGGTAGTAACATCTGTGTTCTATGACTCTGAATCCTTTCTTCCCTGAAGCAATCCTTGTTCACAGCCCTTGGCTCAGTAAACCACATGGGACGGTGTTAGAGATACATGACTCTGTCATTTAAGCTGAGAAAATAATCCCTCAAATTAAAAAGAAAGCCAGTCCAATAGTGAACACTTGCATATGTCCATCATTAATCTCCTGCGTGTCTTTGCCAAGTGACTTACCTGTCTATATTATGATGTCACTGTGTATTGCTTTAAGGAGAAAAAGATGTTGGAAATCCTTCCTAATTACATGAGGATTAACGACTCCAAAGTGCTGTGGAATATTTACTGTCTGGGGCTCCACGTTTAGCTCTTCAGTTCATCTGAAATACCTCTATTTCCACATAGCTATTTTTGTGCTTTCACACAGATTGCCCACACTGAAACCAATGCTTCACAGGAGAAGTGACCGTTATTTCTTTGCATATTTGCTACTCATAATTGCCTCGCCACCAAGTAACATATCAGTCTGAATAGGACAGTGCAGCTGTCCTTGTCCACACTTATAAAACTGAGTTACTTGCACAAATATCAGATACCATTTGGTTCTAGCAGGGTTTGAACTTTGATCACTGTATCCTCACATTTGTTGTGTAAGCATCCAAATACATTGAATCCAACCTTTATTTGCTCATTAGCATAAGAGCAGGATGAATTATGAATGCAAA
This sequence comes from Protopterus annectens, assembly GCF_019279795.1. Taxonomy (NCBI): domain Eukaryota; kingdom Metazoa; phylum Chordata; order Ceratodontiformes; family Protopteridae; genus Protopterus; species Protopterus annectens. Next base: position 518,553,926 of record NC_056728.1, on the reverse strand, counting down.
ATGTGAGCAGTAGATGTCACAAAGCACCAATGTACAATTTCTTGACATGACTCCATGTTTTCTTATGACACTGTAGTTCTGACACAACAAAGTTTAAATACAGGTCAATAAACATACTTTTCTCATGGCTGCTTCAAAGCCTTTGTTCTTTTGTTGTGACAGTTTGCTTTGTTAGTCCTTTTCACCTCAAAATGTTCGTGTCATAGTCAACAATAGTCTCTTGTAGAGCAGTTGGGGGGGGGGGGGGTTGTAGCCTCATCTGGTATAACTTGGATGCCTGTTGTTTAATGCAGGCGAAGCAGCAGCAGGACGTATTCTGTAATGAAACAAACCTTTGAGTGTCAGCTGAAGTATGAGCAGTCACACCATCTTTTTCTTTGGTGTTTGTGTGTAAAATATGTTTACAGATATATAGAGAAAAAGAGACTGTGTGTGTGTGTGTGTGTGTGTGTGTGTGTGTGTGTGTGTGTGTGTGTGTGTGTGTGTGTGTTTGTAAAAAATATATACCACCCTATAGGTATAAATGTATAGGTATATATTATACACTATGAATGTATATGAAATGTACATACCTGTTTATTATTTTGTGTTATGCAGATTGGAATGAATTAGCACAGTTCATTTTAACAAATGGAATATAAAAGGATACTTTCTACTCTTTTAAATTCAGGTGTGGTGCTTCCCAGACATTGCTAGACTGATTTAAACCTTCAATTGGCATTTTGCTCTCTGTGTCAATAGCTGCCCCTGTGCTATGGTATTTAAGGAGATCTTTGAATTAAAGGTCATGTTCCCACAGCGAAGCAGTAAAATATAGTCATCGCATTTCATTGGCCTGCTATATTAGTGAATTTATTGTGGGGATTGCTCTTTAATGGCAGACTGGTTCTGTCTCCCTTTCTCTGTCTGATTTGAGAATGCACTTGACCTCAGATAATGCAAATAATGAGCACTTCATGGAGTGGTTGCTCAGATTGCTTCCATTGTGACTACGATAAGAAGCTTTGTTAGCATTCAGTTTTCATACAAAAGCAAACAGCAGGAGACTTGTGAAGATTTGCCTGCAACAAGGCTTGAATGGATCTTGAGATAAAAATAAAGCAATAACCAAAAGATGTAAGATCAGGGGAGATGAATAATTGGGGATGCTGTGCACATGTTCACTCTGAACATACCTCTCAAACTCTTAGTGCAAGAATTCTGGATAAAGCCAAATAGTGGAAGGATGAAGGCCCAAAATCAGGGACAGATTTTAAATTTTGCTCTTACAAACTTAGGAAGTTAATAAAATAAAAGGCTTTGCATTAGCTTGCATTTTCTGAAGGGCATGAGGTCTAAAACTCAAATGTCATTATTTAGTGACTTAAACCTCCAGTGATTTGCCTTCAAACCAAAAATTTTATAAGGAACAGACCACAAGTATGAGTCAAAAATCTGGACATTCTCTGAAGTTCTGGAAATTTTATAGGCATGGCTCTGACCAGTTTTACATTGCACTCGTTCCAGTACTGAGGGTTAGCTCTGATTCCTAAAGTCAATGATTATGCTGTTATGCCTGTAGTTAATACCCTGACATAAAATAATACTTGGACCATCATATTAGTTACTACTGCAGTCATGCTATTTGAGGATTCCTGCCTGCAGAGAAACCACCCACTTGGACATGACATAATTAGTATAAGACGAGAGGTGGCCAGTTGGTGGCCCTAACATCATCAGAGTTCCTTTAGGTGGTTGTTTATCTGTTTGGGGTGAGAATGCATGAACTGTAATTCAAGGGGAAGTCCGTGTATCTGCAGATAACAGCTCCATCTAAACATGAGATGTGGCATTATAGGACTGTAACCCATGTGTAGCACTGAATATAGGGCATGGCAACCTGTAACTACACCCTTCTGGGGCAGCCTTATACATTTTATAACAGTCAGAAAAAGCTCCTTGCAGGCTAGATACATGTTAACACCTGTCCTGATTTCTGTATGACAGCCATAATCTGGCTAGCTGTTTGCTATGAAAATGTAAAATATATGGTGTGCTCTGATATTTTGTTACCTAAATATCCTTAGTGAAGAAAGTTATAATACTGTAGCTAAACAACTGAAGCACCTTCACATGGTAAGAAACCATGGAAACAACTAATTTATACAATATGAGAAAGAGAGAGAAAGACTGTATGTTTGTATATATATATATGTGTGTGTGTGTGTGTATGTGTGTGTGTGCGTGTGTGTGTGTGTGTGTGTGTGTGTGTGTGTGTGTGTGTGTGTGTGTGTGTGTGTGCGTATGTGTGTGCACGTCCGCGTGCACGCGTGTGCATGCATACATGTGCTTGTGTGTGTGTATGTCTATGTAACAATCTATAGGTATACATATATAGTATTCTATTGTACACTATAAACATATATAATGTGTATTTATCTATTTATTTTGTTCATAGGTTCATAGGTGCTTACTAGGATAACGACTATAAGGGCCTTTTAAAGCCTAGCCATGCATCCCAAATCTCTGACGAGTTTTGATCCCTTGATAAGTGTAAGCATGGTCCTGGGAGATGAACTGTTTACAGGTTACCTGTTTGCATCAGAGACATAGGTGCCAAACCAGGGATGAATTTCAGGTTTCTCATCCAACCGTCCAAGTTGCACTTGAATTGGATTAGGGAGGAACAATGCTTCACATGGATGGGGAGTCTGTTTCATAGATAGGGTAGTCTCTGGGATATATACCTTTCTCTCTAGCAGGCCCTATTTATATCACAGGCAAGGTTTAAATCTTTAGAACGGGTAATTCTGGTACTGTTTGTTTTGTGGATATGCAGGAATTCCATCAGAGTGTAGTCTGACAATGCCCTGTATGACAGGCATAGATCTCCTCTCAAAAGCTTGTAGGAGACCGTCTGATTGTAAAGAATTAGAACAGTTTGAATAAATAATAGTGACTAAGTAAATATGGCTGCACAACTTAATGCAGTCTTTTCTATATCTCTTGGTTCCATCACAAGGTCCTCCAGTAACTCATATCTGTAACTCTCTCAGATAGCATACTTACTTCTTAGCATTTTTTGGCCTCCACCCTATACTCTCCCAGACCTTTGTATTTACTTTTTGTAGAATCTAGTATGTTTTTATATTTTATGTTTGTCTGCTCAGTGTTCTACTCAGTGATTTTCATTCATTTAAACTGCCAATCAGTAGTAATTTGAAAATTACAACTTTTGCAAGTATTGGTCTCTTTTTTTTTTTTTTTTTTTTTTTTTTTTTTTGGAATTTGTTTATCCCTGACTGTGAGTCTTGACTACATGGTAATCTTGGATCAGTCCACCCTTATTTGCCAACATGTCTTTACATAATGTATAGAAATAATAGAGAGAAAAGACCAAACAAGGCAGACATGACTGAGAGACACAAGCACAAATACCTGCATTTTTTATGGCTCTGAGTAATATTTGCCAATAAATATCAAACACTTTTTTTTTGTCAATGACCAAACAAGCTATAGCTTGAGAACATTTTTAGTCATTCTGCAGAGGCAGGGGAACTGGGAGGAAGGTATGTGGTACAATACATTGTTGGCTTGAACTCTGCTTGAACCAAAGTTACTATTTTTCTGTAATGCATCGAAATCCTCTCATTTCACCCAGACCACATATCCTGTCAGAGAAGTTTAGAAGAAAAATGGGAAAGCCAAATCTAGCATGCTGGAAAGCATTTTGTTTTAATACTTAATGGTCTGATAAAGTGGATTGTCTCTGGAGACCTTGGATAAATAAACAGAGTGTAGTATATGTAAAGAATGTTGGATTCCCCACTAAGGTATGTAAGGGCTTTATTCTGCAGTTACTGCCCAAAGTACAGTAATAAATGAAATACACCAAAGACAGATGGGTAGTCTGCTTGCATCTGTCCTACAGGTTCACAAACAGTTCCCTTTCCCTGTTGCCTTAGGGCAGTTGTGCACATGTGTTTTTCAAGTGTCTTCAACTGAATTGACACTGTTGCCATGGCTGCAGTATATAATTTGTCTGCTCGCAATGAGTTTTTTCACATCCATGCAATATATCTGGCAATGATGACATGCAGTGTTGCTCTGATGTTTGCAGGCTAGAGCTTAAATCTGTCTGCTGACATTGTAGTGCAGTGCTACAGTGAGGAATGCCACCTTTCTCTGGGCTTGAACTGAGTAACACTTTTCCAGTATTTTGAAAAGAATGAGTATGGTGTGTGTGTGTGTGTGTGTGTGTGTGTGTGTGTGTGTGTGTGTGTGTGTGTGTGTGTGTGTGTGTGTGTGTGTGTGTGTGCGTGTGCATAATATATATGCACATGTGTATAAAAGCCAGGTAGAGTATGTTCGGACACACGAACACAGATCAGGATTTCGGATTTACCAGTAGGCCCATTACGAGTGACTGACTCAGACAGGAGTGATCATACAGAACTGGTGAGTAGCTGCTTTTGCATCGTTCATTTAATGCTGGATTGCTGATCTGCTGTTTCTTTGGTACTAGGTCTGCCTGCTTAATCAAAGACTCTGCTGTTTGCAGTACACTTTATATTTTTTGTGGCTTTCTGTGCAATACAAATACAAAGTAAAATAAAAGTAAAATGAAGTCTGACTGCATAATAAAGTGCAATACATAAGAAGTGGCTTTCACTCTTAATGGCAGATGAATTATCTGGAGATTTGGAATAATCAGGTGTTCTTCCTGTTTCACTGTTGCAGTAATCACACTTGAGTTATCTGCCTGCAGGTAGCCCTCAGTCGGCCCGAATACCAGAGTCTTGGGATTTCTGCGTCGGATTTGGGCCCACTGAGGGCCACCTGCAGGCAGATAACCCAAGTGTGATGACTGCAACAGTGAATACACTCGAACATCTGCCAACTGTACACAACTGTACTTTTCTGATAACCTAGTTTCTACTATACCTAGTTAGAATAAGTCACTTTCGCCTTTTGTGAGCATTTGCAAACAAATATAATGGTAAAGTAGACAATGAAAACACTCTTTAAGTAAAATAATTTACTATGTTGGTTTATGTGCTTGCGATTGTCTGGATTATTTGAAATGCATAAAGATCATTACACAAGATCTAGATATGTTAAAGTTGAGTGCAGCATCAACTTACCAAAGGCTAGGCTACTATAGTAAGAACTGTTGCAAATAACTGGCATTGTATTGTTAACGCACAGTAACTTTACAGAAGTCTTGAATTGACAGAAGAGTTTTAGACTTAGGTGTTACGCGCCAAAAGTTCAATTCCAGGTGGTGCCAGTGCAACCCCCTATACAACAGACAAGGCTGAAGCATCAAGAAATCTAAAGTCAGCTCCATAACTCTAAACTGTTCATAGTTTCGCCTTATATTTTTGCCCTTCCCCCTCATAAAAAAATAGATTTTTTGGTAAATCATTGAGGAGTGCAGTCAGTCAGGGATGCAGACATTAGAGCTTCATACTTCTTATCATTCAAAAATGCGTGTTGATGGAAAACCTGGTATTGTATTAATTTTTGGAGTGAATTGGAGTAATATTTAAACTTGATCCTGGTTTTGAGCTTTGTACCCCAGTTATTTTGGCTTTTTCCTGAACTCTTGAACAAAGAAGTTGACAGAAATGGCTGGCTCCCTTGTTCCATGCCCGACAGTCATTGCTGAAGCTACTACTCTGTGGTCCGTGGATAATCTGCAGAATACAGAGAACATCTAGGTATGGCTGAATGTTCACCTGGTCAAGAATTGTGCTCACTTCTTAGTGGTAATCATAGGTTCATAGGTAAGTACTAGGCTATCTGCCCGAGGGCATCTATAAGCCTAGCCAGAATGTGTTGACTTTCGCTGCCCCCTTAGATTAGTTCCCTGTGCCTCGGTCCAGCAGAGTCTTTAGTTCTCTGTGCCTCTGTCCAGCAGAGCCAATGCAGTGATCCCTGGGGTAAATTTTCTGTTTCCCATCCACTTGTCAAGGTTTCTCTTGAAGAGTGTTAGTGAGGGGCTCTGCCTAATGTAGATTGGAATCCTGTTCCAAAGCATGGGGAGTCTCTGGGACAGGAATCTATCCCTCCAGCACATCCTATTTATCATTGTGGTGAGGTTTAGATCCCTAAAGCATGTGGCTCTTGGGTTTTTTTTTTTAGCTGGAGCATGTCCATCACTTCTGGGTTTGACATGGCCTTGTATGTCAGGCAGAGATCACCTCTGAGTTAGCGGTATGCAACCGAGTGCAGCTGGAGTTTCTTCAGTCGGGCTGCATAGGGCATATGTTTGAGGTCAGTAATCCTCTTGGTGAGGTACTTATGTGGTCTTTCCAGCTGTTGCAGATGTCTTGTAAGGTACATCCCAAATGGGGCATTGTACTCTATGATGGGTCTGATGAGTGATGAGTAGAGGGGCACAATAACTTCTTTTGTTCTAGATGCGAACCCTTTTGTGATTAGGTGGGCCACATAGAAGGATTTTCTAACCACCTTGGCAATATGATTATCAAAGGAGAGATTACTATCTACTTGGGTCCCCATATCCCTTATTACATTTTCTGTATTTAGGGGACTACCACATATGTGGTAGTTCACGGGTACTTTGTTTTTTCCAAAGGGGATGACTATGCACTTTTTGGCATTTAGCTTGAGGCCATGATTTTGACAACAGGTATCCGTCTCAGTGAGACCCTTCTGGAGGATGTGTATATCAGCTGGAGAGTCAATTATGGCCCCCAGTTTACAGTCGTTTTCGAACTTAGTCAGCCATAGTCCTCCTGTGCTTGCCTGTACCTCCGAGAAGTATATACCAAACAGGAGAGGTCCCAGGACTGAGCCCTGGGGGTGCCACTTGTAACTGGTTTAGAATTGGACCTAGAGCCTGAAACTCTCACCGTGTGGGTTCTATCTGTGAGCTAATTGGCAACACATCTCGTGACGTAGGGATTTATGTTCAGGCTGGTGAGCTTGCTTATAATACCAGAATAGAGAATGGTGTTGAAAACCTTTGCGAAGTCTAGGTAGGCTGTGTGGACCTCCTTTCCCTCGTCTAAAGCCTTGGTAACTGTCTCAAAGAAGTCCACCAGGTTTATGAGGCATGATCTGCCCTTAACAAAGCCAAACTGATTAGGGTCCAATGTTTGAAGGTTCCCTATGTCTCTGTTAATGAATTCCATGATGATGCGCTCCATAGCCTTGCAGACCAGGCTAGTCAGGCTTATAGGGTGATAGTTCCCAGGGTCCATTGTGGCTCCACCTCTGTGGAGCGGGATAATGGTTGCTGTGTATCCCCCAAATATTTAGTGAGTAGTGAAGGGACTTAAACTGCCATTGTAATAATGTTGGCCATTTTGACATCTTGATGGAAACGGGACCAAACCTGCTAATGTTTACTCTGTTTCCACATTTTGATATGGCAGTGGTGGGATTAGAACCACTGCCTTACCATATCCCCTCTCAAGTAGTATTCCACAAAATAATTCATATTTTTTATGGATGTAACTAGATTTTTTTGTTTATTAATGGATCGTATTATTTCTAAAGAAATAAGGAAATGGTTTTGATGGGCATTCTGCTATGTTTTCATACTAATTTCAGGCCACAGGTAAGTATAAATGGTTAGTAATCAGACATGGCGTGTAAATACTGTATGATTTTATTAATTATGCAAAACCACAGAATGTAGATAAATGAATGTATGGGCATTAGTTTGTTACATTATGACTTATTAAATAGTAATAATTTCAACATCTCTTTACTATTACTTTTGAACATTATTTGGCAAAGGTTTATGTATATTTATGTATGGATACATAGATGTATTATCCATACATGGAGGTGTATGCCCTGCACTCTCAATGTGCAGAGTGATTCTATTATCTCCTTTTTATTTATGTATTTATTTTTGTACATATTTTGATACTGATTTCTTATACACTTAGACTCTTTCCTTGAGGTGAGCTTTTTAACTCAGGGTGTACCTATCTGCTGAGCTCTCTCTGTTTTGCTGAGTGCTGTCTGTCTTTGTCTTCTATACAACTGACTCAGGCATCAGCTCCAACTCTGTAATGTTAAAATACCAGAATAAAGTCGGACATCACAGCTCAGCAGAGAAGAGTAGTCTCGCTTATTGCAGAGAAGACAGGTATGTGGGAGATAAGCAAATGAGGCCCTGTCTCTTCTAGTACAAAAAGCCTCATTCTTTTATATTTTTTACTTAAATCAGTTGTATTTTTACTATCATTCTACAACCACTAGCTAATTAAAAATGAAAAATTTTCCATTATTTTTGCTATCTAAGGATCTCCTGACTGTCTGTACCTTTCCATATTAGGTACACGTTCCGATTTCCCCCAGAAATGTCAGCAGCTCTCAATTTATGCTGCCAACCAAGTAATTCAGAGAATCACTTGGCTACATAAACTTTTGCTGTTGGAGGAAGAATTGAATGCCATCAAAGATGGTGGTCACTCATTTACTATTATTGAAGCAGTCCCAGGGCGGATAGGTTCGGCAAAGACAGGGGGTGGAGGATGTTAGTGTGTAGAGATGTGTGTGCATGTCTGTAGTGGCATGAATAAAGTTGGATGAATGTGTGTGTGTGTGTGTGTGTGTGTGTGTGTGTGTGTGTATGTGTGTGTGTCTGTGTGTGTGTTGGAGTGTGCCTGCTTGTCAGTGGGTGAGGAAGGGGGCTTGTTTGGTGATGGTTCGATGCTTGTGTGTGTGTGTGTGTGTGTGTGTGTGTGTGTGTGTGTGTGTGTGTGTGTGTGTGTGTGCGTGTGTGTGTGTGTGTGTGTGTGTGCACATGCATAGGTGTCTCAATGTGTGTGTATGTGTGTGTGTGTGTGTGTGAGTGTAGAGAGTTTCTTTGTCAAAGAGATGCACAGACTGCTGGTGAAAGACAATGCTAGAGTGTGATTCAGAGATATGTTAATGAACTGATAATGAGGTCTTTCTTACTGCGGCCACAGCTGTTTCTTAATCATATTTTCTCACTGCCTAAGAGATTGACCTACCTAGGATTTCACTTTCCTTCATTAACAATGCTGGATTTTTACCCTGTAGATGTGCCACTTATAAAATAATTATTAAAACAATGGCATTAATATTACCTTTAGACAGTAAGAATTTAATGATTTTGCACTGGAGATATTTGTGATTTAGCAATTTTAGGTGAAAGGACTTCTAGTTTAAGTGTCAGGGAATTTCCCACAAATGCCACTGATTTCAAAGTAAAAAATAATTAGAAATGACATGTATATATTTTCTAGCAGCACTCACAATTACAAGTTCTCTTCAGCTTTGCTGCCTTATTCAAACACCATTCATAATTTTGAAAATCATTAATGTAAAATTTGCTTGTATAGTAACTTCTACACCAGAATTAATTTTAAGTAGTCTGTAGTGATTGCTGTCTGGAGACCAAATGATGTTATAGTTACACTTCATGTGAAATTTAACATTCCATGGTAAAAGTCCTTAGGGGAAAAAAGAACATTTTTTGGAGGGGGGGACTTTCTATTACCATTTTGGGCCTGAAAACGAGCATTATCATGCATACTATAATTCTTCCCTTGAGCACTTATAGCTTACAAGTTTACAGTGAGCACTTAGCAGCCATAAAATGGATCAGCATTGCAGTTGTTAAAATCAGCTTAGCATTAGCTTTATAATTTAAACAGAGTGTGCATACAAAAGGAAATAGAAGCTGCAAATTTACCACAAAGTAGTGCTTCATACTGTGTTCTAGATTCACGTGTCAGCAACTGCTTATTTTTACTTTTGAGAATGAAAAATGTTTAAATGACTATGTTTAATGATAGCAGAAAAGTGAATGCAGTCTATTAACGATGCTGGATTTGACTTCCTGCAGACTTGTCTTTCATAATATACAAATCTTTTGCCTAGTAGCATTCTGTCTGCTTTCTACTTCTTTTAGTACTTGGACAATTGCACTTCAGTTTGCAGCGCTAATTGTACTTACATGCTGTTTGTACTTCATGTTTTGTTTCAATTTGTTTTAACTTGCTTCCTTTTTTACCAGATAAGAATCCTCATTCACCCATTCTGTGTCTGCTAATCTGTGCACTACCTCGGTAAATACATATGTATATATAAACAAATAAATATGACAAATGCAACTATGAATTGATTTGTTTATTAAATAGGATCGTAGCAAGTTACTAGGCTACTGGCCCTGAGGCCCTTATAAGCCTAGCCAATAAATTATTCCATGTTCCCATGAGTCAGCACCCAATGCCCCTGTCCAGCAGGGACACAGGTGGAATCCCAGGGGAGTATTTTCTATTTCCCATCCAGTCATCCAGGTTCCTTTTAAAGAGGGGTAATGAAGTACTCTGCTTGATGTGGAGAGGGAGTCTGTTCCACAAGGAACCACTGTGATCTCTCCAGCTGCTGCATGTGCTTCACAAGGTACATGCTGAAAGGGGCGTTATACTCAATGATGGGCCTGATAAGGGAAGAGTACAGGGAAGTTATGACTTCCTTGTTCCTGGAGAAATACCCTTACTAATAGGGTGAGCCTTGTAGAAAGCTCTCCATACAATGGAAGCAACATGGTGGTCAGAAGTTAGATTGCTGTCAACTTGATTGCCCTGGTCCCTCACAACTGCTTATATGCTCAGGACATTGTTATTAATGTGATAATTTGTGCACTGAAAAACTTTGCTGTTGCAGCTGTCCCACAGAGTTTCCGTTTTAAAGTTAACGATGCGGTTGCACACCTTGTTGGGTAAGGTATGCGCTGATATAAGTCGTAAGAATAATCTTCACTTCCATTTGTTATTATCCATCCTTCCAATCTGGATTCCATTTGGTCACATGGCAACTCTTCTCCTAGCCTGTATTCAGTTCTGTATTCTGTGTGGAACTCATTTTTTTTAAGAGTCCTACTGATTCACAGACTTTTTGAAGAGTTGCTTAAGGAATTATAGTTTGTTTGTGTCTTTCAGCTTTTCCCAGATAGGGGTCGCCACAGCGGAACTCCGGTCCGCTAATGATTGGCAGTAGATTTTTATGTACTGGCTTGCTGGGCCTAACGCACAACCTTCAATGAAGGAACGCCCATTCATGCATGTCGCCACACAGAAGACACTCTAACTGAGAATCGAACGGGCAATGTCTAACTGTGAGGCGACAATGCTACCGCAGCACCACCACCGCAGTATAAGCAATTATAGTAACAAATAAAAAAAAATGGCAGTTCTGCTTTTACCCTAGGATTCCCAGTGTTAAATAACAAACTATATGCTGTTTTTGGAATGTCTGCTATATTGAATGTACTAAAACCATTTTATTGGAGCTGAGGATCTAAGATCCTCCCACCACCCCCACCCCAGAGAATACAGTTAGCTAGTGCCCTTATTCAGCTACTAATGCCAGAGAGCACTTGGAACAGCTGATGTTGGTGGGGAATTTTTTGGCTAACACTGTTTAAGATCAAATATAAAGTACTAGTACTTGCTGTGAAATGTAATTCTGTATGAATAACATTTTTGAGAAAATCAACTCAAGAAAGTACTTGTGTATCTGTTTTCAGTGGGATGAAAGTCAGTCCTCCTTTTCTGCATCCAGATAATTTTATTTATATTTTCTTCTGTTTTGAGTTTTGATAACTGAAAATGAGTCATTATATATACAAGTCCTGTTCAAAAGTGAGCCAGGACCACACAGACGTGATACACCCTACTGCTTGTCACATGGTGTGATTGGTACGGGGGTTGGATCCTGATAGGACATAAGATCTGGTTTTTAGTGTTACAGTGCTGCTCCATATCAGCTGTGCTGGCTGGAATGCTGTCTTATAGTAATCAGTATCACTTCATACAGTGGCTGTAAATTCTCTCCCATACTTGCTCAGTATAGCCCTATGAGTGTCTCACACCAGAGCAAATCCTCAAAAAAGCCTTGAAAAAAAAACATCAGTCTAAAAAAGACTAAATAAGCAAACAAATGTGAACAAATAAAAACAAAAAAACAG